>NW_004444209.1:1464189-1521667 GCF_000243295.1 Trichechus manatus latirostris
TTTAGAGATTAGACGCTGATTGGATTTGTCATAGCCAAATTTTTTTTCCCAGTTGTAGGTTGTCTCTTGACTCTTTTGGTGAAATCTTTTGATGAGCATAAGTGTTTGATTTTTAGGAGTTCCCATTTATCTAGTCTCTCTTCTGGTGCTTGTGCATTGTTACTTATGGTTCGTATTCTGTTTATGCCTTGTATTAGGCTCCTAGCGTTGTCCCTATTTTTTCCTCCATGAACTTTATCATTTTCAATTTTATATTTAAGTCTTTAATCCATTTTGAGTTAGTTTTTGTGCATGGTGTGAGGTATGGGTCTTATTTCAGTTTTTTGGAGATAGATACCCAGTTATGCCAGCACCATTTGTTAAACAGACTGTCTTTTCCCCAATTATTGGACTTTGGGCCTTTGTCAAATATCAGCTGCTCATAGGTGGATGAATTTATGTGTGGATTCTCAATTCTGTTCCATTAGTCTATGTATCTGTTGTTCCAGTACCAGGCTGTTTTGACTACCGTCGTGGTATAATAGGTTTTAAAATCAGGTAGTGTGAGGATGCTTTGCTTATTTGAGGCCTCTTCCCTTTCCACATGAAATTGGTGATTTGTTTCTCCATCTCATTAAAAAATGCTGGTGGAATTTGGATCGGGATTGCATTGTATCTGTAGATCACTTTGGGTAGAATTGATATTTTCACAATGTTGAGTCTACCTATCCATGAGCAAAGTGTGTTTTTCCACTTATGCAGGTCTCTTTTGGTTCCTCGTAGTAGTGTCTTGTAGTTTTCATTGTATAGATCTTTTACATCTCTGGTTAGATTTATTCCTAAGTATTTTATCTTCTTGGGTGCAGTTGTAAATGGTGTTGATCTGGTGATTTCCGCTTCGAGGTTCTCTTTGTTGGTGTAAAGGAATCCAACTGATTTTTGTATGTTTATCTTGTATCCTGCAACTTTGCTGAAATCTTCTATTAGTTCCCGTCGTTTTCTTGTGGATTCTTTGGGGTTTTCTGTGTATAAGATCAAGTCATCTGCAAATAGAGTTACTTTGACTCCTTCCCTACCAATTTGGATTGCGTTTATTTCTTTTTCTAGCCTGATTGCTGTGGCTAGGCATATCCCTGTTCCCTAGAGTGTGTAGGTGGGTGGGTTTTGTAGCTGGACGGTCAGCACCTAATGCTCTTGGCTGTAAGGAGTGTGGGGAGGGGCACCTCTTATTCATGGGCTCCTATCACAGGTGGCTAGGTGGCATGGGTGGAGCCACCAGTCCTCAGGCCCCTGAAGTGGGTAGGTGAAGACCCTGCTTAATGGGCAGAGTAGTGTCAAATGTCAAGAACCTGCTACTTCACAGCTGAAACAGTTGAAGTTAGACTTCTGGTATATACCCTGTTGTACTGCGGTAATGAGGGCCTACACTGTTGAGATGGGCCCACACAAGTCTATGCAGGGGAAATGGCACTCAAAGTCTGTGGATCCCTTATCCCTGTGCCTAGGCAAAGGAGCTGTGCCTACCCTGGGTTCCTGGCTTAGGGGAGCCAGCAGTTTATTTTTTCCCCTGTTTGTTAATTTGTTCACTTTCCAAGGCAGGGAGAATGGCTCTGGGCATGTGACAGATCGTACTTTTGGCCCAGGGGACTCAGCAATTGCTGAAGCTGGTCTGGGACCCAGTGCAGAGCAGGGAGTGGGGAGGTAAATGGGAGAGAGGTTTTTCCCCAAGGGGGGTGTTTTTGATCTGTGCGGTAGGCCGTATGCAATTATTTATCCTTCACCTGATCGAGGGCTGCTTCTCACTGGTTTTGGGTGGCCGTGTAGACCCTCTGGCACTGGGTTTCTCCCAGTGTGGAAAACGCGCCTCCTGAGGACCACTGCTTGCCCACCTCACCGCTCACCCACGAGCTGCCCGGGCCTGAAGGGCACAGGCTCTCACCGGGCTAGGTCTGGCAACTCCTTGCTGCTTCTGAACTGTCTCTCCCTCCCCCTGCCACTCAGTCCAGTTCCTCAACTCTGCCTTTCATGTTCAGGGCTCCCAGATTGCCATATATAATTGAATCACTTGTTTTTTCAGGTCTTTGTTATAAGACGGTCCACCGGAGGTGTCTGACTACTCCACCATCTTGGCCCCTAGAGGGCCAACTCATTCTTATATCTAATCTACTATTAGCTCCTGTCCTCACTATGTAGCTCTCAAATTCATCCAGTTCTATTTCTACTGCAACATGATTGATCTTTTCAAAAGTAAATATGCTTATGTAACAAACATCTACCCCAACACTGGCCACTTAAACCTTTTCAATGGCATTGCACTATGTTAAGATAAATTCTGAAATCTAAGTTGTAACCTACAAGGCTGTGCATGTTCTATTCCCTGCCTACCCCTTGAGTATTATCTCATAACACTCTCTTCACCACTATATCCCTATGCTTCACATTCTTTGTAGGTTGACCTTTATTTAATTTCTCTCTCTCACCAGGAGTGCATTTGCACATGCTTTTTCTTTTTCAGAGTTTCAGATTTCCTCTCAGACATTACATTCTCTGTAAGTTTTCCACATCCTCCATCTAAGTTTAGGTCAGGTGTCTCTGTCATAACTTTCATGGGACTGAATTACTTTGCTCTGAAGCAGTTATCTCATTTTTCTCATACCTTTATTTGTGTATTAGCACCCTCTTGACTCTAAACTCCATGAAAATACGAAGAATGTATTTTATTCTCACCACTTTTCTCCACAAGTTAACAGGGTATCTAGCACATAGTGGACAATCGATCATTATTTCTTGATGAAAGGAATGTGGAACATAAAGAAGGAATAAATCAGTTCTGACTGTGGGTTTAAAGAAAGCTTAGGGAAGAGCTCTCATTTGTGCTAGATCTAAAGGAGTATTTCAACAAGTGAGAAGGTGGAAAAGGGCCTGCTGAACAGAAATAACAGATATATCTGAGACACTGAGGTATAACAATATGAAGTTTTTCCAGAAATATCAAGCAGTTTGGCATGGCTTCATTACAGGAGGGGCAGAGGAAGTGGTAGAAAATGAGACTGGAAATGAAGTTTAGGGTCCAGTTGCAAAGGACATTGGACTTTATTCTGCAGACCTGAGGAACTAAAAAAAAATTAAAGATAAACATCTTTTCCCAACTCCAAGTTCAGTGACTCTCTTAGACTGGGTTCTCTAGCGAAGCAAAAGCAGGAAAGTGTATAAATATATATATAGAGAGAGATTCATACCATGGAAATGGCTCACGTGGTTGTGGAGGCTGGAACGTCCCAAGTCTGTGGGTCAGGATAGAGGCTTCTCCTGATTCACGTAGCCACAGGGGCTGGCAAACGCAAGATCAGTAGGCTGGAGAGCAGGGCTCTTGCTCACAGGCTATGAAGATCGACGAATCCCAAGATTGGCAGTCAAGACCAAAAGTGAGCTGCTAGCTCACATCCCAAGAACTAGAGGTGAGAAGAACAGGAGTCAACTGCAGGATCCAGAACGAGCAAGAGCCCCTGAGCGTTGCCAGAATGTCCGCTTATATTTGATGCAGGTCACATGCCCAAGGAAACTCCCTTTCAACTAACTGGTTACTCACAGCAGATTCCATCATGGGGGTGATCGCATATCAAATCTCAACAGGGAAATTATCACAACATTATACGATTGCCAAAATACTGAGAACCATAGCCCAGCCAAGCTGACACACAACCATCATAGTGACATTATGTTGGTAGCTTGAAACTAACTATACTGGGAATGTTTACATCATAGATATCAGCAAATGTTACATACTAGGGCTCTTTGTGAAGAGCCAGTTAAACTTTAGAGGAAATACTGCTTAAAGATAAAGTCCATACTGGACCTACTGAGTCTGGAGAAGTCCCTGAGACTATGGCCTTAAGTTATTCTTCAAACCATGAATACAAACTATCCTTTGAAGTCACCTTTAAACTAAGTGACAGTTTAGCCCCAAAAATAAAGATTGTCACCCTTGAATATTGTGCTACTTAAAAAATATATATATCTATATAAGACCAAAGGGTCAAAAGAATTTTAAAGCATAGATGAGAAGGTTGCAGGGGCAGGGAGACTAAATAAACGGAAGTGAAACAACAACTAGAATAGAAATAAGGAGAATGTTGACACAATGTGAAGAATGTAACCAATGTTACTGATCATTATGTCTAAAACTAGAAATGGGAACTGGTTTTGCTGTGTATATTTTCACCAAAAAAAAGCAGCCTAATGTCCAGGTATGCTGTATTACTTAGACTACTTTAAGGCACCACACTCTTTCCCCTGTAACCATAGAATACTATATACTCTGTACAGACTATATGCAAGGCTAACTCCTGCTCATTCGTCATGATTCATCTAAAAAAAAAAAAAAGAGCTCCTGTACAATACTTCCCTGATACCACCTCTCTCCCAACCTCTCACCCTCTGTAATTCCACATATAATGATCTTTCATTATACTCTTTGCATATCTTTATCCTAGCACTTATTATTTTTAACTAAATTCCTATTTACTTTTCAATCTGCCTCTCTAGAGTGTAAACTCCTTGAAGGCAGAGACTATGACTTATAGGTCTTTGCATCTGCAGTTCTGGGCCTAAAGTCTCGCCCATAATAAATGCTTAATACCAGTAGTTTGAATGAATGAATGGCATTGCATCTCCTCCTCTTTCTGCATCTATGATCTTAGTGAACGGCACTGTCAAGCACAAAGACGCCCAACTTTCAAGACCTGGCATCATCCTGGATATTCCCTTCTGCTTAACTCACCCTCACCACTAGTCACTAAGACTTGTACATTCTACTTCCTTATCAACTCTCAAATTGGAATCCTGTTCATTCTTGCTGTTAGTACCTCAGACCCTCAACAATTTCCTTTTGGACCCTTGCAATAATCTCCTAACTAATCTCCAGTCTGGTTCCCTTCAATTCACCCTCCATCCTTCTGGTATAGTAACACTTTCAGAATGTAACTCTAATCATTTTATTGTGCTCAGTAGGTACTCATGACCCACAGCATAAAGTCGATATGGCAGGGAAGGCCCTCTAAGGTCTGACCCCTCCTTACCTTTGAACACTATCTCTCCATCTCACCCCTACACACAATGCCTAGTTGACACTTACCTGTAGTTTTTAAGAGGAACCCTGGTGGCGTAGTGGTTGAGATCTTCGCTGTTAACCAAAACGTTGGCAGTTTGAACCCACCAGCAGCTCCACAGAAGAAAGATATGGCAGTCTGCTTCTGTAAAAAATGCTTTGGAAACCCTACAGGGCAGTTCTACTCTGTCCTATAGGGTCTCAATGAGTTGGAATCAACCTGACGGCAATGGGTTTGATTTTTTTGGTTTAATAGTTTTTTAAATAGCTTTATTGAGGTATAATTGAGACATGATAAATTGCACAAATTTAAAATGTACAATTTGATAAGTTTTGACATATGTATACACCTATAAAATCATCATTCAAAATCAATATAATAAAATATTTATCAGTTACATAAGTTTTCTCATGCCCGTCTATAATATTTCTCTCCCATTGTGATGGTTAAAGTTGTGTGTTAACTTAGCTAGGCAGTTATGTAATGATGTAGTTTGGCAGTTATGTAATGATGTAGTTTGGCATTTATGTATTGATGTAGTCATTCTCCATGATGTCATTTGATGTGATGAGCCAATCAGCTGTAAAAGGAGTTTCCTCAGGGGTGTGGCCTGCATTCAATATACATATGGACCATCTGGCAAATCTCACTTGTTTGCTCTGGATCCTGCATCTGGATCACCATCATCAGACCCCCAATTCTTAGGACTTGAACCAGGGGCATGCTGTTATCTATGGCTGACCTTGGGATTCATCAGCCTCCACAGCCTGTGTGCCAGCAACTTGCCATCTAACCTGCTGATCTTACATTCATCAGCCCCTGCAACTACATGAGTCAGGAGAAGCCTCCAGCAGTCTGACCCCTGACCCATGGACTTGGGACTTGCCAGCCTCTACAACCATGTGAGCCATTTCCTTGTGATAAATCTCTATATATACATATATATATATACACACACATAAAGAGATTTATATCAAGGAAATGGCCCACGTGGTTGTAGAGGCTGGAAAGTCTGAAATTCATGGGTGAGGCATCAGGCTAGAGGCTTCTCCTGACTCACATAGCAGCAAGGGGGCCGACGAACCCAAGATCAGCATGTCAGACAACAAACCTCTGGCTCACAGGCTGCAAAGGTCAAAAAATCTCGATTCTGACAGGTAAGCTGGTAGGCCTCTGGCTCACAGAATAATAAGGCTAATGAATCCCAAGATCTGCAGGTAAGCTGCTAGCTCAAGTTCCAAGAACCAGAGGTCAGATGAACAGGAGCCATCTGCAGGATCCAGAGCAAGCAAAGGCTCATAAGCCTTGCAATAAAATCCACTTATATTGGATGCAGGCCACACTCCAAGGCAACTTCCTTTCAACTCGTTGGCTACTCACAGTAGATCACAACAAATATTATGTTAGATCTCATCATGGAGGTGATTACATCATTATATGACTGCCAAACTACATCATAACTGCCAAACCACTGAGAATCATGGCCCAGCCAAGTTGACATACAACCTTACAGTCACACCAGCCTGAGACATTTGGTACTGAGAGTGGTTCTATAGAAATAAAATCGTAAGGATAAGTTTTCTAAACTGGCCCTCAAGTCTGACTAGACTTAAAGGCACTGATGGCTCTGCATCCAATAGTAAAGAGGGCACTGCTAATCCATGATATGAGGTGGTAATATTAATACACAAAATATCACCATCAATAGATCAAGTATTGGTGAGAGGTGAGGCTCTGGGTGATCACATGTTTAATACTTTTCTACAATTTTGTCAGAATAAGAAGTATAGGGAAGCTGGTTGATTGGTCCTACTTTTGCTACACAAAGTGGTAAAAGAAAGATATGGGCTCAGGGCTTCAGAGTCACAGCTCAAGTGCTCCATAAAAGACCTCAAAGTTGCCACTTGTGTCCTAAACACAAGCCTTATTTCTTGTAGTAACAGTGCTGATATTGTCTAAAACCAATCCTATAGTTCTATTGTAAGAGTGGCTGAATTACAATGTAAACTGAATTCCCAACCTCAAATTGTGTCTGAAGTTAAAGTGAGGGCATTGATAATGGGATCCTGAAACTTAGGATGGGGACATATGGGCAGAAAACCAGGAAGCTGGGGAAATTGAGCTCCTAAATTCTATTGAATCATTCCTGCCAACAGAAGCAGCCCTCTTACTCCCATCTGAAGAGATTACTCCATCTTTGTCTGCTAAGCCACCCTCCCCAGTAAAACCGTTAACCCCTCCACCCCCGTCTGATGAGATTAACCCTGCTTTGTCTGAAGAGCATTTTTCTGAGTCATTGCCTGGGGCATCGCCTGAAGCAGATGACTTGCAAGATGTTGCTGAATGTTCTCAAAACACATCCCTACCACTGATTTTTGCTTCTAGACTTGTAACTAGACTTAAGACCCCCCAAGCTCCAAAAGGTGAAGCACAAAGTGTGACACAGGAGGAAGTATGCTACACTGCAAAAGAACTGCTTGAATTTTCTAATACGTACAAATAGAAACCTGGGGAATATGTGTGGCAATGGCTATTAAGGGTGTGGGATAATGGTGCAAGGAACATAAAGTTGGATCATTCTGAGTTTATTGATATGGGCCCACTAAGCACAGGTTTTTCATTCAATGTTTCAGCTCAAGAGGTTAGGAAAGGATCTAATAGTATATTTTGTTGGTTCACTAAAGCATGGATTATGCAGTGGCCTACACCAAACCAAGTTGAAGTACCAGACCTGCCTTAGTATACTGTAGAAGAAGGTATCCAAAGGCTTAGGGAAATTGGCATGTGAGAGTGGATTTATCAGGTTCGACACACAGGATAGAGTGCCCAAAGGACACATCTTTTACAACAATGGTGAGTAACAGATTTGTGATGGAAACCCCAGTGTCTTAGGCTGGGTTCTCTAGAGAAGCAAAATCAGTAAAGTGTATGAATATATAAATAGAGAGAGAGTTATATCAAGAAAATGGCTCATGAGGTTATAGAGACTGGAATGTCCCAAATCTGTGGGTCAGGCTGGAGGCTTCTCCTGATTCACGTAGCCACAGGGGCTGGCAAACCCAAGACTGGCAGGTCAGAGAGCAGGGCTGTTGCTCACAGGCTGCAAAGATCAATGAATCCCAAGATCAGCAGCCAAGACCACAAGTCCCAAGAACCAGAGGTCAGACAGACAAGAGCCAGCTGCAGGATCCAGAGCAAACAAAAGCCCACGAGCCTTGCCAGAATGTCCACTTATATTCCATGCAGGCCACATGCCCAAGGAAACTCCCTGTCAACTGATTGTAGCTACTCACAGCAGATTCCATCATGGAGGTGATCACATTATATCAAATCTCAACATGGAAATGATCATCATCATATGACTGCCAAACCACTGAGAATCATGGCCCAACCAAGTGACACACAGTCTGAACCATCAAACCCAGCATCCTTGAAAACTGCTGTGATTGCTATTTTATGTTAGATTTGACAGTGGGAACTGTCCTAACTAAATTAAGATGCCTAACTACAAAGGGGCTGATTGGACCTCATGGAGGTAGGGGTCAAGTGGTGTCACTCAATCAACAAAGACAAAGTGGGTATGGTTACATAATGGACAGTGGAGTCAAAGCAGTAATCTGAATACCTGACTCGTATGGACTTAAGGCATTAACTACTTAGTCATGGTGTCACAAGGAGTGAAATAGATAGGAAATCTACTAAATATTTACTTGATATGTACAAGCAGAAGAACTCTGAGTCAAGTGAACAACAGTCTAACTCAAATCCCCAGAATGGAGAGTCACAGCCCTTCCATCAATTCCCAGACTTGAGCCAGTTTACAGAACCACAACCTCTTGAATGAAGGGGAGGCCAGGTCCCCTCAAGGAAGGACCTCACTGCACTGCCAAAAATTTATGCTGTTAATGTTTCTCCCAGCCTTCCCCAAAGTGATCTATGGCCCTTTACAAGATTGACTGTTCATTGTGGAAAAGATATAATCAGACTTTTCGGGGATTACTGGATACTGGCTCTGAACTGACACTAATTCCAAGAGACCCAAAACATCACTGTGGCCCACCAGTCAGAGTGGGTGTGTGAAAATGATGGGACCCATTGTGAGGTATGGAGGTCAGGTTATTAACAGAGTCTTAGCTCAGATTCATCTCACAATGGGTCCAGTGGGTCCCCAAGCCCATCCTGAAATAATTTCCCAAGTTCCAGAATGCAGAACTAGAGTAGATATACTCAGCAACTGGCAGAACCCTCACAGTGGATCCCTGACAAGTGGAGTGAGGGCCATTATGGTAGAAAAAGCCAAGTGGAGGCCATTAGAACTGCCCCTATCTAGGAAAATAGAAAACCAAAAGTAATACTGCATTCCTGGAGGGATTGCAGAGATTACTGCACCCTCAAGCACTTGAAGTATGCAGGGATGGTGAGTCTCACCACATCCCCATTCATCTCACCTATTTGGCCTGTGCAAAAAAACAGAAGCACCTTGTAAAATGACAGTGGATCATCATAAACTTACCCAGGTAGTGACTCCAATTGCAGCTGCTGTTCCAGATGTGGTTTCATGGCTTGAGCAAATCTCCTGGGTTCTGGTCACCTTGAAGACTAAGGTGAACCTGACGCATGCCTTGGTGTTTTCAGTCGCGTCATATGCATGTGAAAACAGGACAATGAATAAGGAAAAAGGAAGAAGAATTGACCCGTTTGAATTAAGGTGTTGGTGAAGAGTATTGAATATATCATGGACTGCCAAAAAAAGAAACAAATCTGTCTTGGAAGAAGTACAGTCAGAATGCTCCTTAGAAGCAAGGATGGTGAGACCATGTCTCACATACTTTGGACATGTTATCAGAAGGGATCAGTTCCTGGAGAAGGACACATGTTTGATAAAGTAGAGGGTCAGAAAAAACAGGAAGACCCTCAACAAGATGGATTGACACAGTGGCTGCAACAATGGGCTCAAGCGTAACGATTATGAGGATGGTGCAGGACCAGGCAGTATGTTGTTCTGTTGTACGTAGGGTTGCTATGAGTTGGAACTGACTCAACGGCATCTAACAACAACAACAACTGGGTCCTGGTGTGCAACTATTGATCTGGCGAATGCCTTTTTCACAATTTCAGTTTCAAAGTAACACCAAAAGCAGTTCGCTTTCAGCTGGCAGGGCCAGGAATACACCTTCACTGTCCTACAACAGGGGTATATCAACTCTCCAGCCCTATGTCACAGTTTGGTAGGCAGGGACCTTGATCACCTTTCCCTTCCACAAGACATCAGATAGGTCCATTACATTGATGACATTATCCTGATTGAACCTACTAAGGAAGAAGTGTCAATGACTCTGGACATATTGGTGAAACTTTTATGTGCTAAAAGGTGGAAAATTACTCTGACAAACTCTCAGGTGCTTTCTACCTCAGTGAAATTTCCGGGAGCCCAGTGGTGTGGGCATGTCAAGATATTCCTTTTAAAGTGATGGGTAAGTTGTTACATCTGGCCCTTCCTAAAACTAAAAAGGAGACACAATGACTGGTGAGTCTCTTTAGATTTTGGAGGAAACATATCCCTCATTTGGACGTGTTATTGTTGTTAGGTGCCTTCCAGTAGGTTCCAACTCATAGTGACCCTATGCACAACAGAATGAAAAACTGCACAGTCCTGCACCATCCTCACAATTGTTTCTATGTTTAAGTCCATTGTTGCAGCCACTGTGTCAACCCATCTCGTTGAAGGTCTTCTTCTTTTTTGTTCACCCTCTACCAAGCACGATGTCCTTCTCCAGGGACTGGTCTGTCCTGATAACATGTCCAAAGTACATGAGACAAAGTCTCGACATCCTTGCTTCTAAGGATGATTCTGGCTGTACTTCTTCCAAGACAGATTTGTTCCTTCTTCTGGCAGTCCGTGATATAGTTAATATTCTTCAGCAACACCATAATTCAAAGGCATCAATTCTTCTCTGGTCTTCCTTATTCACTGTCCAGCTTTCACACACATATGAGGCAATTGAAAATACTTATGGCGTGGGGCACACAGACCTTAGTCCTCAAAGTGACTTGTTTGTTTTTAAAACTTTAAAGAGGTCCTTTGCAGCATATTTGCCCAATTCAATATGTCGTTTGATTTCTTGACTGTTGTTTCCTTTGGCGTTGATTGTGGATCCAAGTGAAATGAAATCCTTAACAACTTCAATCTTTTCTCCATTTATCATGATGTAGCATATTGGTCCAGTTGTGAGGATTTTTTTTTCTTTGTGTTGTTGTGTGATGCATACTGAAAGCTGTAGTCTTTGATCTTCATCAGTAAATGCCTGAAGTCCTCTTCACTTTCAGCAAGCAAGGTTTTGTCATCTGCATATCATAGGTTGTTAATGAGTCTTCCTCCCATCCTGATGCCGCAGTCTTCATACAGTCCAGCTTCTCAGATTATTTGCTCAGCATTGAGATTGAATAAGTATAGTGAAAGGACACAATCCGGACACACACCATTCTTGTTTTTAAACCGCACAGTATCCCCTTGTTCTGTTCAATGACTACCTCTTGGTCTATGTACAGGTTCCTCATGAGCACAATTAAGTGTTCTGGAATTCCCGTTCTGCACAATGTTATCCATAATTTGTTATGATCCACACAGTCGAATGCCTTTGCATAGTCAATAAAACACAAGTAAACATCTGTATTAGTTATCTAGTGCTGATATAACAGAAATTTCACAAGTGGATGGCTTTAACAAAGAGAAATTTATTCTCTCACAGTCCTGGGAGCTACAAGTCCAAATTCAGGGTGCCAGTTCCCGGGCAAAGCTTTCTGTCTCTGTCAGTTCTGAGGGAAGTCTTCCACATCAACCTTCCCCTGGTCTAGGAGATTCTCAGTGCAGGGACCCTGGGTCCAAAGGACACACTGTCCTTCTGGTTCTTCATTCTTAGTAGCATGAAGTCATCCTCCTCTCTGCTTGCTTCTGTCTTTTATATCTCAAAAGAAATTGTCTCAAGATACAACTTAATCCTGTAGATTAAGTCCTGCCTCGTTAACATAACTGCCTCTAAGCCTGCCTCATTAACATCATAGAGGTTAGGATTTACAACACATAAGATAATCACATCAGATCACAAAATGGTGGACAACCACACAGTACTGGAAATCATGGCCTAGCCAAGTTGACACACATTTTTGGGGGACATGATTCAATCTATGACAACAGTTTTCTGGTATTCTCTGTTTCAGCCAAGATCCATCTAAAATCAGCAATGATATCCCTCGTTTCACATCCTTTTCTAAATCCAGCTTGAATTTCTGGCAGTTCCCTGTTGATGTACTGTTGCAACATTTTTTCAATTATCTTCAGCAAAAGTTTACTTGCATGTGATATTAATGATACTGTTTGATAATTTTCCCTTTCTTTTAGATCATTTTTCTTTGGAATGGGCACAAATATGGATCTCTTCCCGTAAGTTAGCCAGACAGCTGTCTTCCAAATTTCTTGGCATAGATGAGTGAGCACTTCCAGCATTGCATTTATTCGTTGAAACTTCTCAGTTTGTATTGTGTCAGTTCCTGGAGTCTTGTTTTTCACCAATGCCTTCAGTGCAGCTTGGACTTCTTCCTTCAATACCATTGCTTCTTGATTATTTGCTAAATTGGTTGAACATCAACCAATTCTTTTTGGTACAGTGACTCTGTGTATTCCTTCCATTTTCTTTTGATGCTTCCTGCATTGTTCAGTATTTTCCCCATAGAATCCTTAATTTTGCAACTCAAGCCTTGAATTTTTTCTTCTGTTCTTTCAGCCTGAGAAATTCCAAGTGTGTTCTTCCTTTTTGGTTTTCTAATTCCAAGTCGGTTCACTGGGTGTGCTACGCCACCCTAATTATCAAATGACTTGAAAAGCTGCTAGTTTTGAGTGGGGTCCAGGACAAGAGGAAGCTCTGCAACAACTTCAGGCTGTCATGTAAGCTGCTCTGCCACTTGGACCATATGACCCGACTGATCCAATGGTGGTTTAAGTGTTAGTGGCAGATATAGATGCTATTTGGAGTCTTTGGTGGGCCCCTATTGGTGAATCACACTACAGATTCTTAAGATTTTGAAGGAAAACCCTACCATCCTCTGCAGATAACTACTCTTTCGAGAAACAGCTTTTGGCTTATTATTGGGCCTTAGTAAAGACTGAACACTTAACCATGGGCCACAAGGTCACCATGAAGCCTGAGCTGCCCATCATGAACTAGGTGTTGTCTGATCCCCAAAGCCATAAAATCGGACACACACAGCAGCACTCCATCACTAAGTGGAAGTGTTGTATACGAGATCGGGCCCAAGCAGGACCTGAAGGCACAAGTTGCATGAGGAAGTGGCCTAAATGAATAATTCTTTTATATGAGTCAGCACAAAGCTAGTTCTTATAAGGCAGAGGTTAAAGATGTCCCAAATTTCCAACTTTTTCAAATTGCTGTACCACTCCATCATCTCTAACATCAACTATTCCTCCTCCCCTCAGTACTCTCCCTCCATTCTTTGGGTTCCATAATTTGCTGCAATGTCTCACAGACCTCAAAAACTGTATCAAGGAAATGGATCATTTGGTTGTGGAGGCTGGCAAGTCCCAAATCCATGGGTCAGGTGTAGGCTTCTTCTGATTCGCGTGGTCACAGAGGCTGATGAATCCAAACTGGCAGACCAGATTACACGCTGCTGGCTCAAAAGGCTATAGAAGGTGGCGAATCATGTCAGAAGATAGGCTGCTGGCCTAAAGTGCTGTGGAATCCCAGAATTGGCAGGTCAGATGGCTCAAGTCCCAAGAAACGGAGGTCAGGCAATGATGAGCCGGACGCAGGATCCAGATACAGAGAAAGGGCTCCAGCAGAGCACCCACATACATACATTGGATGCAGGCCACACCCCAGGGAAGAGCATGAGTTGAGTAAGGGTGGGACTTCAGTCATGCCCTCCTGCAGGACTGTGTCTCACGATTCACCTCACACTAATCCTGCCTTATTAACATGTACAGGTTAGAATTTACAACACATAAAATGGAGGATAACCATGATAATTACACCAGATCACACAATGAAGAACACACAATACTGGGACTCATGGCCTAGCCAAGCCAACACACAACACCAGAGACCACACCTCGTTAGGGTTCCATACACCTTATGTGGTCCACCCAATAATTGTGTGGGAGTCACAAAGACTATGGCTAGAAGGACCATATCAAGTAATTCACTGCACTGCATGGCTCAAATGCCCATGGTCTCCACTCCTGTCACTTTACCTTCCCTCTCTCGGTCTGTACCTATGGCCTCATGGGGAGTTCCTTATGATCAACTGACTGAAGTAGAGAAAACTTGTGCAGGTTTACAGGTGGTTCTGCTCAATATGCCGGCACCATTCAAAAGTAGACAGCAACAGCACTGCAACCCGTTTCTGGGACCTCCTTGAAGGAGAGCGGTGAAAGGAAATTCTCCGAACAGGCAGAACTTCAAGCAATGCACCTGGTTGTTTGCTTTGCTTGGAAGGAGAGGTGGCAAGATGTGAGATTGTATACTGATTCATGGGCTGTGACCAATGGTTTGGCTGGATGGTCAGAGACTTGGAAGGAACATGACTGGAAAATTGGTGACAAGGAAGTGTGGGGAAGAGGTATGCGGATAAACCTCTCTGAATGGGCCAAAGAAGTGAAGATATTTTTGTCTCATGTGAGTGCTCACCAAAGGGTGACCTCAACAGAGGAGGATTTTAACAATCAAGTGGATAAGATGACACATTCTGTGGAAACCAGTCATCTGTTTTCCCCAGCCATTCCCAACATTGCCCAATGGGCTCATGAACAAAGTGGCCATATTTACAGGGATGGAGGTTATGCATGGGGTCAGTAACATGGATTTCCACTCATCATGGCTGACTTGGCTACAGCCACTGCTGAGTGCCCAATCTGCCAGCAGCAGAGACAGTCCCCAATATGGCACAGTTCTTCAAGATGATCAGCCAGCAACCTGGTGGCTAGTTGATTACATTGGACTGCTTCCATCATGGAAAGGACAGCATTTCATTGTTTCTGGGTGTCTTACTTATCTAGTGCTGTTATAATAAAAATACCATAAATGAATGGCTTTAGCAAAGAGAAATTTATTCTCTCACAGTCTAGGAGGCTAGAAGTCCAAATTCAGGGCGCCAGCTCCAGGGGAAGGCTTTCTCTCTCTGTCAGCTCTGGAGGAAGGTCCTTGTCATCAATCTTCCCCCAGCCCAGGAGCTTCTCCACGCAGAGACCGGGTCCAAAGGACACGCTCTGCTCTTGGCCCTACTTTCTTGGTGGTATGAGGTCTCCCTGTCACTCTGCTTGCTTCTCTCTTATATCTCAAAAGAGACTGACTTAAGACACAACCTAATCTTGTAGATTGAGTCCTGCCTCATTAACATAACTGCCTCCAATCCTGCCTAATTAACATCATAGAGGTAGATTTACAACACATAGCAAAATCACATCAAATGACAAAATGGTGGACAATCACACAATACTAGGAATCATGGTTTGGCCAAGTTGACACATATTTTGGGGGGACACAATTCAATCTATGACACTGGGATAGACACTTTAGATACAGAGTTGCCTTCCCTGTATGCAATGCTTCTCCCAAAACTACCATCTGTGGACTTACAGAACACCTTATCCACTGTCTTGGTATCCCATACAGCATTGCCTTGGATCAAGGGACTCACTTCACAGCAAATGAAGTGTAGCAATGGGACCATGCTCATGGAATTCACTGGTCTTACCATGTTCTCCATCATCCTTAAGCAGCTGGCTTGATAGAAAGATGAAATGGCCTCCTAAAGACACAATTACCGTGCCAGCTAGGTGGCATACTTTGCAGGGCAGGGGCAATGTTCTCCAGGAGGCCGTATATGCTCTAAACCAGCATCCAATATATGGTGCTATTTCACCCATAGCCAGGATTCACGGTTCCAGGAATCAAGGGGTAGAAATGGGAGTGACAACACATATTATTACCCTTAGTGATCCACTTGCAAAATTTTTGCTCCCTGTCCCTGTGATCCTATGCTCTGCAGGTCTAGAGGCCTTAGTTCCAAAGGGAGGAATGCTCCCCCCTGGAGATATAAAACTGATTCCATTGAACTGGAAGTTAAGAAAGCCACCCAGACACTTTGCGCTCCTCATGCCTCTGGATCAACAGGCAAAGAAGGGAGTTACCATATAGGCTGGTGTGATTAATACTGACTACCAAGGGGAAGTTGAGCTGGTGTTCCATAATAGAGGTAAAGAAGACTGAATTTTGTCCCCCAAAAATGTGTGTCAACTTGGCTAGGCCATGATTCCCAGTATTGTGTGGTCACCCACCATTTTGTGGTCTGATGTGATTATCCTATGGGTTGTAAATCCTAACCTCTATGAGGTTAATGAGGCAGGATTAGAGGCAGTTACGTTAATGAGGTAGGACTTAATCTACAGGATTAGGCTGTATCTTGGGGCAATCTCTTTTGAGATGTAAAATAGAGAAGCAAGCAGAGAGGAGAGGGACCTCCTACCACCAAGACTGAAGAACCAGGAGGGGAGCACGTCCTTTGGACCTCACGTTCCTGCACTGAGAAGCTCCTAGACCACTGGATGATTGAAGAAAGCTTTCTCCTGGAATTGGCACCCTGAATTTGAACTTCTAGCCTCTTAGACTGTGAGAGAATAAATTTCTCTTTATTAAAGCCATCCACTTGTTGTATTTCTGTTATATCAGCACTAGATAACTAAAACAGTCTGGAATACAGGAGATCCCTTAGGCTGTCTCTTAGTACTACCATGCCCTGTGGTTAAAGCCAATGGAGAACTACAGCAACCCAATTCTGACATGAATACTAACGGCCTAGACCCTTTGTCTGGTCACCCCACCAGACAAAGAACCAAGACCCACTGTGCTGCTTGCTGAGGTCAAAGGAAATGTGGAATGGATGGTGGAAGAAGGTGGTTCTAAATACCAGTGCGACCACATGACCAGTTGCAGAAACAAGGACTGTAATTATTATGAATATTTCTTCCTTGTATGTGTGCATTAAATATTTTTGTTTTCTTCATTTATAAAATACAAGATATAAATGGGGCTAGTGCATTTTCAGTTGTACACATGTTAGTTGTTTCATGTTAGGCACAAGTATGACTTTGTTACTGTCTTTCTTTAGAGATTGTGTACGGTTTAAGGAGATGTATACAGGTGCCAAGCTGACCAGGGGTGGACTGGATGGTTAAGGTTGTGTCAGCTTGGCTAGATCATGATTCTCAGTGGCAGTTATGTAAAGATGTAGTCTTCCTCCATGATGTGATCTGATGTGATCAGCCAATCAGTTATAAGGGTAGTTTCCTCCAGGGTGTGGCCTGCATCCTATATATATATGGAAGTTTTAGCAAAGCTCATACCTGATCCACAGACTTGAGACTTGCCAGCCTCTACAACCACATGAACTATTTCATTGAGAAAAATCTCTCTCTCTCTGTATACACTTCACTGGTTTTGCTTCTCCAGAGAACCCAGCTTAAGACACTTATCCTCACCTCACACCACCATGCACCCAGGAAACCACTAATGTGCTTTCCGTTACTATAGATTAGTGTGATAGGTAGCCTTCTGAGAAGGCCCTTTCTGGGCTTGAGGTGTTTGCTTCTTTTGGCGGCTGTTGGCTCTAAAGCGATAGGGATTTTTATTTTAAATATAAAAACAAAAAATAAATATAAAAACAAAAAGTGTAAAGCAGAGCCTGTCCTGGGTTTGAACCAGGGTCCTCTCACAACCAAAGTGAGAAACATACCACTAGACCAACAAGCCAGGTCTAGGTGTAAAATTCCCTCTATTTATTTCAAAGATATTCATTTATCCTGTTGGTTTCATCTGAACACTTGAGAATCAGTTTTCGTTTTCCCTCAAAGCCCAGAGTTTCTTTCCTATCCAGGAGCATTAACTTGAGGGCTCTAAAGACCCTGAGCCGAAGGGTCTTTCTTGAATATTCATTTCAAGACGGGCTGAATTGCGAGGGTCTGAGTCTGAGTCTTTAAACTAGTGTTAGGACTGGAACCCAGCAAAAGCAAAGAAAAATGTGACTTAAAGTGGCAAACTCTCTCAATGGCAGCAGAGGGACTCAAAGCCACACCTTTGGACAGGCTGAAGCTTAAACTCAGTCTTAAACTTCTCAACCACAACAATGCACATCCTCATCTGCCCTGTAGCCACCCTTATGACCACTTGCTCCTTATTTTCAAATTTATTTGATGAACTTTGCTACAGGCTTAGACACCAGGCACTATTCCAGGGAGCGCAGGAGGAGGCGTCGAGGAAGAGTTGCTTGCTTCCAACACCTTCTCCCATAGAAGTCTGCACCCACCCGCTACTGCTTCGCCCAAAAGGTGGTGGGTGGGATGGGAAAGGAGGGGGCTGTCTTTACTCTGCAATCCCCTTCCGCTTGAGGGACGAAGCTTTCGGGCTCTAGATTTAAGTTCCCCCAGGGTGGGAGCACCGACCGCCTTGGTCACGTTGTCTACCCTGCGCTAAGCACTGTGCCTAGCACACGGGAGAAACTTGGTAAATACCTGTTGGATGAATGGCTGAATCTCCTGGACCAGGCGTCAGACTCCTGGGCGGGCCGAAACCAGACGAAAGAGAGCGAGAAGGGAGGCGCTCGCTCCTCAACAATGCTTTATGTCGCCATTTTCTATTTCGTCGGGGCTTCAGGTTGAGCATTTAGAAGAGCTCGGACCCTCAGAAAGGAAGAGGTGCCCCCAGTACTCCGGGTCGTTAGGAAGCGGAGCGTCAAAAAGCCAAAGGAAGGACTAGTCGGCTTCCAGCCATCTTTTACTTCAGAAAACTAGAAAAATTCCAGTTACAAACTCAATGTGATTGAGCCTGACTCCACCTAAAAGTCTAAAAGGCTGGGCTCCTTCACACCATTACTGTTACAGCCACCCAAATCTAAGGGCCCTAGGGGCACGTCTTGTGCTTGGAGAAAGCCGCCTCTGTTTTAAGAATAACCTGAACCCTAGTTTTCGAGAGCCAGAGCAGTTACTTTTATAAGAATCCAAGCGGGCCGGGGACGGCGTCTTGCGTGCTTCCTTCTGTAAGCGTCTGCACTCGACCCCACTGCACCTCAGGGATTCATTAGTGGCCCTGGTGTTGTCCAACCTTAGTGATATGTCAAGCCTAAGCCTGAGGAGCATGGACTGTGGACTCTACCCTTCCAGTGATTTGTATCTAGTTTGGGCCTGGTCAAGAGAATGTTTCCAATATATAAAGAAGCACTTTCTCTAACATAAATTCCTTTGATTTTCAATTCTTTATTAAATTTTATTTAGAAATGAATGCCAGGGCTCTGAAGTTTTTTTCCCAATCCTAGGAAATTCCATATTAAAACATTAGCTGAAGGCTGGCTCCATAGCTCAGGGGTTAGAGCACTGGTCTTGTAAACCAGGGGTCGCGAGTTCAAATCTCGCTGGAGCCTTCGCGGGGGGGTTTTCCCCTCGCAGGTTACTAAAAAAACAGTGGTCCGCTCCGTTTTGACCACTGAAGAAACTAACTTGTTGAAAAAAGAAAGCACCCAATGATCCGTGAAAATCAGAACCCGGAAATTAGGAAGGAAAGAACACAGGCTACTATGACCCTGGAAAAAAAGGTAATAGTTTACACCTAAATGGAGGAGGAAACTAGGTCGCTCAGGTCTCGGGAAGATTTCCAGAGGGGGCGGAATCCATAACCCTTTGTGTTTGCAGAAGAGAGCAAATCAGTCTTCAGCATTTCCTACCGCCGCTTGCCTGGTGCCGCAGTTTCTCTTGCGCTCCTGGAGCAAGAACTGAATCGCAGATTACACTGCAGCAGCCCAGTCCAGAGATACGTATAGCGTCCTAATCCGGGTCGTTCCTGCTCTGCTTTCATCTTCACTTTCTAGGACTCAGACTCCCTCATCCTACTGCCTCGAGGATGCTCCCGGGATTTGGTTCACTATAGATTCCGCTTTCTGGAAATCTTTTGAGCTCCATTCTGGAAACGGGCCTCCACTATAAAGACACCAAACAGCTCACTAGCTGCTTCTATATACACAAAGGTCTGCACTACAAAATCGCTTGCTGTACACTTCGATAGCTCAGCTGGTAGAGCGGAGGAGTGTGGTAAGTGTATCTGTGGTGATCTCTAGGTCGCTGGTTCGATTCCGATTCGAAAAAAGTTACAGTGTAGTTTTGCTTCAGCCCGCTACTCAATTTTTCGAAAGGTTTTAGCCTCCGAACCCAAAGACTGAAAAGTTTAACTGTATGTTCAGACAATTGCTCGCTATGAGCCTTAATTTTGCGTGTCTGCTTTGTGAACCTGCAGTGCATGTGGTTTGGTTTACTCACATGATTTGAGTTAAAGGTATTTGTTTTGGATTTGAATCCATCTCCTAATCTTTAAGATTAGCTAGCATTGGTTAAATATGTGGTGTCATCCCTCCCCTCAGCACGACCTGCATCCTTAACCTACTTCATTCCTGTGAATAACATGTACTAGGAAATTCAGGGCTTAAGGAGAAATAACGTAGAAAAGCCTGCCCTTCAAAAGGATGTAAACAAATAAACAGAGAATAAGCAGAGAGGGTGCTATAGACAAAAGAGGCAAAGGAGTAAAACATACAAACAAAAGCACTCCACAGTGGTGATCCTGAGAGTCCAGGAAAAGCTAGCGTCATTGGTAAATGCAGAGGATGGTGGAAAAGAGCCTGGTTGGAGCTGAATAACAAGCTTGTTTTCAGACTTACTCTTCTTTGTAGGGAGAAGATACCAGGTTTCTGAGAGTCATCAGTACACAAGAATTTGGTCACATTATAGACAATAGGAGGGAGATGAATGGAAATATAAACATTTAATGAATCTCTGGATAATGCACAGGATTAAATTTTAGGAGGAAGGAAAAACAAACAAACATGGACCGAGACAGAACAACTGTTCTATGGAGAAAGGAAGGACAGTGATATGGAAATTATACAAAGAAGGAATTTTATAAAAAGACCAGCAATGTCCAGTTTGTCCACAAGCATAGAGGTTTTTTTTCCCACAAAGCACTGGGATCAAAGCAAGCCTGATTTCTGAGAAACAAACAAACAAAAACTGGCCTGTTTTATGAAGCCCTTGTGGCCCAAGTTATTTCTTGGTGAGAAGCGGTGAAAAGGACGGGAACTAGTCTGGAAAATCTTCACAGGGAAATGGGAGGGACAATTAGGAGGACACGGAAGAAGATTTTTAATGAGGAGGGGGAAAGCCATAAAAAGCTGGGCAGAATCAAAAAGCGGCATGAAAAACTTGAAGATTTTGATTCTTGCACAGGGTCCTTGCTCTCTGCTGTTTCCTTCATCCCTCCTCATGACACTGTAGGGAAATCCTCTACTTCCTTGAGGGAGCTGCCCTGCCAAATCCATGAGTACTACTGCAGCTAACGATGGCTGAAAAGTGCACTGGGACGATCATTCTAACAGGACACCAATAAACAGGCCCTAAATCAGCAGTGTCACATATGGAGGATTTCAAGCAAGAAAACAAAGGTGATTGGTTTGCTTTGTAAATAGACAACTGTGCAGTAGAATAGGTGACCAGTATGACTTAACACAGAAAACTAGCGTGGTGTGGGGGGTTACTGGGGCTGCGTATCAGTGTGGGGTGGTGGGAAAGACCTTTATATTTTAAAAAATCCCATTTCAATCAGGTTCCTTAGCACATCGGTTTTCTGGCTAGACTAAAACACAGCTTTGGCAGTGATGGGATTCGAACCCACGCCTCCGAAGAGACTGGAGCCTAAATCCAGCGCCTTAGACCGCTCGGCCACACTACCACACGCAACACCACCTTATGTTTTCTTCATCTCTGAGCTATTGGTCTCGGTGTGCAGAATTTTCCTAACTGGTACAGGCAGAGTTTCCTGTGGTGTTTTCGTTCCATCCCTTGTGGTCTGAGCAAATCCGAGAGAGAAGGGATCCTGACGTTCTCACACTCCCTGAGAAGTGGGCTAGAAGGATAGTCAAGGATTAATAGCTCGAATGCCATTGGAAGACTTCTACATTTTCTTCAAACTAGGCAACAAAATGCTGGGGGTGGGGTGGGGTGGGGTGGGGTGGGGGGAACAAAAACCCACTCACGACTTACTGCAAGTGGTTGTAGGAGATAGAGGAACAAAGAATTCCTTGCTGTTGGCTCGCAAGTCTTTAGGTATGCATCTCGGTTAGAGTGCTATGAGGTCCCCTACTGTTCACAGATCTGGCAGGCCTTGTCACCGTGTTTAAAAGAACTTATTTGGTTGCCTCCTTGTGCTGATTCATAATGGTTAAAACCCAAAGACCAAGCCCATTGCTGCCGAGTGGACTCCTACTCACAGTGACTCCACAGGGCAGAGTAGAGCTACCCCATGGGGGTTTCCAAGGTGCCGCTAAGGTGGATTTGAACAGCGGATCTTTTGGTTAGCAGCCGAGCTCTCTACCATTGCGCCATCAGAACTCCTCGGAATGGTTAGGTGGGCATAATTCCTGGCCGCCTTGGAGGGTAGCCAGGATAGAAGGCCGCTCTACACATTTGGGTAGACAGACGCGCAGGCCAGGTCAGGTCTACTACTATAGGACCTGAACAGTGTCCCTTTCAGGGTCCAAAGTGACTCCCAAAGGGAGATTAAATTTCAAAAGCATTCCCTGCTCCAAAAGGGGTGGGTCCCGGGATCCCCCTAGATCTTGGTGCCACTAGCTCCTCTAACTCTGGATCGTTTCTTTCGAAAGGAGTAGAGGGAAAGCCAGGAAAAAGGTTTCAGAAGTGATCTGGGTTCTCCCGCATCCAAAGTGGGAACCACGTACCTATCGACGAACTCTGTTCGGCGCAAAGCCCTGGGTTATATATTATCTATATTCTTCTTTGCTGTTTCTGATTGGCCATTTCTTGGTCTCTGGATCCAGAAACTTTCCTGAGAGTTCAATTAAAGTTTCCTAACTTTAAGCACCGTATAGGGTCTCCATGAGTTGGAATCGACTCCACGGCAACAGGTTTGGAGCCCTGGTGGTGCAGTGGTTAAGAACTTGGCTGCCAATCAAAAGGTCAGCGTTGGAATCCACCAGCCGTTCCTTGGAAACTCTGTCCTTATAGGGTCGCTATGAGTCAGAATCCACTCGACGGCAATGAGTTTGATTTGGTTTTGGCCTCCCCTCGCCTACACTCCAAAACCCGCTACTCTCTCACATCTGCCCTTGCCCGGGGCCTCCCTGGGATCTTTCCCTAAGCCCTGGTGGCCTGAAGGTCTGGGTGGGTAGAAGGCGTGAGGGCCGCAGGGCCGTGTAGAGAGAGACGAATGTTCCTCACGGGACCTTCACTGAGAGAAGGTCCTGCTAGTTCACTGTCACCACTGCCGGGAATGGGGGACGGAGAACAGAAAAGAAGTTCTAGAAAAGCAGTTTGGAATTAGGGCTCAGGGAATATCAAATGAAGGTAGAGCCTAGGGAAGCAGGGACCAGGGAAGGATGGGGGCGGTGTAGCAAGGGGCCGAGACCCTTCTGAGGTCGAGGCAGGGTCTTCTCTGGCTCTCCATCAGCACCCCATCCCCAACAGTCCGTTGCCGACTGCGCCCCCGCCCCCGGGGACACCGTGTTATGCGCCTTTTCGTGGCTCCTCTTCGCCCTTTGAAGTCCTCCCTCTAATTCCCAGCTCACTGGCAATTGGAGCTCCCTGGGCAGAGCTGGTCTTTATTCGTAGGCCCACCACAGCTGCTTTTTCTCTTCAGAAGCTACAGGAGTCAGAAGCAAGGCCCACGGTCGTAAATGGTCAGCTAGGAGGCCAGGACGCACCATATTGCAGGTTTCGAGTCTAGCCTTATGATGTAAGGTGTCGCCTCTTACGTCCTGCACCACTTGAGGCGTAGGGATTCAAATCCTCTGTCGCCAGCTCCTTTGGCTGCTGTATACGACTTCTAAGAAGTTCCACTTTGTGTTTTCACCCGTTTTGAGAATCCTCAGGAAAAAAAAAAAAATGTGTATGCACGCCAAGTCTTTGCCACATGCCAGGATCAGCAGTGGAAAGACTAAGAGAACCCTAGAAATCATGTGCAACCACTTCAGTGTGTAAAATGAGGAAGCATCCGTTTGAAAGAAAGAAAAGAACCTAGGACTCTTTATTACTGGATAGGGAGTGAGGGTAGATAGGAGGGAGAGAACAAATATTTACTACCTGGCCAGTTATTATGGCACACTGGTTGAGTGCTTGGCTGCTGAACGAAAGGTCAGTAGTTCAAATCCACTAGCCGCTACTTAGAAACCCTATGGGGCAGTTCTGCCCTGTCCTGTAGGGTCCCTATGAGTCGGAATTGACTCGATGGCAATGGGCTTTGGGTTTTATTGAACTATTGTGCCTAGAACTGAGCCAGATAAGAGACTCTGGGTCTACGGGGGGCGGGGGACCGGGAAGCCTCATATTGAGGCTTTTAATAAGATCTCCAAATAAGATTGCACAGTCACATTTATGTTTGCGTGTTTTAAAAATACTAATTTGATAAACACATATATTTAAATAAACTATGTATCTATAATTATGTTTTAACTTTTTTAAATATCAAGAGTTTCATACAATGGAAGAAACGTGAGCCTTTCCTGATCTTTTTAGTGCTAACCCGTAACCCTTTGCAGTTGAGTCAATTGCGACTCATAGCGACCCTGTAAAAGGAACCAAACAGCAGGAAGGAATCTGGTCGTTATAGCAGAGCACCCTTTGATTCTGGGATGCTGCATATTGAAATTCCTCAGACTGACAGACTTCAAAGCACTTCCTCAATGACCGACAAGATACCATACTCTCTCGAGTCCCTGGCTGAAGTTTCTTTGCCTGTGTTGCACTCACTGGATCCTTCAGTGGAGGGAAGAACCTGGTCTACACCTCCCTCAAGAAGTGGACTACATGTTGGAGTTCACAGTTCAATCAAGAAGTGCTCTGAGACCCACCAGCCAGATGTCTCAGCTCTCCTAGTGGAATGCCAACTTTGCCACATACTTTGTTGTCCAGTATCTGAACAAACGGATAAGTACCTCTTTGGAAAGATGCCCAATATAAATAAATGCAATGTATTCGTCTGGCACATGGCTATTCCTTCAGTCTTCAGCACAGAATGTTAGTATTCTAGCTCTAGGATTCTGCAATATTGCTGAAGAGATAAACCTTGAATTTTCTGCTATCCATAGATTGTTAATAGTCCAGGTGATAGAAATTTTTACACAAGCCAAAGATTTACTTTAAGGCTGTGATACTCAAAGTGTGGTCCAGGGACCTGCAACATCAGCATCTCCTGGGGGCTTACTACATGCAGAATCTCAGGCTTATGGACTCAGAATCTATATTTTAACAGATTCCCCAAGGGTTAGAGTACACATTAAATTTTGAGAAGTACTTGTCTAAGATGTCCACTGCTCCATGTATCTGCTTAGAACAATTGAAAGTTTCTGACCAGAATCTTCTGGGTCAGTCTCCAGCAAAAGACTTGCACTACATTTGCAGTCTATAGCGTTGTTCCTAGTTTCCATAGAAAGCCATCAGGTGTTGGCCTGAGGATTACCTCTGCCTATGCTATGAAAATTTTGCTAAATTACACATAAAAAAAAAAGTTGAGATGGCAAATGTTTTGCTATATATGTATTTTTTTTACCACAGTAAGAACTCTTGCTAAAATTAAATATCAGTATATAATATATCCATTTTGATAAATATATCAGATATTCCTTTCAGCACTTATTGAGCCCCTACGTAAATATTTAGCTCCTATATGGTCTCCTATGCTTATCACACTGATCATCATAGTAACATAGCTGCGTACTTAATTATTAACATAGACAATATTCGTAGTGTAGTATTAAGTAAAAAAAAACAAGTTATAAGATAGGGTGTATGCTGTATACTATCTTTATAAATATATGTATATATTTATTTAATAATAGAAAAGTCTGGAAATTTGTACAGCAAGATGTTAATAGTGCTTTATTCTCTGAATGGCAGTGTTTTGGTATTAATATTTTTCTTTTACCTATGGATATTACAGTGACAGTACATTAATTTTATAAGAAAAATGTAACTTTTTTATTTTGTCAAAACACTGCAAAGAGAGAGAGAAAGAAAGAGATGTGCAGGAAAGCTACAGCAAGTAAGTAACAAAAAGTTTTTGCCTTTTCATGAAAATAGATAAAAGAATCTTGTCTGACTGCATTCTTCCCTTTCGGTTGCTAGAAAGTGTCCTTAAGCCCTACCTAGAGCCTAGACAACTACTCTGGAAAATTACCAAGCTCCTCAGGCTATTAAAAACCTATATAATAGTGTTCTTGATAAAAATATTTAAGCTGAATCTAATCATAAGGAAACAACCAAATGGTTAAACTGAATAAAATAATGAGGGAACATTCAGACAAATCCAGAATGTGAGACTTACTATAAGACAATCAATATTTAAAAAAAAAAAAAAAGACTAAAGGGACATAACAACTAAGTGCAGTGAGAAATATTGTTTGAATCCTGATTTAAAAATCTTGGGAAGGCCAATTGGGAAAATTTGAATATGGACTGTATGCGTATTAGATTACATGGAATTACAGTAAAGTTTCTTAGGTCTGATATGGTACTGAGGTTATGCTCTTATTCTTAGTTATCTTAGGAGATGCATATTGAAGCGTTTAGGTCTGAAGCATCATGGTTTGTACAGACAGATAGCAAATATACCACATGTTAACAATTGGTGATTCTACGTAAAGGGTGTACAGATGTTATTGTACTGTTTTTTCAGCATTTCTCTAGGATTAAAAATTTTCAAAATAAAAAATGGAGGAGAAATGAAAACATAGAGAAAAACAAACAAAAAAGTAATTTAAAAAATTCATAAGATTCTACAACTAGGGGTTGAGTTGCTCAGGGGAAGAAGAGCTCAGGATAGGCAAGAAAGAGCACGGTGGAATAAATCCATGTTTGATGTTGCTCTAGGTGCAATAAACTAGTGGAATAAGTTCCTGGGAACTTCTGGAGTCAGACAGGTCAGCCAGAGTTAACTGTGGGCATTCACAGGCTGGAAGAATGTGAGAGTTTTATCAAGATCCTGGGACAACCTTTGGGCTTAGAGAGGCTGGGATGGAGGTGGATAGGATATATTGGTCAAAGTTTTTTGCCCTGATAGAGGAGTGAGGATTCTGCCACCAAAGTTAACCTCTGTCTAGGAGAGACAAGAAACATCAGGTCCATGGTTGTTGCCCTGGCTTCTCTCCTTGAAATGCTCCCTGTGAACATTTTAAATTCCTGTTAGCAGTCTGTATTTAGAAATCAGTTCATGTAGGGAACTAGAAATGAGCTTGCCAAATTGTGACAGAGTAAGGGTGAGGGAACAGATTTTAAGAAAAGTTAAGAGGAGCCAAGAATACTATCAGAGAATGACAAGTAAAGAAAGGAGGAGAAACAGCAAGTGACGGAGGGGAGTGAGAAGGCTGTTCAGACAGTTCTGACCAGCAATTTTGTGTAAGACCAGTCTTAGGCAACGCTCATTTCCATAACAAGAACATAGAGATTCTACAGGGTTAATTAAATGATGCCGGTTTTTTCTAACGACTACACTCCATACTGAGTGTCTACACACACCAACATATACATCTTATGTATGATTCAAAGTTTGTTTTGATTTGATTTTTCTGCTCCAGAAAGAAAGACTGGCAACCTGCCATTTTCTTAAGTGATATGAGACCTGTCTTTAGGCCTAAAGAGATTACACAGTGCTGATCGTGTTTGTAGGCTTCTTCTGATGAGGTGCCTTGTGTAGGCAGATGTGGTACAAAGATCTCGTTCTTGATTCTTGCAGGCAGAGCAGTCAGTTAAAACAAAAATCTTTTAATTCTCTTGAGAGTATGAGGCCGGTTACCTGGTGTAGAAAGACTAAGGGCTGAATACGAAGAGGATATCCAGACGCAAACGCGGAGGTTCAGTTAGCGTAGTGGTAAAGGGCTACGGCTGCTAACTATAAAACAGCGGCTCGAATCCACCAGGTGCTCCTTGGAACTGTGTGTTCTTCTACGCCGTTCTTACAGGGTCTTTTTGAGTTGGAATCTACTCGACCGCGCAACGCGTTTGGTTTTGGTTTTTATTAGGAGGAACAGCCCTTGTTAAGCGACAGACGCCTTGTCTATTATCTTCTTGGTCTATTATCTTCTTCCTCTGGGCAGAGGTACGTGCGTATCTTACCTTTGGACAACTTTATGAAGTCTCCCTGACTCATCCCTGAACTGAGAATATCTGACAGAAATGCCTTACTTTGTCTATCTAAACAGAGAACTTCTCTTCCTTAAAAATTTGTAAGATCAGAGGCACCATATGTAAAAAGAGATTTTCAATGAATGGAAATTAAAAGTCTCTATGGATCGTAAGCTAACAGATTTCTTACAAACTTTGTATCAAATTAAAACATTAAAAAATAGTGGGTACAAGAGCAGGCTTGTAGTCAGAGGGTCTAAATCTTACTAAATAGAATTGGTTCACTTCTTGGGGTTGCATGAATCAGTGCTTTTTCCCAATGTTCTCATCTACAGCTCCATTTGCAATGAGAAATAGGTACAAGAACTTTCTTAGTTAAATAAAAGTTTAGTTCCTGTTTTTAGGCCTATATAAACAGTCTCTAAAAATTAAAAACAATCCTTTAAATTTTCTTTTATTTTGATACCAAAATATGCGCAAATCTGTGTATGATTTAAGAGATTAAACTCTTCCTTCCCGACACCCCTTTTCCCTGCCAGTTCCAACTCCTGGACCTTTGAGAAAGAGGCATTAACTCCAAAAAAAGCAAACTTTAGGGTTTGGGGCTCCGGGTTCTAAGAGGACAAAATGGAGATAAACCTTTCTTCTCACTTTCTTCCCTGGATTTTACCACCATATTAAGTGAAAGGAGTGCACTATAATCAACCTACACATCAGACACTCTCCATATGCGCCACTTATTTCTCAGGTGGGTCTCCCCGTGTAGCCAAATATCTGGAATTCTTGCATCTGCATTCTTTCTGTGCACCACAGACGCTCAGGAGGTAATCCCTTAGCAGGGTACCAAGATGGGGGACGAAAGGATAGCCAGGTTAGTGGCTCCGCTCAAAGCGGAGTCTTTTCGAGGGGTTGACAGGATACAACAATGTTCTGGTTTTGTAGAAAAATATCTCGGATTTTCGATCAGGCTGAAATCCTGTTTAAGAATTGAAAATATTAAGTTTACAATACACTCATAAAGATACAGGTAGTGAACAATAAGTACGCCTGGGGCTCCATAGCTCAGGGGTTAGAGCACTGGTCTTGTAAACCAGGGGTCGCGAGTTCAAATCTCGCTGGGGCCTGAGGTTTTTTCTTTCTTTTTTCTTTCCGTTGATTTCCTCCGAGAAGCTCAAGAGATAGTCTGGCGGAGACAGCCGAGGATGCCAAGGCGGCTGTGCACAGCAAATCTCCTTTGTCCTCGGCGCCGTCTCAGCACTTGTTCAGACTATGCAGATTCACTTCAGCCGCCGGACGCTGCCATGCTGGTCTGGATACACCCAAAACAGCTGATAAATGACTCTTGTGGTGAAGCTTACGCTTGCGGTATACAAATGGTTATTGCCGCCAATAGAAGGCGCTCAAGTGTATGTTCCTTCAGGAAGCAGTTAACAACAAGATTGAGCCTTGAGACAGAATCAGAAAACCAAAAAACTCTACCAACATGTGGCTCGTTGGTCTAGGGGTATGATTCTCGCTTAGGGTGCGAGAGGTCCCGGGTTCAAATCCCGGACGAGCCCTCTTTTATCTCCGGTAGTAAAATTTCTTCCGAGAGAACGTCAGACATCCCTGGGATGTCAGGCAAGTGTACTGTTTAAAAAACCTTATTTAAAACAACTTCGTGGCTGCAGTTTGTTCTTATTAGTCTGCTTTGACAAGTTGCAACCGAAGGGCTCTTTGGGAATGTAAAATGACAAAACAGATAGTCGCTCTATTATCTGTTCAATTCTGACAATGTCTTTTATTTTTTTGGGGGGTGGGGTGCGTGCTGGTGGCAGGTGGTGGGGGTCGGGGCGACAACCAGATAAGTCTTTTGGCTTCTAAGTGCATTTGTTGTGAAATCGCTGATTTTACCCTAATCATTTCAGTGGAGATTTTCATGAGCATTTATTTTTGTCACTGCAATTGAGGTTTTTTTTTTTTTGAAATAATTTAAAACTTACAGAAAAGTTGCAACAGTTTTCATATACCTTTCACCAAGCTCTCTCTAATGTTAAAATCTTACATAACTATGGTAAAATTATGAAAACCGATAAATTAACACAATATTATTAACTACAAATTTTACTCAGATTTCACCTTTTCCACTAGTGTTCATTTTCTGTTCCAAGATCCAGTTCAGGATCCCACACTGTGTTTAATCATCATGTCTCCTCAGTGTCCTTCAACAGTGATCGTTCCTCAGTCTTTCCTTGACTTTCATATATTTGAAGAGTACTGGTCAGTCACTTTGTAAAAGAGTCCTTCAATTTGGATTTATCTGATGTTTTCTCATGATTAGATGGGTGTTACGCATTTTTGGCAAGAATATTACAGAAGCGATGTTGTGCCCTTCTGAGTGCATATTTTATGTGCAAACAACTGGTCTTCTCAACTGTGCAAACTTCCCTTTAAAGAAGGCCATGACTTAAAGTCTTCGTGTCACTTAGCGTGCCTACTGCATATCTACGTATTAAAGTAACTATATATTTAAGTAATGAAAACACTTAACATTTATTGACTGCTAGACTCTGTTACTAAGCACCTTACATGTACTAATTTTCATAATATTCCCAGGAGGTGTGTACTATTATTATCTTCATTTTACAAATAAGAAAATTGATGTACATGGAAGGTAAGCAACCTGCCTAATTGAGGTCACCATGGCATACCAACAGCAGGGCCCATTGTACCCCCACTAACCTCCCCACATAACTGCACTGCCTTCTTTATACGCCATTTGTTTTCTGACTGCTTACAATGTTTCAAGACCATTTTGTGATTGTATGGCTTGCTTTTCCAGTTTGGCCTGTGACCTTCTAGTGGGCAGGGATTATGTTTTATTCATCTTTTGTGTATTCCTCAACAACTAGAACAGTACGAATTACAGGACAGGTACTCAAAATATGCTGTTTTGGCTGAGCGAAGAAAGGCAAAGCTAAGGTTATAAATGTATGATATTAAAGTCTTAACATTTTGCCTCTAGGAAACCAAGAATTTAATAGCAGCCACACTCAATGCTTACGTGGCACAATGCTTAAGTACACCAGTGCAATTATCAAGCGATTGAAAAGACTTGTGGCAGCGGTGGGATTCGAACCCACGCCCCCGAAGAGACTGGAGCCTTAATCCAGCGCCTTAGACCGCTCGGCCACGCTACCGGCAGTGCAAGGGAACGGAAATATGCCTTCTACCCTCGGCTTTCTTCCCACACCCCGATTCACACACTGTAGTTGTAGTTTTATCGGAGTCTTCATGTCTCTTGTTTTCGTTTCTGCCAGTTTTGTTTTGCTTTCTTTCTCATTTTAAGCCACAGTGCTTGAGACTGGTGGAAAGAGCTGTAATACACGTCTTGGAGGGTGTCCCCAGAGAGAGGACAACCTTTGTTTTGTCTGACGTTTCACAGAACGTCAGCCCTGGGCAGGCTGGTCACTCTGGAGGGTCTGGCCGTCTCCAGCCTCGCGGAGAGACCTTTCGCTACCGGAAGAATGCTGAGTCTGGCGTCGCTCCGGCGCGAGGGCACTTTGATGTTCCCAGAAGAAATGCGGAAGTTTACGCGGAGGTGATTTTCACACAGTCTCAAAAGCAGGACCAGACACACGCCCCAGAACCAGTTCGCTGCCCCTAGCCTGACGGAACCCAGGAACTAGTCCGTATTGTGCTCCGAGGCCGAAAGGAAGTTGCCCGCCCAGCGCCGCCCTCGGGAGCGGACCGACACCCGGCCAAGCGGCCGGAACCCGTAAGGACCCAGGAGACGCCTTCCCGGGAAGGCCCATTCCCTCTCCTCCCGCGGCCACGAGATCACTGGGAATCACTCCTCCGCCCGTGACTGTCTTGGGTGCCATTGCCTCTCCCCATTCCCGCAGCATCTTAGGCCCACTCGGAAGTGAAAACGCGTAGTGAAAATATTTTCGTTGATGCCTGAACATTTTTTTTTTCCTTAAAAACATCGATGGGGCAGGAAACTGCAGTGACGTATTTATCCACTAGGCGTCACCCCATCTCCATGATTGTCAAGGAAAAAAGAAAACTGCAACCTGTGGACGTGGCTAAAACTTTGTTTTCTGAAGTATTAAAAATCCGAAAAGGATTTGGGGTTGGCTCGTTGGTCTAGGGGTATGATTCTCGCTTAGGGTGCGAGAGGTCCCGGGTTCAAATCCCGGACGAGCCCGTGTTTTTTTCCTCATCTACCCCACTTCCAATAAAATACCAGAGTTATTGATGTTGTTAAACACTAGCACACAAAGTAAGCACCGTCCGTGGCTAATAATAACTATATGAACGTCATTCTATACTCCACTATTTTAGATTTGTACATCTCCAAACAAGTGTACTTCATCCTTAGCCAAATGCTCCTTGTCATGTTATTAAATCACCTGCATAAAATACCAGATGTTATTAAATATTTTTTATATAGTACTGCATATCTTTTACAAAACCTTTATTTCTAAAATCAACTATTGTTTCTTTTTTTTGCAGTTTTTTTTATTATCCAGTATTACGGATTGAATTTTGTACCCCCAAAATGTGTGTTGTAAATCCTAACCTCTATGCCTGTGGTTATAATCCCATTTGGAAATAGTCTGTTATGTTACTGAGGAAGGATTAGTGTAGGGTATATTTTTAGTCAACCTCTTTGGAGATATAAAAAAGATGAAGTAAGCAAACTAAGAAGCAGAGATGGGGGGAAATAGATGCCAAGCCACAAGAAGAAGGCCTAGGAGCAGAAGCTCAAGGAGACAAGGTCCTTCCTCCAGAGCCAAAAAAGAAGGCCTTCCTCTAAAGCCATACCCTGAATTCAAACTTGTAGCCTCCTAGACTGTGAGAAAATAAACTTCTGTTTGTTAAAGCCACCCACTTGTGGTATTTCTGTTATAGCAGCACTAGATAACTAAGATATACAGGAATTGTTCATTCAGGACTTAGGTCAGAGGTGTATTTTAAGTTAGTAGTTTCATATGACCCTCAATTTTTCTCCATTGTAAGCATTGGGGACCTTCTTTGGGTGCTGGGATCTCTCTGCTATCTCATGGATATTCTGGCAACAAAAGGTCAGCAAAAGTGGTGAGATGTCTGTCACATAAAGCCTGGGCTCCCTCCCTCATTCAAGCCTATGATTACAAGACTATTGTGTGTGTATGTGAGTGTGGGGAATCTCAGGTGGTGTAGCATCTTTGGAATGAACTCCTCAGTATGGTTTCTCAATTAGACTCATCTGTGAAGTATTTTTTTTTTTTTTTTTTTAAACCATTCCACTTCTGGGTCCAATCTCAGATCAATTTAGACTGGAATCTCTGAGGATGAGGCCAGAGAATTGTTAATTTTTACATGCTTCTCAAGTGTAATTAGAATTTTGATCCACTGTCCATACTAAATTTCACTACAGGTCAGAGCTGGAGACTGTGCCCTGTATCATAGGAACTCTGTTGTTGTTAGGTGCTGTCGAGCGGGTTCTGACTCATAGTTACCTTATGTACAACAGAACAAAACACTACCCCATCCTGCGCCATCCTTACAATCCTTATGCTTGAGCCCATCATTGCAGCCACTGTGTTGATTCATCACCTTGAGGGTCTTCCTCTTTTTCACGGACCCTCTACTTTCTCAAGCATAATACCCTTCTCCAGGGACTGCTCCCTTTGATAACATGTCCAAAGTCCATCCTCTCATCCAAGGAGCATTCTGGCTGTACTTCCAAGACAGATTTGTTCATTCTTCTCATAGTCATTGGTATATTCAATATTCTTCGCCAACACCATAATTCAAATGCCTCAGTTCTTGTTGGTTTTCCTCATTCATCATCCAGCTTTCACATGCATATGTTGTTGTTGGTAGGTGCGGTGGAGTCAGTTCTGACTCATAGTGACCCTACGCACAACAGAATGAAACACTGCCCGTCCTGCACCATCCTTTGAGCTCATTGTTGCAGCCATTGTGTCAGTCATCTTGATGAGGGTCTTCCTCTTTTTTGCTGGCCCCCTACTTTACAAAACATGATGTCCTTCTGCAGGGACTGGTCCACATGCACATGAGGCAATTGAAAATACCATGGCTTGCTGTCAGGTGCGCCTTAATCCTCAAGGTGACATCTTTGCTTTTTAACATGTTAAAGAGGTCTTTTGCAGCAGATTTTCCCAACGCAATATGTCCTTTGATTTCTTGACTGCTGCTTCCCTGGGCGTTCGTTGATTGTGGATCCAGGTAAAATAGAAATCCTGGATAAATTTAAAAATTTCTCCGGTTATCATGATGTTGCTTATTGATCCAGTTGCGAGGATTTTCTTTATGTTGAGGTGTAATCCATACTGAAGGCTATAGTCTTTGATTTTCATCAGTAAATGCTTCAAGTCCTCTTTGCTTTCCGCCAACAAGGTTGTGTCATCTGCATAATACAGGTTTTTAATGGGTCTTCCTCCGGTCCTGATGCCCTGTTCTTCTTCATATAGTCCAGTTTCTTGGATTATTTGCTCAGCATACAGGTAGAATAATTATGGTGAAAGGATACAAGCCTGACACACAACTTTCCTGATTTAAACCACGCAATATCCCCTTGTTCTGTCTGAACAACTACCTTTTTGGTCTATGTACAGGTTCCTCATTGAGCACAAATAAGTGTTCTAGAATTCCCATTCTTCCCAATGTTATCCATAATTTGTTATGATCCACACAATATAATGCCTTTGCACAGTCAATAAAACATAGGTAAACATCTTTCTGGTATCCTTAGCTTTCAGCCAAGATCCATCTGACATCAGCAATGATATCCTTCATTCCACATTCTCCTATGAATCTGGCTTGAATTTCTGGCAGTTCCCTATAGATGTACTGCTGCAAACATTTTTGAATGATTTTCAGCAAAATTTTACTTGTGTGTGATATTAATGATATGGTTCAATAATTTCTGCTTTCTGTTGGATCACCTTTGTTTGGAATCGGCACAAATATGGATCTCTTTCAGTCAGTTGGTCAGGTAGCTGTCTTACAAATTTCTTGGCATAGACAACTGAGCACCTCCAGCGCTGCATCCGTTTGTGGAAATATTTCACTTGGTATTCCGTCTATTCCTAAAGGCTTGTTTTTCTCAAATGCCTTCAGTGCAGCTTGGACTTCTTCCTTTAATACCATCGATTCTTGATCATATGCTACCTCTTGAAATGGCTTAACATCATCAACTAATTCTTTTTGGTACTGTGACTCTATTTCTTCCATCTTCTTTTGATGCGTCATGGGTAGTTCAACATTTTGCCTGTAGAATCCTTCAATATTTCAACTTAAGGCTTGAATTTTTTCTTCAGTTCTTTCAGCTTGAGAAATGCCAAGCGTGTTCTTCCATTTTAGTTTTCTAACTCCAGGTCTTTGCACATTTCATTATAGTACTTTACTTTGTCTTCTCGAGCCACCCTTTGAAATCTTCTGTTTATCTCTTTCATTTCATCATTTCTCGCGTTCGTTTTAGCTGCTCTACTTTCAAGAGCAAGTTTCAGAGTCTCTTCTGACATGCATTTTAGTCTTTTCTTTCTTTCCTGTCTTTTTAATGACTTTTGCTTTCTTTATGTAGATGTCATCCCACAAGTTGTCTGGTCTTTGGTTATTAGTGTTCAATGAGTCAAATCTATTTTTGAGATGGTCTCTAAATTCAGGTAGGTTATACTCCAGGTTGTATTTTGACTCTCGTGGATTTGTTTTAACTTTCTTCAGCTTCATCTTGAACTTGCATATGAGCAATTGATGATCTGTTCTGAAGCTGGCCCCAACACTTGTCTGTCAGTTTGTTGTACTGTGGTGGCTTTGCGTGTTGCTGTGATGATGGAAGCTATACCACTGAAATTTCAAATACCAGCAGGGTCATCCATGGTGTACAGGTTTCAGTGGAGCTTCTAGACTAAGACAGACTAGAAAGAAGGACCTGGCCATCTACTTCTGAAAAAATTGGCCAGTGGTGACCTTATGAATAGCAGCAGAACATTGATATAGTGCCAGAAGATAAGCCTCTCAGATTGGAAGGCACTCAAAATACAGCTGGGGAAAACCTGCCTCCTCAAACTAGAGTTGATCTTAATGATGTGGATGGAGCAAAGCTTTCAGGACCCTTCATCTGATGATGTGGCATAATTCAAAATGAGAAGAAACAGTTGCAAACATCCATTAATAATTGGAACACGGAATATATGAAATATGAATGTAGGAACATTGAAAGTCATTAAAAATGAAATGAAACAGATAAAATTGATATTCTAGGCATTAGTGAGCTGAAATGGTCTGGTATTGGCCATTTTGAATTGGACAATAGTATGGTCTACTATTCCAGGAATGACAAATTAAAAAGGAATGGCGTCGTACTCATCATCAAAAAGAACACTTCAAGATCTATCCTGAAGTACAATACTGTCAGTGATAGGATAATATCCATATGCCTACAAGCAAGAACAGATAATACGACTATTATTCAAATTTATGCACCAACCACTAATGCCAAAGATGAAGACATTAAAGTTTTTTACCAACTCCTGCAGTCTGAAATTGATCAAACATGCAATCAAGATGCATTGATGATCGTTGGTGACTGGAATGCAAAAGTTGGAAACAAAGAAGAAAGATCGATAGTTGGAAAACATGGCCTTGGTGATAGAAATGACACTGGAGATCACGCGATAGAATTTTGCAAGACCAAAGACTTCTTCATCGCAAATATGTTTTTTCAACAACTTAAACAGTGACTGTACACTTGTACTTCTCCAAATGGAATACACAGAAATGAAAAGACTACATCTGTGGAAAGAGACAATGGAGAAGCTCAATATCATAGTAACTCTGAACCTGCTGCATTGGAGTCGATTCCGACTCATAATGACCCTATAGGGCAGAGTAGAACTGCCCCATAGGGCTTCCAAGGAGTGGCTGGTGGATTGGAACTGCTCACCTTTTGGTTAGCAGCCAAGCTCTTAATCACTGCACCACCGGGGCTCCGTGGTAACTCTTTCAGCTGGTACTTTATTCTCCCTAGCTAAATTTAGGAGTCCTGGTGGCCCAGTAAACCCGTTGCCATTGAATCGATTCCGACTCGCAACGACCCTATAGGACAGAGTAGAACCGCCCCATAGGTTTCCAAGGAGTAGCTGGTGAATTGGAACTGTCCACGTTTTGGTTAGCTGCTAAGCTATTAACCAATGGTTATGCGTTCGTTTTCTAACCAGAAGGTCGGCAGTTCGAATCCAGCAGCCGCTCCATGGAAACCCTATGAGGCAGTTCTACTCTGCTCTGTAGGGTTGCTAGGAGTTGGAATTGACTCCATGACAAAGAGTTCTGGGTCCCGCTATGCTCTTCCTTACTTACAGCCATGTTCCCACAAGCCATTAAGAGCAAATATCAGAGACAGGAAACTCAAAAAGAGAGAAGAGACAACCCAGTGTTCAACCTGCTCTATTTGAGGAGGAGAGATGGATTACCCAATAAGCAAAGTACTCACCGGCTTATTTTTAATCTGTAGTGTACAATTTCACCTGTTTTTTGCCACATTAAAGATATGGTGAAACCTATGGGACTGTTGTGAGTTGGAATTGACTCAATGGCCACTGGTTTGGTTTGGGATGTGTGTGTGTGTGTGTGAGTGAGAGAGAGAGAGAGAGAGAGACTCTTATTCTCTACACAAAGGCTAAGCCCTGAGATCACTCCCTTCATCCTCACTATCTCTCTCACACCTGCATTTAACCCATTAGCGAATGCTGTTAGCTCTATCTTCATAATATTCTACTTCCCCCACCACTAGAAAGGAGCTCCACGAGAGCAGGATCTTGTTTACTCTTGAAACCTCAAAGGCTGACACAGTTCTTAGCACCTAATGGATACTCAATAAATAGTTGGTTAATGAATTGTGTAAATAATTGGTTTAAAATCAAAATACTATACAAGCTTTTAAGGGATGCCTGATCCTGTGACACTGAGGGAGATAAGGAGCATGGGGGTTTGGAAGGCTTGATATTACAGGACTCTTGCCGTGTGGGGAATGTGTCATCCTTTGGGAAAGGCTGAAGGGGGGCCAAGCCTGGAGAATATTCTGTGGTGGCTCTCCTTCTGGGCTACAATGTGGCTCTGTAAATGCTTTAAAGAAGCTTTGAAAGGTTCTTCTACTGGAACATAAAGGAAGGCACAAAACAGGCTCTCAGGAGCTGTAAATTTGGTTATCAGTGCCATTAACTCCTGTTGCAAACTTGATCCAGGCAGGGCTGATTGAATAGGGACCTGCTCAGGCATTCATGGCTTCAGCGAAACTCTAAAAGAGATGGTGTTTTGGGGTCACATAGCTGGGTCATTCTGTATGAGTAGAATGATAGAGAGTAGAGATATAGAGTCCACCATAGGGGGACCAGGAAGGAAGAGGAAAATTAAGGTTGAGGAAGCGCCTGTGGTATATGCCAACAGGTACACAACAGGATTTCATCAACCTCACTCGACTAGGTCTTTGAGATGAGGGAGCACTATGAATATGAGTCCTGTCTAATAAAACAAGGCTGGCATGTGGGGAAGACGTTGAGAGGATTATATGGAATACTGGGGTGAGAATCTGATGCGAAACCCAAAACATGTATGAATGAAGTGTTTCTGCTCCAGGGGGCTAGGAAGTCAAACTAGGATCTGCCCCCTTGTGGACAAATCAGGTACTGCCATGAACCTTCTTTGAAGGATCTTTCTTGAAGGAGAGAGTTTATAGTTAAAGAGCTAATTTCTGTGAACTCCACTATTTTCTTTTCATCCTTCTGTGTGCATGAAGTGGAGGTGAGGGTTATAGGGAAGAGAAACATGTTATTGTCCAGGTGAATGGTGTTCATGGCACTAAGCTGAGCTACTTCTTAAGATAGATGGTTTCCCATGGAAATGGAGGGAAAGTCGAGAGCAGAGCTAGCAGCCACCTTCTGAGCTGGTCTTTAACAACCAAATCGAGCAGTTCAGAGAAGCAATCATAGATTTAAGGCCTTGAGTAGTAAGCAGAAGTGAATCGATGCTTTTCTTTCCTTTCATTGATCATTCTGATCTTATATCCGTAAGGTGATACAGGGTCTCACCAAAATAACTCTCAAAAAATATTGAATTTTGCAAAGAGCTTTATGGTACTATATTTAAAGAACAAAATATATTTATTTTAGGTCATTCCTTCATACGTTTTTTCATTTAATCAGTATTTATTGAGCCCATATTTATTCAATTATTCCAGTCACTGTGCTTGCAACAGAGATAACAGCAGGGAACTAGGTCTCTCCCCTCATGAAACAATCAGACAGTTTTTAAAAATGGAGAAATGTTATTAATTTATTATGCTAGTGACAAGGACCACAAAAGAAAAGTACAGGGTTTTATGCAAGAAAAAAAAAAAGGTTGTGTCTTAGTTATCTAGTGCTGCTATAACAGAAACACCACAAGTAGATGGCTTTCACAAAGAGAAATTTATTCTCTCAGAGTCTAGAAGGCTAGAAGTCCTAATTCAGGGTGCCAACTACAGGGGAAGGCTTTCTGTCTGCGTGTCGGCTCTGGTGGAAGGTTCTTGTCATTGATCTTCCCCTGGTCTAGAGGCTTCTCAGCACAGGGACCCCAGGCCCAAAGGACACGCTCTACTCTCAGTGCTTCTTTCTTGGTGGTATGAGGCCCCCCTCCTCTCTTCTTGATTCTCTTTTATATTTCAAAAGAGATTGGCTCAAGATACAACATAATCCTGTAGATAGAGTCCTGCCTCATTAACATAACTGCCTCTAATCTTGTCTCATTTACATCACAGAGGTTAGGATTTATAACACATAGGATAATTGCATCAGATCACAAAAATGGTGGACAACCACACAATACAGTCTTGGCCTACCCAAGTTGACATACATTTTAGAGGGAAACAACTCAATCTATAACAAGCTGGTAACTTACTCTAGGGTCTCTGAGAAGTCTTGTCTAAGGAAAAGAAGAACACAGGATTTAACCAGGCAGAATGGGGAGGGGTGAGTGGAATAAGGAACTTTCCATGAGAGAAATAGACATGTTGAAAACCTTGAGTTGGAAAGAAGCCTGATGAATTCAGGGAACTGTTAAGAGTGGGATATGGCAGGAATATAGAGAGGAAGAGAGAGTGTCTTGAGGTGAGGCTATCTATTGCAAGGCCTGGTAGGCAGAGGTAAGGATTGTGGTCACTATCTGAAAACTAGTGGAGAACCATTGACACATTTTAGGTGGGAATGGAGATGAACGATGCAGGCACATAACTAGATTTGTGTTTTTAAAAGATTACTATGCTGCAGTGTAGGGTTGACAGTAAGCCACTAGGAGCCAACTTTCAGCTTTCTTACAAACAAGAACGTAGTCCTGCACCAGGAAATACTATAACTTGATGAGGTTTTTCACCTTGTCTATCCCACCAACTCTGCCAACTCCCACCTACTTTCAGAAGAGGCCAGTGAGGTCCATGGAATTAGGCTCAAGGTCACAGAGCTAGTGGAGAGCCAGCTTTCACAACTCCCAGGCCGCTGCTCATTCTGTTCTAGTTGGGGTCTTCCAAGCAGGGAGTTTTCAAGGCATCTGTATTCTTTAGGGGCTCAGTGATTATTTGGGGTCAAAGACAATCATTCATCTTCTTTGATTCATCTTGTCTGATTTGCAGGGAAACTGGAACTGGCTCAGAGAGAGAGCCTAGCCTGGGAGTGGTATGAAAGATATGAGTGTCCTTTGATGTGACTGCTGTAGGGAAGGCTGGGTTAATGGTCCTTCCTCAGTGCAGATTCAAAGAAAACTATTGAAGGCCCAGCCTGGGGACACAGATGAGAAACCAGATATGCTTTGATCATAGGATCAAGGCATTCTCAGAAATAGAAAACTGAAGGGTAAGGGGCTTACCAGGCAGCTGTTAGGACACGCTTAGAGCAGCTTCCCCTCAACCTGGCCTTCCCTGGGCTGATGCACAAGGCCTGAATTTCCACAGGGTGGCCCATCACCTGGTGGCAGCCATTTCAGGGATACAAGTAAAGTTACAAAACCATTTATTAATGGTCGACTTTCCCCTAAGGGAGAACAGGACCTCCCATGTTCATAGCCTGGGGCTGTAACTACAGGGCTGAGATTGATGGCCTCTGATTCAGAACATGTCCTGCTCAAGATCAAGAACAGTTTACTCTTGGCCATGGGCAGGACCCAGTTTGTTCACCTTACTTGGATAAGGAGACACGTGAGGTAGTAAGAGGGGAGTTGAAAAAGTGCCTAGGGACTTGTAAGGGTATTGCATCCTGCAGTTAACAGTTTGTTCTGGAAACAGCTTTGCAATTCCCAGAGGTGGCCAATATACCCCCTAGAAAAGGGATGCCTCATGCCTTTTTATTAAAAATCAGAGTGAGTGATATTGATTTAAGTAGGGGTCACTTTGACTCAGAATGCCAATTCCCTGGGCCATTTCAGAGGGCTACTCTACCACATTCCCAAACCACAACTCTACCTCCTACTTCTGGGCCTGGTACCCAGGATCCAGCTCCCTATTTTCCCATTGCTCACCCTGAATGGGGGCTGGGAAGCAGAGAGCACTTCCCTATTCCTCCAGTGTGTGGGGCTGGAGCCCGGGGTGGGGGTGGGGGTGGGGGCTGCTAAGGAGGGAGAAGAAAGTAGAACTGGTAGCCAGGGAATTTTCATCTTAAGCGAACAGGTATTGAGATTATTTTGATTTAGCTCATAACCTTAGTTTGTAACAGCACAGTGACATTATCAATAGACAAATTCTACCCTTATTCTTTTCTATACCTCCATTTTAGAGATGAAGAAACTGAGACCCTGAAAAGTGACATGATTTTCCACACAACTCATTAGTGGGGGAAGAGGAGCAAGATCCAAAGTCCTTTACCTAGTCATCTACTTTACTTTAGAGGATCATCGAAAAAGAGGAAGACCCTCATTGAGGTGGAATGACACAGTGGCTACAACAATGGGCTCAAGCATAACAATGATTGTGAGGATGGTGCAGGACCCGGGAAGTGTTTTGTTCTGTTGTACATAGGGTCGCTATGAGTTGGAACCAACTCAATGGCACTGAACAACAACTACTCTAAAAAACATTGCTTTGATCTCCTGTGACGTACCAGGCACTGTGCTAGAACAAATAAGTACATGGTTCTAGCCCCACAGACGCACGTAAGATGTTGGGGGAGAAGGCCAAATAAACCTTTGTAGGACCCTATGGTAAGTGCTAATACTGAACTAAGACTGAAGAATGGAGGAGGGCTTCTCGTGGAGACTCAAGGAGGAGATGGGCAGTGGCTATTAAAGAAGGGTAACCGGGGGAGATGAAAAAGTGTCATGCCCTTTGTATTGCCCTTAGCAATCCTCCTTAACATATGGGACTACAGTGTGTACCTGAGAGTTTGTGTGAACTAGCATGGACTTCCCCACGGGCAAGGCCCACTTCCATGGTTAGAAAGAAACTCAAGGTATCATCCGACTCTCCTTAGTGAAAATAAATGTTATTGTTAGGAGTCAGAAAATGAATTCAACTCAGCAACCCTACATACAACAGAATGAAACACTTCCTGGTTCTGTGTCATCCTCACAGTCATTGCTATGCTTGAGCCCATCATTGAAGCCACTGTGTCAATCCATCTGTTTAAGGGTCTGTCTCTCTTTCACTGACCCTCTTCTTTACCACGCATGATGTCCTTCTCCAGGGACTGATCCCTCCTGATAACATGTCCAAAATACATGAGACGAAGTCTCTTCATCCTCACTTCTAAGGAGCATTCTGGCTTTACTTCTTCCAAGACAGATTTGTTCATTCTTCTGGTAGTCCATGGTATATTCAATATTCTTTGCTAATACCATAATTCAAAGGCATCAATTCTTCTTCGGTTTTCCTTATTCATTGTCTAGTTTGAGAATGCATATGATGCGATTGAAAATACCATGGTTTGTGTCAGGTGTGCCTTAGTCTTCAAGGTGACATCTTTGCTTGTCAACAAGAGAGGTCTTTTGCAGCAGATTTGCCCAATGCAATGCAGCTTTTGATTTCTTGACTGCAGCTTCCGTGGGTGTTGATTGTAGATCTAAATAAAATGAAATCCTTGACAACCAATATTTTCTCCGTTTATCATGATGTTGTTTATTGGTCCAGTTTTGAGAAATTTTGTTTTATTTATGTTGAGGTGTAATCCATACTGAAGGCTGTAGTCTTTGATCTTCATCAGTAAGTGCTTCAAGTCCTCTTCACTTTCAGCAAGCAAGGTTGTGTCATCTGCATATCGTGGGTTGTTAATGAGTCTCCTCCAATCCTGATGCTGAGTTCTTCTTCATATAGTCCAGCTTCTCAGATTATTTCCTCAGTATACAGACTGAATAAAAATGGTGAAAGGATACAACCCTGACACATACCTTTCTTGATTTTAAATCACCCAGTATCCTGTTGTTCTGTTTGAACAACTGGCTCTTTGGTCTATGTACAGGTTCCTTATGAGCACAAGTAAGTGTTCTGGAATTCCCATTCTTTGCAATGTTATCTGTAATTTGTTATGATCCACACAGTCGAATGCCTTTACATAGTAAAAATCTTTCTAGTATTCTCTGCTTTCAGTCAAGATCCATCTGACATCAGCAATGATATCCCTCGTTCCACATCCTCTTCTGAATCTGGCTTGAGTTTCTGGCAGTTCCCTGTGGATGCACTGCTACAATTGCTTTTGAATTTTCTTCAGCAAAATTTTACTTGTGTGTGATATTAATAATATTGTTCGACAATCTCTGCAGTTTGTTGGGTCACCTTTCTTTGGAACGGGCACAAATATGTATCTTTTCCAGTAGATTGGCCAGGTGTCTGACTTCCAAATTTCTTGGCATAGATGAGTGAGCACCTCCAGTGCTGCATCTGTTAGTTGAAACATCTCAGTGGGTAATCTATTAATTCCTGGAGCCTAGTTTTTCACCAGATGAATAAGGGGGCAAAAATCAGATCTTATCTCAGGAGAACTTCCAATCTTTTAGTCTTAAGAGAGGTGCTAAGAGGTGCCGTCTGCATGATAGACAAGTAGGAAGAGAGGGTTAGAAAATAGTGGAGGGAGGAGAGCACTTTTTGTCAGCAAATTTCCCATCTTCTGTAATCCAAGGTATTACTAGCTACTTCACTGTTGGTAATCCCCTGTCTCGGCCTTGCTTCCTAACTCACTGACACATTCTGACTTCACCATTTCTCCCTTTCTGACTTCAGAACCTTTCTATCTGGTGAACTCTGGAACCAAGATCTTCCTAGTTCATCTCCAGGATCATTCTAGTTCATCTCCAGGATCCCCTATGAACTGGTTTCCAAAATTGATGAAGGAACACAGGTAATTAAGGAATAAGACTAAGGAATCCAGCTCAATCCTTCCTCCTACAATAGTGTTCTTTGTAGGCAGGCCTCCTGGTGTCCTGGGAGGAAGCACATTAGTAAGCTGTTTTAGTCATGTAGTGTGAAGCAAATACATACACCTTTTCTTGTGGAAACTCTGACCTGGGCAGTAATCCAGACTGGAGTATTACTATAATAATATAAGTCAGTTTTGTTGTGGGATGGGTGCAACTCTTTAGAAATTATTATGTTGTTTACCAATTTGGGGTTCATCTGTTGCGGTGGTCCTTTAATATCAGTGTGCATTATAATCACCAGAGATAGGCTACTAATCACAAATGCAGACTCCAGGGCCTCACCTTCAGCAACTTTGATTCAATAGGTCTAGGTTTCTGTATTTTAATTAGTAGCCAAATGATTCTGATGGATTTCACTTAGGACCTCTCTCACACACACACTTTTTTTTTTTTTTTTAATTTGTGGGAGCCAGGCAGTGGCAGACTAAGAGGTGGTTGAGGGCTGGTGATGGAGTCACTAGCCCTACCCCAACATACTCTGTAACCTCCTTCCATTCCCATTCTTTGATGTGGCCAATTGAGATTTTCTCAATTGTATGTAAAGTACTCAGAAAATGTACCTTCAAGAAGTGTGCCTTGGCACTCTCCACTGGAATGACTTCCATCTCCTAGGCCTTCCTCCATTACTACCATCTCCTAGGCCCTCCAATGCCCACGGAAACAGCAGTCAAGAAATCAGAATGATGTATTGCATTTTCTGCAAAAGACCTGTTCAAAGTGTTAAAAGCATAGATGTCACTTTGAGGAGTAAGGTTTGCCTGACCCAAGTCATGGTATTTTCAATCACTTCATATGCATGCACAAGCTGAACAATGAATAAGAAAGACTGAAGAAGAATTGATGCTTTTGAATTATGGTGTTGGCATAGAATAGTGAATATACCACTGACTGCCAGAAGAATGAACCAATCTGTCTTAGAAGAAGTACAGGCAGAATGCTCCTTGGAAGTGAAGATGGTGAGACATCGTCTCACGTACTTTGGACATGCTACCATGAAGAATCACTCCTTGGAGAAGGACATCATGCTTGGTAAAGTAGAGGGTCGTGGAGAAAGAGGAAGACCATCAATGAGATGGATTGACACAGTGGCTACACCAATGGGCTCAAACATAGCAATGATTGTGAGGATGGCGCAGGACTGGTAGTGTTTCTTTCTGTTGCGTATGGGGTCGCTATGAGTTGGAACCAATTCAATGGCACCTAACAACAAGGCCCTGTCCATAGAGACTCTGTGATTACCATTATAGAAGGGAGCCCAGGACTTGAGCAAGAGACGATACAAAACAGGGGGATGATACCAGGGATAAACAAACCCCATATCAGAATGATCAAGGAAAGGGACAATTTGACACTCCTTTGAAGGGCCTGCTGACCGCTGTTAGGAATAGTAGATAATGTGAATCAGTGTTAAGATTCTTTTTCTCATGTGTAATTCAAAGTTTTCAGAAAGTCTGCTAGGCCCTGTGTCCTCATGTTTAATGGTGCTTTAGAGAATAAAGGGTAAGGCCTGTATCCAGGCCTTGGGAGAAGGATGAAGTAACCCAGAGTTAGCTGAAGCACTATGGAGAAGCAGTTATGAGAAGCTAGAGATGAAGAGGAGCTCTGGTGGTGCAGTGATTAAGCGTTTGGCTGCTAACCAAAAGGTTAGCAGTTTGAATCCACCAGCTGCTCCTTGGAAACCCTGTGGGGCAGTTCTACTCTGTCCTATAGAGTCGCTATGAGTTGGAATCGACTCAATGGCAATGAGTTAGTTAGTAGTTTAGTTAGAGATATAGAGAGAAGTCTGTAGCACCATTTGTTGTTGTTGTTTAATTGTTGTAAATATATATATACATAAAAAAAAAATGTTGCCATTAAGTCACTTCCAACTCATAGTGACCCTATAGGACAGAGTACAATTGCCCCATAGGGTTTCCAAGGAGCAACTGGTGGCTTCTTGAACTGCCAACCTTTTGGTTAGCAGCTGTAGCTCTTAACTATTGTGCCACCAGGGCTCCATATATATATATCACAACTCTTGTCAACTCAATGTTTTTTCACATGTACAATTTAGGTTCACCAATTACATCAATCATATTGTGCAATCATCACTGTCTTAGACTTGGTTCTCTAGAGGAGCAAAACCAGTAAAATGTATAAATATCTGTTAGCGAGATTTATATAAACGAAATGGCTCACATGGTTATAGAGGCTGGAACCTCCCAAATCCATGGGTCAGGCTGGAGACTTCTTCTGATTCACGTAACCACAGGGGTTGTTGAACCCAAGAACGGCAGATCAGAGAGAGAGCAGGGGTCTTGCTCACACGCTTTGAAGACTGAGGAATCCCAAGATTGGCAGGCAAGATTACAGGTAAGTTATTAGCTCAAGTCCCAAGAACTGGAGGTCAGACAAACAGGAGCCAGCTGCAGGATCCAGAGCAAGCAAAAGCCCATGAATCTTGCCAGAATGTCCACCTATATTTGATGCAGGCCACACATCCAAGGAAACTCCCTGTCAACTGATTCGCTACTCACAGCAGATCTCATCATGGAGGTGATCACATTATATCAAATCTTATCATGGAAGTGATCACATCATCATATGACTGCTAACTGTATCATAACTGCCAAACCACTGAAAATCATGGCCCAGGCAAGTTGACACATAACCCTAACAATCACAGTCCACCCCTTGTCAACTTGGCACTTGTACACATCTCCTTAAACCATATATAATCTCTGAATAAAGACAATTATAAAGTCATTTTTGTGCTAACATGATGTAATGAGCACACACACAACTGAATATGCACTAGCCCTGTTTATATCTTATATTTCATAAGTGAAGAAAACAAAAATATTTGATGCACACATACAAGGAAGAAATACTCATAACAATCACAGTCCTCATTTCTGCAACTCATCACATGGTCGTAACTAGTATTTAGAACTACCTTCTTACACCACCCATTCCATATTCTCTTTGCCCTCAGCAAGCACCTCAGCTGGTTGTGGTTTCTTGCCTGGTGGGGTGACCCAAAACTTTATTCCTGAAGGGTCTGTGCCATTAATAGTCATGTTGGAATTGAGTTGCTGTAGTTTCCCATTGACTTTAATCACAGGACATGGTAGTACTAAGAGACACCCTAAGGGTGTCATAATCTTCTTTACCTCCATTATGCAATGTCAATCCAATTTCCTCTTAGTAATCAGGATCAATCACACCAGCCAATATGGTAACTCCCTTCTTTGCTTGTTGATCCAGAGGCATAAAGAAACCAAAGTAGCCAGGTAGCATTCATAACTTCCAGTTCGATGGAATCAGTGATGTGTCTCCAGATAGGAGCATTCCTTCCTTTGGAGCTGAGACCTCTAGACACACAAAGCATATGGTCAGATGGACAGGAAACAAAAATTTTGTGTTCCCTGTCTCTTCAGCTTCTGCTTCCTGGTTCCTTGGCCTCTCGGCCCCTCAGGTCTCTCTGCCTGCTTCTGCCTTGCTGGGGCAAGTGTTCCAAAGCTCTGTAGCTCCACCAATAAAGCACTCAGCTCTCTTGCTCTGTGGGTCGGCAAGCCTAGCTCCACTGATAAGTGCCCCGAGACACCCCACACCCCCAGGAAGCCTCCTGTGCAAACACACTCAACTCTCTTGCACCGTGGGTCAGCTCCAGTGCTGTCTTGCACAGGTCTCCTGGTTTTGCTGCTGCCATTTCTCTGCTGCTTCTTTTTGCTGTCTGTGCCATCTCCAGTGTAACAGCTCTCCTCACTTCCTTTTGAGTCCTCACCAGAGTCGTCTGACGTCCACAATTCCACCGACAGTCTCTTCAAGGCAATCTAGACTTTTACTATCAGGCCCTTTAAAACTCTTCCAGCCTCTAACCATTCATGGATTCAAAATCGCTTCCATATTTCAGGTATCTGTTAGAGCAGCACTCTACTCTTCCGGTACCGAATTCTGTCTTAGTTATTTATTGCTGTTGTTACTTGCCACTGAGTCAGTTTTGACTCATAGCGACCCTATGTACAACAGAACGAAACACTGCCTGGTCCTGCACCATCCTCACAATCATTGTTATGCTTGAGCCCAATATTGCAGCCACTGTGTCAATCCATCTTGTTGAAGGTCTTCCTCTTTTTCGATGGCCCTCTACTTTACCAAGCATGATGTCCTTCTCCAGGGACTGATCCCTCCTGATAACATGTCCAAATTATGTGAGACATAGTCTCACCATCCTTGCTTCTAAGGAGCATTCTGGTTGTACTTCTTCCAAGACAGATTTGTTCATTCTTTTGGCAGTCCATGGTATATTCAACATTCTTCACCAACACCACAATTCAAAGGCGTCAGTTCTTCTTCAGTCTTCTTATTCATCATCCAGTTTTTGCATGCATATGAGACTATTGAAAATACCATGGCTTGGGTCGAACACACCTTAGTCTTCAAGGTGACATCTTTGCTTTTTAATACTTTAAAGAAGTCTTTTGCAGCAGATTTGTCTAATGCAGTACCTCGATCTGATTTTTTGACTGCTGCTTCCATGGATGCTAATTGTGGATCCAAGTAAAATGAAATCATTGACAACTTCAATATTTTCTCCACTTATCATGATGTTGCTTATTGGTCCATTTGAGAAGATTTTTGTTTTCTTTAAATTGAGGTGTAATCCATACTGAAGGCTGTGGTCTTTGATTTTCAGTAAGTGCTTCAAGTCCCCTTCACATTCAGCAAGCAAGGTTGTGTCATCTACATATTGCAGGTTATTAATGAGTTTTCCTCCAATCCTGATGTCCTGCTCTTCTTTATCTAGTCCAATTTTTTCTCTAATTATTTGTCAGCATACAGATTGAATATGTATGTTGAAAGGATACAAGCCTGACACACACCTTTCCTGATTTTAAACCATGCAATATCTCCTTGTTCTGTTTGAAAGACTGCCTCTTGATCTATGTACAGGTTCCTCCTGAACACAATTAAGTGTTCTGGAATTCCCATTCTTTGCAATATTATTCGTAATTTGTTTTTATGATCCACACAGTTGAATGCCTTTGAATAATCAACAAAACACAGGTAAACATCTTTCTGGTATTCTCTGCTTTCAGCCAGAGTCCATCTGACATCAGCAATGATATCTCTGGTTCCATGTCCTCATCTGAATCCTACTTGAGTTTCTGGCAGTTCCCTGTCGATATACTGCTACTGCTGCTTTTAAATGATTTTTAGCAAAATTTTACTTATGTGTGATATTAATGATATTGTTCAATAATTTTCGCATTCTGTTGGATCACCTCTCTTGGGAATAGGCATAAATATTGATATCTTCCAGTCAGTTGGCCGGATAGCTCTCTGCCAAATTTCTTGGCATAGGCGAGTGAGCACTTCCAATGCCGCATCCATTTGTTGAAACATCTCTATTGGTATTCTGTCAATTCCCGTAGCTTTGTTTTTTGCCAATGCCTTCAGTGCAGCTTGGACGTCTTTCAGTACCGTTGATTCCTGATCATATGCTGCCTCCTGAAAAGGTTGAATGTTGACCAAATCTTTTTGGTATAGTGACTCTGTGTATTCCTTCCATCTTCTTTTAATGCTTCCTGTGTCGTTTAATATTTTCCCTGTAGAATCCTTCAATATTGCAGCTTAGGCTTGAATTTTTTCTTTAGTTCTTTCAGCTTGAGAAATGCCCAGAGTGCTCTTCCCTTTTGGTTTTCTACCTGCAGGTCTTTGCATATGTCATTATAATACTTTACTTTGTCTTCTCGAGCCACCCTTTGAAATCCTCTATTCAGCTCTTTTACTTTATCATTTCTTCCTTTCACTTTAGCTACTTGAAGTTCAAGAGCAAGTTTCAGAGTCTCTTCTGACATCCATTTTGGTATTTTCTTTCTTTCCTGTCTTCTTAATGACCTCTTGCTTTCTTCATGTATGATACCCTCGATGTCATTTCACAACTTGTCTGGTCTTCGGACATTAGTGTTCACTGCCTCAAATCTATTCTTGAGATTCTCTAAATTCATGAGGGATACGCTCAAGGTTGTACTTTGGCTCTCATGGACTTGTTCTAATTTTCTTCAGTTTCAACTTGAACTTGCATATGAGCGATAATGGTCTGTTCTGCAGTCGGCCCCTGGCCTTGTTCTGATTGATGATATTGAGCTTTTCCATCGTCTCTTTCCACAGATGTAGTCAATTTGATTCTTGTGTATTCCTTCTGACAAGGTACAAATGTACAGTCGCCATTTATGTAGGTGAAAAAAAGTATTTGCAATGAAGAAGTCTTTGGCTTGGAAAATTCTATCATGCGATCTCTGGCATCATTTATATCACCACGGCCATATTTTCCAAGTACCAATCCTTCTTCTTTGTCTCCAACTTTCTCATTCCAATCACCAGTAATTATCAATGCATCCTGATTGCATGTTTGATCAATTTCAGACTGCAGAAGTTGTTAAAAACCTTCAATTTCTTCATCTTTGGCCTTAGTAGTTAGTGTGTAAATTTGAATAATAGTCGTATTAACTGGTCTTCCTTTTTGGTGTATGGATATTATCCTATCACTGACAGCATTGTACTTCAGGATAGATCTTGAAATGTTCTTTTTGATGATGAATGCAATGCCATTCCTCTTCAATCTGTCATTCCTGGCATAGTAGACCGTATGATTGTCTGATTCAAAACAGTCAATATCACTCCATTTCAGCTCACTAATGCTTAGAACATCTATGTTTATGCATTCCATTTCATTTTTGTCGATTTCCAATTTTCCTAGATTCATACTTCATAAATCCACATTCTGATTATTAATGGATGTTTGCAACTGTTTCTTCTCTTTTGAGTTGTGCCACATCAGCAAATGAAGTTCCAAAAGCTTGAATCCATCCATGTCTTAGTTATCTAGTGCTGTTATAACAGAAATACCACAAGTGGATGACTTTAACAAAGAGAAATTTATTCTCTCACAGTCCAGGGGGCTACAACTCCAAATTCAGGTTGGCTTTCTCTCTCTGTTGGCTCTGGAGGAAGGTCCTTGTCATCAATCTTCCCCTGGTCTAGGAGCTTCTCAACAAGGGAATCCTGGGTCTAAAGGACCTGCTCTGCTCCCAGAACTTCTTTCTTGGTGGTATGAGGTCCCCCTCCTCTCTGCTGGATTCTTTTATATTTCAAAAGAGACTTACTCAAGATACAACCTAATCTTGTAGATTGAGTCCAGTCTCTTTAACATAACTGCTTCTAATCCTGCCTCATTAACATCATAAAGGAGGATTTACAACACATAGGAAAGTCACATGAGACGACAAAATGTTCAATAATCACACAATACTGGAAATCATGGCCTAGCCAAGTTGACACACATTTTTGGGGGACACAATTCAACCCATAAGAATCACCAATATGTGTTGCCAGATTTTCCATCACCATAAACAGAAACTCAATGCTTCCTAAACAATGACTCCCTCTCTTCCTCTCCCTTCCACTCCGGTAACCACTACATAATAAACTTTGGTCTCTATACATTTGTAGCATCAGTTTTGGTCAAGATATAAAAGCACTCCTTAGTGAGCCTCTAAAACATTTTGGGGAAGGAACTAGAGTTCTAGTAGTAATGAAAGGTGGAGCCTGGATTATTGTTTATAGATATTAAAGAAAACGACAATCCCCTAAATCTAAAAAACTAGAGATATTCATGTTACATTCCCTTTGCTCATTTTTTCCTTTTTTCCCACTCAGATGCCTGGATCCTAGTTCACCAGCTATGGCTTCTAGTCCCTTGCAGCATTTCCCAAACTGATATTCTATAGAGCCTTGTTCCTTAGGATGTTAATACTGGTGCCCCTCAAAAGAAGTTCCATGCTCAAATCAATTTGTAAAATCCCAAGTTAAATGAAATCATGCAAGCTTCTTTATTCTAGGTCTTCACGGAGAATTGTGCTTTGTGAATCTTGGTTATTTCCATGGGAAAGAATATAATTAATACTGTTTCTCAAACTTTTGCTCATGAAAAATTTTTCTTGAAGCATACTCATTAACATTTTCTAGAACAATGTTCCACAGAGGACAAGTAGGAAAAATGCTGCTAGTTGTTCCCCAGCATTTACTTTTCCCCTCTTACTTAGTAATGTTGTTATTGTTATTAGTTGCTGTCGAGTCTATGGTGACTCATGGTGACTCATGGTGACTCCACATGTGCAGAGTAGAACAGCTCCATAGAGTTTTCATGGCTGTGAACTTTTGGAAGCAGATACTAGGCCTGTCTTCCAAGGTACCTCCGGGTGGGTTTGAACCACCAACATTTGGCTAGTAGTTGAATGCTTAACCATTTGTATCACCCAGGGACTCTTTCCCTAGTAATAAGACCCCATTATTTTTGCTGGGCACATGCCCACCCCCTGAAAAAAGTCTATATTTTCCAGTCTTTTTTGCAGTTGGATGTGATCATGTGAACACATTGCCAATGAAATGTAAGTGGAAATGTTCTGTGAAACTTTGGAATGTGTCCTCAGAAGGCAGGGACGCATATGCACCTACCTTAGATGACTTAAGCTGTGTTCTTCCAAGTTGATTTAGATATATATGTGTCCTTGGAAAATGTGTTGTATTGTTTTGGAGTGTGCATGTTTTAAATTTACATAAATTGTAAATAATTTTCACTCTATTTCTTACTTTTTTTCATATAACATTATGTTTTTGAGTTCTATCCATGTTGCTATTTGTAAATCTAGTGCATTACTTGAAGCTGCTTCATAATATTTTATTTTATGCATCTAGCTCATCTTTACCTAATCATTCTCCTCATGAGGCACATTTAAGTTGCCTCCAGCTCTTTTCTGTCACCAATAAAGCTGTGATGAACATCCATGTACACACTCCTTTATAAGCCTCTGGGAGAGTTTTGTTGGAGTTATTGCCCAGGAGTGGGATTATAGGTTTCAGGGTATTCCCATTCTTCATTTCAGCAAATACTTCCAGTACAGTCATACAAATTCTCATGCCCACTAACCCTTTTGCCAGGACTTGATATTATATGATTTTCTAATTTTCCATAATCTGATGGTTATGAATTTATAACTCTCTGTTGTTTTAATTTCCATTTCTTTGTTTACTAATGAAGCTGAGCATTGTTCATGGCCCATTTTGGCTTCCTCTTCTGAAACTGGCATTGCATAGCTTTTGACAATTTTTTCCTCTGTGTCTTCTTGTCTTTCATTGCTGATGTGAGGGAGTTTCTTATATCTAAAAGTTAATCCTTAGTTGGTTTTAGGCATTACAAATATTTTCTCTCAGGCTGTCATTACCAGTTACATATTGGACCCAGTCTTCTCTTTTTATTTCTGGAGGGTAATACTCTGCAGAAATACACGAAAAAAGCAAAATGTCATTAAAAAGACAGGAAAGAAAAAAAAGACAAAAAAGGATGTCAGAAGAGACTCTGAAAATTGCTCTTGAACATAGAGCAGCCAAAGCGAATGGAAGAAATGATGACGTAAAAGAGCCAAACAGAAGATTTCAAAGGGTGGCTTGAGAATAAAAAGTATTATAATGACATGTGCAAAGACCTGGTGTTAGAAAACCAAAAGAACATGCTCAGTGTTTCTCAAGCTGAAAGAACTGAAAAAATTCTAGCCTCGAGTTGAAATATTGAAGGATTCTAAGGGGAAAATATTGAACTATGCAGGAAGTATCAAAAGAAGATGGAAGGAATACATAGAGTCACTGTACTGAAAAGAATTGGTTGACGTTCAACCATTTCAGGAGGTAGCATATGATCAAGAAACGATGATATTAAAGGAAGAAGTCCAAGTTGGACTGAAAGCATTGGTGAAAAACAAGCCTCCAGGAACTGACAGATACCAATCAAGATGTTTCAACAAAAGGATGCAAGGCTGGAAGGCCCACTCGTCTATGCCAAGAAATCTGGAGGACAGCTACCTGGCCAACTGACTGGAAGAGATCCATATTTGTGCCCATCCAAAAGAAAGGTGACCCAACAGAATGCAGAGATTATCGAACAGTATCATTAATATCGCATGCAAGTAAAATTTTGATGAAGATATTCAAAAGTGGTTGCAGCAGTACACTCACGGGAACTGCCAGAAATTCCAGCCAGATTCAGAAGAGGATATGGAATGAGGGATATCATTGCTGATGTGAGGTGGATCTTGGTTGAAAGCAGAGAATGCCAGCAAGATGTTTACCTGTATTTTATTGACTATGCAAAGGCACATGACTGTGTGGATCATAACAAACTATGGATAACATTGTGAAGAATGGGAATTCCAGAACACTTAACTGTGCTCTTGTGGAACCTGCACATAGACCAAGAGGCAGTCGTTTGAACAGAACAAGGGGATACTGTGTGGTTTAAAATCAGGAAAGGTGTGTGTCAGAGTTCTAAGCTTTCACCATACTTATTCAATCTGCCGTGCAAATAATCTGAGAAGCTGGACTATATAAAGAAGAACTCAACATCAGGATTAGAGGAAGACTTATTAACAACCCACAGCTTGCAGATGACATAAATTTGCTTGCTGAAAGTGAAGAGGACTTGAAGCACTTACTAACGAAGATCAAAGATTACGGCCTTCAGTATGGGTTACATATCAACATAAAGAAAACAAAAATCCTCACAACTGGACAAATAATCAACATCATGATAACCGGATAAAAGATTGAAGTTGTCAAGGATTTCATTTTACTTGGCTCCACAACCAATGCCAATGGAAGCAGCAGCCAAGAAATCAAACGATATATTGCATCAGGCAAATCTGTTGCAAAAGACCTCTTTAAAGTGTTAAAAAGCAAAGATGTAAGTTTGAGAGCTAAGGTGTGCCTCACCCAAACCATGGCATTTTCAATCTCCTTATACACATGTAAAAACTGGACAATACATTAGGAAGACTGAAGAAGAACTGATGTCTTTAAATTATGATGTTGGTAAAGAATATTGAATATCCCATGTACTGCCAGAAGAATGAACGCATTTGTCTTGGAAGGAGTTACTGCCAGAATGCTTCTTAGAAGTGAGGATAGCGAGACTTCGTCTCGTGTACTTTGGACGTGTTATCTGGAGAAGGACACGATGCTTGGTAAAATAGAGGGTCAGCCAAAAAGAGAAAGACCCTCAATAAGATGGATTGACAGTGGCTGCAATAATGGGCTCAAACATAGCAATGATTGTTAGGATAGTGCAGGACTGGGCAGTGTTTCTTTCTGTTGTGCATGGGGTTGCTATGAGATGGAAACGATTCAATGGCAACTAACAGAAATACTCTGAAATGTAGGGGCAGGTCTAGTTGCCTCAATTGAGGATAAATATTCTAACAGGAGTTGGCTCTCTGACTATAAACTTAGTATAATACCTTGTGTAGTTCAGCTACTTGGAAGTCCTGGCAGAAATAATGAATTACTACTATACATAGATGTACTGCTCATTATACAATGGAAAAATTCTTGCAAGACAGTGTTCAAATCAGATTTGTTAATTGGAAAATTCATCAGAAAAATTAATTGAGGAAGCAGCATGCAACCCCTCCACAGCAAAGATCCAAAAAACTAACCCAGAGAAAACAGGAATCCTGAAACCCTGAACATCAAATGAAGAGATGAAGAATTCAGCCAAGCACCAAATGGAATAAGAAACTGACAAAACAGAGAGCGAGGAGACATACATGGAGAGGTACCCTATCAGTTAATGCAGCACAGACCTGCCAGCTTGGACTCCTATCAGAGACCAGCAAATAGGGGGTACGAGAAAGCAGCTTCACGGAGCTTCCAGCAGGAGACAGAACAACCGGTAACTGGTGATATACGCTTTCCCACCCCCCACACTTCTTCACCCTCACTCTGCCTCCTCTGCTTCCCGCAGCCACAGTCTCTTGGCTGGGAAGCACCAGCTGCTTGGATTCCACCTGCCCGCACTGGCTGACTCCCTGAGTGGCATTTGTTGCCTGTTGGGGTTACTTTTTTCTGCTTCTTTTGATTTCTTCCTTACCTCTCACTACCTCCGCCTCCTTTTGTTCAAATACCTGGCTCTGTGCGCCGACTTTGCTTCTTCCTGAGGGGCTGTGGAGCTCCACTCAAGGGTGGAACTGCTTCCAGGTCCACGCTGCCATGCTGGTGGGATCCAGGGCCTTTTGTTTGTTTGTTTGTTTTCAATAGTTTGTTTGTTTTCTTTTTCTTTCTCGAGTTGGGAGCCCATTGCGGCTGGGCGGTGCTGTGCGGCTTGGGACCTACCCCCTCAGCTTGCGCAGAGGCACAGATGGATCCCTGAGAACATTTCTTTTTTCATGTTTTTTTTTTCCTGTTTTTTTTGGGGGGTTTTGTTGTTCTTTTGTTTTTTTCTTTAATTTGTTTTATTTTCTTTTCCCTCTTGTTCCCTTTTTGTCTTTCTTCATTACTCAGTTTCTCATCTCTCTATACCTTCTTTCTCTTCCAGTCCCCTGGATAGCTGGCACTGAATACCTCTAAGCCTCCTAGCCAGGCTGTACTTCCCTAGACCTCGTAGCCACACCGGTGGGATCCCTGGGAGCTTTGCTGTTCTTTTTTCTTTCTAATTTTTATTTATTCATTCTTTTCTTTTTCTTCTTCTCGCCCTTTTTGTTTTTCTCCATTTCATAGTCTCTCATCTCTCCACTCCAATGGCAAACTCCCCTAGCACTCTTTTTTGTTTGTTTGTATGTTTTTGGCTCCTGTTCCTCTCTCCTCCCTCCCATACCCATCTTAGCTCCACACATCATAATCTCCCCCCTCTATCCTG
>NW_004444209.1:1521767-1523707 GCF_000243295.1 Trichechus manatus latirostris
AGTAAGTGCCACAAACAACCCATCCCAGCAACTCCTTTTCAGCTAGACCTGCGCTTCTGTGCCATATCTGAGCGAGTGACCCTGCCATTGGAGAAGGCGAAAAGTATCATGCGCACAGATTAGCAAAAAACAAAGAACACACAGCCCGCCTGCTCAGACATAGCCAAATTTAAAAAAACTACAAAACAAACAAATATACAAACAATAAATGAGAAAAATAACTACCAAATGCCCCAAAGACAGCAGACAATATCAAAACATTTACAAAAACAGGACAAGATGGTTCCAGTAGGCTTCCAAAATAAAACACCAGATGACTTTCCAGTAGAAGAAAAGGCACTAGAACTACCTGATAGGGAATTCAACTCTCTAATACTCAGACTTATCCAAGAGTTGAAGCAAAAAGCAGACAAAAATGAGGAAAAAATAGACAAATTCATGGAAAAGGCAAATAAATTTATGGAAAATACAGACAAAAAATGGAAAAATTCAGGAAAATAAAGCAGGAACAAAATGCCAAAATAAATTCACAACTAGAAATTATACAAAAACAACAATTAGAAATCCAAAAGGTAAACAACAAGATTTCAGAAATGAGCAGTGTCATAGAAAGGCTGAGGAGCAGATTTAATATGGTAGAAGACAAGATCAGTGGAATTGAAGGCAAAAACTTGAATACAACTCTGTTTGAGGAAAAATCAGAAAAAAGAACAAAGAAAAATGAAGAAACCCTGAGAATTATGTGGGATACAATCAAAAGCAAAAATCTGCAAGTGATCAGCATTCCAGAACAGGGGGAGAAAACAGAAGATAGAGAGAGGATCATTGAAGAATTGCTGACAGAAAACTTCCCCAATATCATGAAAGAGGAAAGCTGACCATCCAAGAAACTCAACGAACCCCATATAGGATAGACCCCAAAAGAAAATCACCAAAGCATATCATAATCATACTTACTAAAACCAAAGACAAAGAACCCTGAGAGCAGCTCAAGAAAAAAAGTCACATACAGAGGAGAAACAATAAGACTAAGCTCGGATTATTCAGCAGAAACCATGCAGGCAAGAAGGCAATTGGATGACATATATAAAACCTTGAAAGAAAAAAATTGCCTGCCAAGAATAATATATCCTGCAAAACTCTCATTCAAATTTGATGGTGAAATTAGGTCATTTCCAGATAAACAGAAATTAAGAGACTATGTAAAAACCAAATCAAACTTACGAGACTTATTAAAGGAAGTCCTTCAATCTGAGAACAAACAATATCAGACCACAGGCTGAATATAGGACACAAGATTGTACTAGCCAGATACCAACCTAGGAAGTGAACTCTTAAGGACTATGCAAAACCAAAAGATTACAAAAGGGAACCAGAGAGGTTAATCTGTAAATGACAACAGCATTAGAAGAATAAAAAAGGGAATGAACGGTGTAGATATAGAACCTTCTAATGGCGAGGAAGTCAAGTGATATCGAGTAATAATAGACTGGTTCAAATCTAGGAAGATAAGGGTAAATTTCAAGGTAATCACAAAGAAAGTTAACAAACCTGCTCATCAAAATAAAGAAGAAAAACATAAAGTCTCAGTAAAAACAAAAGATGTGAAAAAAAAATCCACAAACAAAGGGAATTTAACACAGGAGAGTAAGAGGAACAAAACTGGAGTACATTATGCTGAGTGAAATAAGTCAATCACAAAAGGACAAATATTGTATGAGACCTCTACTGTATAACTCATGTAAAAGTTTACACACCAAAATACACAGTCTTTGTTGGTTACCAAGGATGGGAGGAGTGGGGGGGAACTAAATAGATAAGTGGTAACTTTAGTGAAGGGTAAGACAGTACACATTACTGGGGAAGCCAGCACAACTTGTACAAGGAAAGGTCATGGAAGCTCCATAGACCCTTCCAAACTCCCTGAGGGACTGAATTGC
>NW_004444209.1:1524134-1543407 GCF_000243295.1 Trichechus manatus latirostris
GGGGTTGTTAACCAATGTCATAAAACAATATGTGTAGTACTGTTTCATGAGAAACTATTTGTTCTGTAAGCCTTCACCTGAAGTACAATAAAAAACCAAAAACAAAAAAACAAATGGGACTAATGAGGTAAAGCAGTCCAGCAACAAGGACTAGAAGTCAGGAGGGGACAGGAAAGCTGGTGATAGGGAACCCAAGGTCGAGAAGGGACAGTGTTGACATGTCATGGGGTTGTTAACCATTGTCACAGGGCAATATGTGTACTAACTCTTTAATGAGAAACTATTCCGCAAAGCTTCATGTAAGGTACAAAAAAAAGGAATTATCTATGTGAGATCAAATTGACAACAGCAATTCCAAAGGTTTGATGCGAAGCCTAGGGGACAGTGAGTTGAAGATAATGGTGATGGAATAATTTGGAAAAGGATAGTGAGAATAGCAGCACAACTGGAAGAATGTAATTGATGTCACGGAATTGTACATGTAGAAACTTTTGAAATGGTGTAACTTTGGCTATGTATATTTTCACCAAAAAAAAGGTCCTCAAGGTGGAGAAGGGAGAGTGTTGACATGTCATGGGATTGTTAACCATTGTCATAAAAGAATATGTGTACTGACTGTTTAATGAGAAACTATTTGTTCTGTAAAACTTCATCCAAAGTACAATAAAAAAATTTTTTTAAAAATTAATTGTGCACTTATATCTTTGTGACATTATGCAACACATATCAAAAACAGGATATCTTGAATCCTGAAAGAACACCCAGAATGAAAGCTTTTGGAAAGTAAATAATAACTTCCTGTTTGCTAGTTGAAGGAGCCCTGGTGGCATAAATAATTAAGTGCTTGGCTGCTAACCGAAATGTTGGCGGTACAAGCCTACCCAGTGGCTCCGTGGGAGAAATATCTGCTTCTGTACAGATTACAGCCAAGAAAACCCTATGAGGCAGTTCTACTCTGTCACTTGGGGTTGCTATGAATCAGAACTGACTCGATGGCACTCAACAACAACAGCTGCTCATTTACGTGGCCTGAAATTATGCTTTTGGTGTGGTTGTATAGAATGAGACAAATTCTTTGAAGCCTTTTCTAGGATTCTCTGTCCTTCCTAGACCATCTTACAACCGATGATGTCCCCTCATACCCTCTCCCCCAAATGGGTTTCTTCTTACCTATTAGAAAGATACAAGTATGTAGAGGAGACTCTATAACTGACTGTTCAAAAGAGAAATTGTTTTAGGGCAAGAAATAGTAAAATTAAGTCTGCTTTCCTATTCTTATATCAACTGACCAGGAGATGATAGTAAAAAAAGAATTCTATTGTTTCAATACCTTATCCACTAATTTCCCATGTAGGTTTCTCAAGTATACCATAGGTCAGTGGTCCCCAAATTTTACTGCATGTTAGAACCACCAGGGGAGATTTTAATAATCCCAAAGCCCACATCACACCCAATACCAAATGAAGCAGAATTTCTCATGGTAGAAGCCAGGAAGAATGTCTCAAGGTAGAAGCCAGTGGTTGTAAAAGATTCCCAAGTGATTCCAATGTTCAATCAATTGAGGAGGCAGAGTTTGGGAACCAAACACTCCAGGAGTCCAGGGCTTTATCAAGATTAATGTTAACACCAGGCACTTGTTTTTGCACTGTCCTAGATACCACATGGAAATTCTGGTGGTGTAGTGGTTAAGAGCTATGGCTGTTAACCAAAAGGTTGGCAGTTCAAATCCACTAGGTGCTTTTTGGGAATTCTACGGGGCTGTTCTACTCCGTCCTATAGGGTCAGTATGAGTCAGAATTGACTCTACTGCAAAGTGTTTTTTTTTTTTTTTGGTAGGCACCACATGGAAATGAAACTTGCTAAAGCTGGAGTTTAAGTGTTAAGCATTGAGAGAGTGGGACTCTTGTTACCCTTACCATCGTTTCTTCACAGTGAGAGAGATAATTGCTGCTTCACATGCTGGTAGTAAGAATTGATGGAAAATTTAGAAAATAGACAGTATTGTGGCTGGCACACAGCAGGACTTCAATGAATGTTTTAAAAAGTCCATGCTTGTTTAATGAGGACACATTCAGGACCTGCCTTACCCAATTCTCCCTCTGAAGGTAACTTCCATTCCTCTCCAATGACACCAAAGCACAGATCCCTCCCTTTCTGGTCTTTCCGCTTTGGCTCTGTACCAGTTGTTGTTAGGGAACAGAGAGACACAAAGTACTTTCTCAGATCCATGATCACAAGGATATGCTACCTGTAAGAGCTACAGCAAAAAGGACAGGTAAGAGTAGTTAGCAGACAGCCAAAAAGGATTAACACAAGGAGAGATTGGGAAAGAACTGGACAGAAGAGATTCACAGGCAATACTAAAAGCACGAGGAATTGAGTGGAATTAGATTTGAGAAAAATATGGGAGAGAAAGGCATTCTGTAATAGAAAAAAACTATCAGGCACAGCGTAGGGCCAGATTAACCAGTAAGCAAGGTACTTACTAGCTTACTTGTGCTTACTTACTAATCTTTAGTACACAGTTTCATATGGTGAAAAGCAGGTGAAATTGTTCCCCACAGATTAGTAAGTAAGCACAGGTAAGCCAGTGTGTGCCTTACTTATTGGGTAATCTGTCCCTGGGCACAGATATTTTTGAGCACTTCCTGTATGTCCAGCTCTTGTTAAGCACTTTGAAGGATTCAGGGGAAATGGATGTGGTACCTACAATCAAGTAGCTTGAGGAGGCAAAACAAACACAACAGCAATAATTAGGAAACAGTTGAATACCAAACTCTGAGAGCTGAAATAGTCAGGTATGGCTTTCTGGAGGAGCTATACCTCTAGTTGGATCTTGCAGGGTCAACTTGATTTTAATTAGCGGAGAAAAGAAAATAAAATGTCTCAAGAATCAGGGGAGGGGGGCAAAGTCAGAGATGGGGCAGGAGGCATCTAAGACTACCTCTATTACTTCTGTCTCCCCTTACTCTATAGGAGTTACAGCAAGAGATGCAAAGGGACTCATACCCCTGATAATATTAATGGTGATCATTTTCCTGCTGCTTCTCTTCTGGGAAAATGAGATGAGTGAAGAATCAGGGATGCCAACCTTAGAGCAGCTGCACGTGGACTACCCTCAGAGTGACGTTCCTGTAAGGTACTGCAACTACATGATCTTACAAAGAGTCATCAAGGAGCCTGACAACACCTGCAAAAAGGAGCACGTCTTCATCCATGAGAGGTCTCAAAAAATCAATGCTGTCTGCACTTCTCTCAAGAAGATGGCTTGCCGTAACCATTCTACCCTTTCCTGCTTCCAGAGCAGGATAAAGTTCAAAATGACAGCCTGTGAGCTCATCGAAGGTACCAGATATCCTGCCTGCAGGTACCACATTTCTCCCAAGGAGGGGTTTATTCTTGTCACTTGTGATGACATTGGGGCAGTTAATTTCCAGGGATTTATTGAATAACTTGAGACCAGCACCTGAGTCTGAGATCCTCTCTTCTCCTTTCTTATTGGTACTGGTGCTGATTCTTCTTGAAGTGGACCTGAACTATGGACATGGGTAATGTCTTGAGTGAAATGACTAGCTGCCAGTCATTTATCCTTCCAGTATTGCTGAGCTGGAATCTTTTTATTCTGCTTCAATTAAAAAAAAAATCTTTACTGAATTAAACCATGAACTTTGCATGTGTTTTAATTTCTTGTCCCTTGTCTCTGGATCATTTGGTGAGAGCCAAGGGTGAATCTTAGGCAGGGATGGAATTAGGGTAAAGTGAGTGAGGTGCTCACTTCAGGTACAAAATTTAAGGGGGCACCAAAAAAACTAGTAAGCTAGCTAAATCATGTTTTAACTCAATATTTAAAAAAAATCAAAATTAATGCAAAGCTCCCCAGTGAACAAAATATCTAATGTTTAAATAGAGACCTGAATGGACAGGGCTGGGATTAGGGTGAGGTGGTGGGTGTGAGTCGTGCCAGTACAAGGTCAGACCTTGTTATTTAAGATTTTAGTAGTTGTTCGTTAGGGATTTCTTTTTTTGCATTAATTTTTAAAAATTGCTTTAGAATATTATTTATCTTGATTACCGAGTTCTTTGGTGCCCCCTTAAATTTTGTCCCTGAAGTGAGTGCTTCATTTACCTCATTCACAATTGGAGTCACCTCTTAGTGTCTTTTCTAAAGATGGTATATATAACTCAAGCTGCATCTGTCCTATTCAGCAGCTCCTTCTGTGCCTCGAAAGGAAAGAGAGATCAGAAGAAACCTGACTGATCAGAAACTATTTCCCTTAAAGACAGCGGAGAGAAATAAATAAAGATTTCCCGGGGTAGGGGAGGGATTGAGACGCACAGAGCTCAGGGTATCTCCTCTTTGCGTTTCCCAGAGGGCATAGAGAGGACTTTGGCCCACAGTAATAACTCTTTTCCCCTTTTTGTTCTTACAACTTGCTTTATTACCCAAGTTCAGCTATGGACATAGTATCCTTACAGTCAGAGGGTGAAAGGAAAAAAAAGGGAAGAGAAAGAGAGGCTTTTAAATCTTGGAATTTGACCAAATCCTGTTTCCCTCTGAGCATTAGTTTCCTAATCTGAAAAATAAGAGGCTTGAGCTGGATACTCTTCGAGGTTCACTCCTGGTCTATTTACCCCACAATTCAATTTCTTAGGTAGTGTGGTGACTGGGCTTGCTGGAGGGAAGGGTTAATATTGGGGAGGAATAAGAAATAAGAGATTGACTAATGGACCACAACTACCATGGCCTCAACAAGACTGAGTCCAATACAACTAGATGGTGCCCAGCTACCAACACTGACTGCTCTGACCGGGATCGCAACAGAGGGTCCTAGATAGAGCTGGAGAAAAATGTAGAACAAAATTCTAACTCACAAAAAAAGACCAGACTTACTGGCCTGACAGAGTTCAGAAACCCCCAGAGTATGGCCCTTGGACACCCTTTTAGCTCAATAATGAAGTCACTCCCGAGGTTCTCCCTTCAGCCAAAGATTAGACAGCGCCAGAAAACAAAACGAGACTAATGGGGCTCAAAAGTCCAGGGACAAGGACTAGAAGGCAGGAGGGGACAGGAAAGCTGGTAATAGGGAACCCAAGGTTGAGAAGGGAGAGTGTTGACATGTCTTGGGGTTGTTCACCATTGTCATAAAACAATATGTATACTAACCGTCTAATGAGAAAATATTTGTTCTGTAAACCATCTAAAGTACAATAAAAAAAAAAAAAAAGAAATAAGGGATAGTTGGAAAATAAGGGCCAGATTGTGGGGTCACTAACTCTAAACTACACAGTTTCACTCCTGTATGAGAGCCAGAGACTCTCTCAGTGAGCTGTGTGGGCATGAGAGACTCACAAGCTTCAGAGAGCCCTCTCCATCCTGATCTCGGTTGAGAGACTTCAATTCTTCCATTGTTGATTTGGACTTAATTCAAGGCCATATCAAAGAAGGAGATATACCTGTGTTAGCTCTGTGTTTTGTAAACACCAAGTTCTAACTGATAAGATTTATGGGGAGGGGTGACAATCATGAGTAAAAGATACTTTGTAACCTTGTCAGTAGTCCAGGCTTACCCATCTCATGGCTTCTTTTTCCATCAGGGGTGGCCCTTTCATGCTGAGTTTCGTTATTCATTTCTCTGTGTGAATCCCATTGTCACTGTTGTTGCCTTTATGGAAGTTTGAGTGCCACCAAGGGAGCAGAGCTCTTAGCATCTGAATAGAAGCTGAGCAGGAACAGGTGGTCCCTAGCATGTGACTTGCTGGGCCTTGGTAGCCATATTTCCCAGAAAAACCTTAAAAGTGGCTAAACGTGTCCTTTAGGCCACTGCTTTTACTTTCTGAATTCTGATTCCTTTTCCTATCCATCTCCCTAGGTTTCATTGTCCTTTCTTTTCTTCCCAGTACTTTCCCTCTTTCTCCCCAACCTCTTCCTTTTTTTTTTTTTTAATATTTTATTGTACTTCAGGTGAAGGCTTACAGAACAGATAGTTTCTCATGTAACAGTAACACACATGCTGTTTTATGACATTGGTTAACAACCCCACAACATTTTAACCCTCTAAATTCTCAACTTTTTTTTTCTTTTCTTTTGTGAAAATACACATAGCCAAAGATACGCCATTTCAAAAATTTTTTTTTTTCATACACATTTAAGTGACATTGACTACGCTCTTCTAATTGTGCTGTTATTCTCACTTAAGATGAAGGCTTACAGGACAAAATAGTCTCCCATTTAACAGTTACTACAAATGTTGCCCTATGACAATGGTTAACAATCTCACAACACATCAACAATATCCTTACTCTACTTTGTGTTCCCTATCATCAGCTTCCTACTCCCCTTCTGCCTTCTGGGCCTTGTCACTGGACTCCTGTACCTCGTTACTCTCATGGTTTTACTGGGCTGTCCACTCGCAGGCTGATCAGTGAACCTTGAAGGTAACTTTACCACTGAGCTAAAAGGGTGTCTGGGGGCCATACTCTCGGGGTTTCTCCAGTCTCCTTTAGGCCAGTAAATCTGGTCTTTTTTTTTTTTTTTTTTTTTTGTGAGTTAGAATTATGCTCTACATCCTTCTCCAGCTCTGTCCAGAACCCTCTGTTGTGATCCTGGTCAGAGCAGTCAGCGGTGGTAGCCGGGCACCATCTAGCTGTACTGGACTCAGTCCGGTGAAGGTCTTGGTAGCTGTGGACAATTAGTCCTTTGGACTAATCTTTTCGTTGTATCCTTTTCTCTTCATTCTCACTTGCTCCCGAAGAGATGAGACCAGTGGAGTATCTTAGATGGCCGCTCACAGGCTTTTAAGACCCCAGACACTACTCACCAAGGTAGAATGTAGAGCATTATCTTTATAAGTAGTGTCATGCCAATTGAGCTAGATGTTCCCCGAGACCATGGTCCCCAGAGCCCTCCGTCCAGCAACTCAGTCCCTCGGGGAGTTTGCATCTGTCCATGGGGCCTCCATGACCTTTCCTTGTACAGGTTGTGTTAGTTTCCCCTGTATTGTGTACTGTCTCACCCTTCACCCAAGATCCCAACCTCTTCCTTTTAATTAAAAAGAAAATCTTGCAGATAGAAGCATTCCCATCAAAGTGTAAGTAACTGAGAATGTTCAATGGAATCTATCCTCAGAGTATGTTAATTCAATAGGAATAAAAGTCCAATTCTAATGAATTGTGTCATTTTAGATATTTGACTATGGCTCACACACTTTGGACATGTTATCAGAAAGGGTCAGTCCCTGGAGAAGGACATAATGCTTGGTAAAGTAGAGGGTCAGGAAAAAAGAATAAAGGTCCTCAAAGAGATGGACTGACACAGTGGCTACAACAATGGGCTCAAGCATAACAACAATTGTGAGGATTGTGCAGGACCAGTTAGTGTTTCATTCTGCTGAACAGCCTCGACTACACCTAACAACAACAACAGACATTTGTATTTTGACAAGATCTGATTTTTTTTTTTAATGGGCATCTAGTAGCTTCAAATCAAACTCAGGCAGCTGTGACTCTTGCCTACTTGAAATACAGACTTCCAGAAAGCTAGGAGCCTCTGTATTGCTTGTCTTCTGTTTATTTTTCTCTTCATTGTCTTTCTGGAAATAATAGGAAAACTAATATCACTTCACTATTGATGTGGACGGTAGAAGGTTGGAAAATATTGTAAATTCCCTACAAATTCCTTGTCTCTCCCCCCTTTAACATTCATCAAGACTGTGCTCAAGGCACCCTCTCCAGGCACTCACGTGAACACATCCACTTAATTCTTAATAATCTATCAATAATCCATCAACCCAGTTATTAACCGAACCAAGACCCATTGCCATCAAGTCGGTTTTGACTCATGGCAACCCCAAGTATTACACAGTATAACTGCTTTATAAGGTTTTCTTGTCTATAATCTTTACAGAAGCAGATCACCAGCCGTTTCTTCTGCAGCACTGCTTGGTGGGTTTGAACTGCCCATGCCAACCTGTAGGTTAGTAGTTGAACACAAACCATCTGTACTTCCAGGGACACAGACCAAATTATTAAGGCATATGTATTCTTGGAGCTGGGTCTTAGCTCTAATGTACACATAAACCAGTTGCTATCAAGTTGATTCTGTCTCATGGTGACCCCATATGTGTCAGAGTAGAACTGTGCTCCGTAGCGTTTTCAACGAAAACTTCAGGCCTTTCTTCCAAAGTACCTCTGGGTGGACTCAAACTACTGAACTTTTGGTTAGCAGCTGAGTGTTTAACTGTTTGTATCACCTAGGAACTCCAAATGTCATACATATGACATTTTAAAATCAAGTATGATAGTTTTTTTTTTAAAGTCCAAGTGTATTAATGCCAGGTGAGTGGAATAAGAAGTAAATGATAAGAAGTTCAGAGGAGTCCAAATGGGTTTGTTAGACTTCAGTGGTTGAGAAAGTACGTAAAAGAAAGAATAGAATTATGAAAAATTTAAAGAGGCAGAAAAGAAAGAAGCAAAAATGGAGAGACAGCATAGGATGTACTCAGAGAAGAATGAGCTACACAGGTTTGACTAAAGCAAGCTTGTGTAACAAAATGAGATATAAACCTTGAAAGATAGGATAGATCAAGTAGAGCCTTGACTACTGGGCTCAGGGGATTAGACTTCCTCCCGTAGGCAATGAGGAATATTTCATGTTTTCTGAAACAGTGCTATTGCAAGTGGTATTTTTAGAAAAGTGCATATTGAAGGGATCAGATGGGGCAAGTAGTGGTGATTAGGAGGTAAGTAAGGATGATAATGCAGGATATATATGTATAATGCAAGGATTCTCTTAAAGGGAGTAAAGAAAAAAAAAGAGAAATGGGATCTTTCTTGAGCAAGAGAAAGAATTATGCCCCTAAATAAACATACTTTCTGGGATTCCTATTATGAATTTTCCGGCGTTGACTTCCAGTAAAGTATTTTCTACAGTGATCAAAGTGTGTCGTGTTGGTAACAAATATTGTTGAGAAACTAGTGTGTGTATGCTGTATGGAATAAAAAGAAGCAGAGACTGTGTTCCACGCCAAGGAAGTTTTCAGCCTTAATAAGAGGGGGGAAGAGACTAACATGTATCAACTAACCAGAAAAACGTAAAAGATCATGTAATATGAAGTTCAACATAATCTTTGCTGTAGTACTTCAGAAAAACAAAAAAGAAAAATCACTTTGGGTTAAAGTAGACAGGGAAGATTTACAGAAGAGGAAGCAGTCAAGCTCCTCAGGCATTGGGATTCTGACTTGTCAAATGGACACTTTGTTCAGTTCTCTGAGAGTTCTTGGTTCCACATTGTTTCCTCCTTCTGTCTCGTACAATTCTATCCATCCCTTTCATGCCCCTCCTTCCCTCAGTTAGACCCAATAACAGCAGCTCCCAGGAAACAAATGCAATTTTATTTCTAGCCCTCCAACAAACTGGAATTATTCTCTACAGGTCCGACTTGCCAAAGGAACTGGTAAAGAAAGAAATCCCATGACTGACAATGGGCCGGGAAGGAAAGGAGAGATGGGGAAATGACATTGTGTTTTTGTCAAGTTGGCTGTCATGTGCAAGTACTGTGTGAGACTGTAATAATAGTGAAGAATGTGCTGGGTGAGATAATTGTACTCCACCATGGTGAGATTATAGACCCCACCAATGAGATTATAGATAAGGAAAAAAGGAAGAGAAATAACTAGTTGGTGCTAGGCACTTTAAACATATTATCTCATATAATTCTCACCTCCGTTCCCCCCACCCCCCACCCCCACCTTTTGTCCAGATGGGGAAACAGAAGTTAAATGAGGTAGAATAAATTGTAAGTGGATTTGAACCTGGATCTTCAGACTCCACTACTGATTGACTTTTTCCTACATGTTAGTTCCATACATGTATATGAACTTACATGTAGGGATAAATCCTGGGAAAACTGACATAAGGAAAAGAGAGCTGTTTCCTTAATTTGCTCCTTGTTTTTATCTTTCCCCTTTTATCTTTATTGCAGAAGAGATTACACTGTATCTGAGATGGAGACTTTTTCTCTGTTACTGCTGGATCTGGGGTTGGTTCTTGCGGGAACCTCAGGAAGCACAATGGAGATAATTAAAGAAGAATTTTCAGAGGAAGAGATGGAATATGACATAGCAAAAAGTGGCCAAGAAAAACAGACAATTGAGGTATTCATGAACTCAGCCCTGTTTGATAAAAATACCAGCCTCAGCATGTCCAAGGATGTTATGTCTTCCTCATTATTGACGCTCAGAAGGTTACATTATAACTTTTCCAAGGAAAATAGTCTAGTTAATGGCAAGGAGTATTGTAATGCTGTGGTGGTCTGGAGAATTGTGTCAGAAGCTAATAGATCATGGAAGTTGAGAAATAACTTCATCCATGGCTCCACAGAAATGATCCATGGAATCCACAAAATTCCCAGTTGCAAATGTGAACCAAATCTTGATATGGTTCGAGGCAATATGGTGGAACCAAGATGTTATGAAAGCCCAGAACTGCATACCACTATATGCCAGCTCACTACAGGAAAACAATTCTCCAGATGCCAATACCACAGTGTTACCTCATTAAAGAAAATGTTGATAGTGCTGACAGGTCATTCTCTAATGAGCTGGCTAGTTAGTGTCTCTAAGTTGTAAATCCCAGTGGGCTTTGAGACTGGGGTCTTTCTAAACAAAGGAATATTCATTCTCATTTCTTTCCTTCTATTATTCCCATCTACCCTCTAGCACCATAGTAGACTCTTGATTATTTATACAACTTGTGCGAAAAATCCAAAACTGTAAGTAGTTCAATTAGAATTTATAACTGCTCCTGAAGTTCAGATTTTCATTCACTTTCTCTCTCTATCTCTCTCACACACACACATAGTTTCTCTGAACCAAACCATCCTTAGCTATAAAGCCAAGAAGCTGAGTACACTCAACAGGGCAGAATTAAGGGAAGAAGACACAAAGGGAACGTGGATAATTGAAAGTTAGTTGGACTGCCACTGAAACTATTCAGAGATACAGTCGATGAATGTGGAAGGCATTATTATCACTGCATTTCTTTAAAAAACAATGTGCATTGATGCGTTCACACAAATGAGAGTACCCACCATGCCACCGTGGGTCTGTCTGTCCTCTAGAAGATGCCAGAGGAAAAACAACATTTGGCTTAGCTGTTACTCTTAGTCACTGTCAACAACTCCAGCCCTGTGCAATCTTTGTTCCTCTACCCTCATCCCTAACTATCTCACAGTTGCTATAAAGGAGATAAATTAAGATCTTAATGCAGTTTTTACCCAAGCATAGCCTTGATACCCTGGGGGCTGTGAGAAAGGAATGACAAGCCACAGAGAAATATAAGAGGTAGAAAGATGAAAATAAGAAGTCTAATTAAGGCCAAATGTTAGGTACTATTTGTCCTCAATTCGGTTATTTTTTAACATTGTAGTAAACTTTTCTTTACTACCAGTTGTTTATTCATAAGTCTGTCAAGGAATTAAACGACACATTGCTTTGGGCAAATCTGCTGCAAAAGTCTCTTTAAAGAGTTAAAAAGCAAATATATCATTTTAAGGACTAAGTTGTGCCTGCTCCAAGCCATGGTGTTTTCAGTCGTCTCATATGCATGCGAAAGCTGGACAATAAATAAGGAAGACTAAAGAAGAATTGATACTTTTGAATTATGGTGTTGGCGAAGAATACTGAATACACCATGTACTGCCAGAAGAACAAACAAATCTGTCTTGGAAGAGGTACAGCCAGAATGTTCATTAGGAGCAAAGATGGGGAGATTTCATCTCACATACTTTGGACATGTTATCAGGAGGGACCAGTCCCTGGAGAAGGACATCATGCTTGGTAGAGTGGAGGGTCAGTTAAAAAGAGGAAGACCCTCAATGAGATGGATTGACACAGTGGCTGCAACAATGGGTTCAAGCATTACAACAATTGTGAAGATTGCGCAGTACTGGGCAGTGTTTCGTTCTGTTGTACATAGCGTGGCTATGAGTTGGAACCAACTCCACAGCACCTAACAACAACAACATGGTTCAATACTACATAGAATATAGGCAGTTATCTTGTTCATTAATTTGCTCCTATATGTTCCTGTTTCCTTATCTTGCATCCTCCCTCCATTCTGAGACTGAATTTTAAATAAGTGTATGTAAATAAATGTTACATCATTGTAACATTTTTCTTGTTGTATATCATACTTTATATGTCAATTTTCCTGATTTTTTTTCATGTTTGGTGTGGAATTCTTATTATACTGCTACTGCAAAACTCTGGCAATCAACAAATATACAGCATGATAGCAGTACTTTTTAAAACGTTTTAGCTGGGGTTTCCTTCTCTTCTTAGTGTGGTGACTGCTTAATCAAACAATCACTAAGGACTTGGCCAAATAGGTACATAGTTAGCACTTAATTTGTACTTGGAAATGAGAGGAAAGAATGGCACAGGGAAATGCCTGGGAACCAATAGTATCTTCTCTGCAGGAGGAGAAGCCAGGGCCCAGGAAGGGTGCTGTGTTCACTGGGTTCCAGTCCAGGATTAGTTCCGTGCTGTGAGGCTGATGATACAACTCACTCACCAAAAGGGGAGTACAGTGGGCTCCACCCACTGTTGTTAGGTGCGGTTGAGTTGGTCAGACTCATAGTGACCCTATAGGACAAAGTAGAACTGCCCACAGAGTTTCCAAGGAACAGCTGGTGGATTTGAACTGCTGACATTTTGGTTAGCAGCCAAGCTCTTAACCACTACACCACCAGGTTCCATGATTCCATTCATGGTAGAGCAATTCAAGAGGTTTCTCTTGGTTCCAACTTAGCTCAAATTCGAGTTCCAACTTGGTTCTAATTCAAGTAACTTCTTTCCTACAGAAGGGGTTCCAGCTCTAGCTGACGGGCAAGTCAGTCCCTCAGTTAATATTCATATGATCTCTAGGAGAATTTTTTTGGATTGTGTGAGAAAAAGCAAATCCACTCTAGGTCAGAATTTAGTTCAGACTTCTTCCTTCACAAAGAAAGAAGAGCTAAGACCCAGAAGATATACCTATTTCTAGGCCAGGAGCATCCTTTACTAGAGGTTTAATTGAGACCAAGCCTTCCTACTTCTCTGAAGGAGTTGAGAGCTCTAGGTCCCAATTCTTTGGTGCCCTGATCTCCCAGTATCTACTTGACTCATAATCATACTATTAAATCTGAAAGATGCTGAATGTGGAGGTGCCATGGAGAGCAGGGCTCCTGAGTGCTAGCATTTCTTATCCTCTAAACCTGTCTCCCCCTTGACATAATGTGTGTCCTAAGGCTCCTCGTAAAGATGATGAGCTAGGGATTTCAGATTTTAAAATATTAAGTTTTCATAATGTCAGTTTTCTGCTGCCAAACCATAGATTGCTCTCTCTTTTTTTGTCTTGTAGCTTCACACCTAAGTTTCTGAGGCTGGCTTTCAAGGCCTCTAGTGCTCTGTTCTCATCTTACCCAGTCTGTCTCCAGCACCCACCTGGGCTCTGTCGTTTCGAGGCTGCTCTCTTCACAGTCCACAGACCTCACTGTGCCCCTTTCATTTGTAGGGTGGGATTATCTCGATGCCCTTCCTTTTCCCATTCTCACTGCATCACCTCAACTCGCTCAATCACACAAGCTCCACCTGACTAGAAATAGCCCACAAGTGTCCCTTGCACTTGTAAAAAAAGTAACTGAGAGGTAGACATGTGTCGTATCCCTGTATCTGTAGGAGAAAAACCAGAGGGAATTAAATGAGGTGATAAAAGAGTCTCAAGAATAAGACGGGCCATGGAAGGGAGAGACAGGTAGGAGAAAGTAAATTGGGAATGGAGTGATGATTTGTCAAAGTGATGCTGGGAAAGTTCATTTAGCATAAGAGAGGCATCCTTCTTGTCTCCATCATTCCTTTATTTTCCCAACATTGAGAGGACTATAATTCCCTTAACCAATTCCGGAATGAAAGACAGTCCCTGGCCTCAAGTGCTAGACGGTATTGAAGGAAGGAGAGCCTTTACAACGTCATAGATAAATCCTAGTGTTTTACTGCCTTTCCAGGGCCCTCAAGCAAGTCGCTTTACATCACAAGGACTCAAATTCTTTATATAAAAAATGTGAAGTTTGAATTGGATCTGTGTTCTCAGACTTAGTTGTACATCATTATCATTGTGGCAAAGCTTTCAGGTTGTCCACCCAAATTCACCCTCCTCACCCTCCAGGCAGTAGGGAGGCCAGGGCTACCCTGACAGACTTTCTGACCCAGGCTTTGTGAGTAGAAGCAATGTGTGCTATGTCTGGGTCCCGGTCTTCACACATCAGACTAGCCTGCTCTGTGATTTTGAGTGCAGATGATGATAACGTCCTAGGGATGGCCTGAACAGCAAAACGGAAGGCAGCCACATCCCCAAATGATTGTATAAAGTGAACTAGCTTGCCAACCTGAACTGCTCCTCTTGAGAGTGTTTTATGAGAGAGAAATAAATATTTATATTCTTAAATCAGCTATATTTTGCTTCAGCAGCTTAGTGTTATCCTAACAACTTTAGCAGTTGTTATTAAATCCAAATCCCTGACTCTACCCCAGGAGAGTTGGTTCTACAGATCTAAGTTAGGGCTCTAGCATGGGGTTTTTTTGTTTGTTAGTTTGTTTTATAAGTGTGTTAGGTTTGCTGATGTGCTTTAAAGTTTGAACATCACTTGATTAGATTAACTAGAAGCTTGGTTTCTAGTCATAAAACACTCTAGCACTAATGTAGGAGCTTTTGAGGATAGCACTGGGGCAAAACATTTCAGTTAAACTCAGAGCCTCCACCTCCTACATAGTCTCCCAGAACTAGAAAGACAGTTTTTTTTTACCCTAAATGTCTCTAGCCATAGGATACATCTGGGAGCAAATACAAGTGTGCTGTAAGTGGGAACTGTTTACAAAACAGTAGCTGAGAAATTGAGAGAGACGTTACACACATGAAACGCATCCCTTTAAGTCCAGGAACCAGAGAACTGACAGGTTTTGGATAAGATCACTGTTTTAAAATCCCTAATCCTTCACATTTGCCAAGTATGTTAAATTTTTTCAAGACCACATACAACAATCATCACAAGGATGATTATAGGTAATAACAATAATAATAATAGCAATTGAGCTCTTATGTCTCAAGCATTGGTCTAAGATATAAATATTCTCTTTTTATTCTTAGAATAACTCCTAGGAGGTAGATATTATTATTATTATATCCACTTTCATGATGAGAAACTGAAGCACAAAGAGGTTAGGTAATATACAAACAAGGTAACATACCTAAGTGGCCCCCAGGATCAAACAAGAGTAGTCTGATTCTGTAGTCCATACTTTTAACCATTTATCTTTATTTGATAGAAATAAGGAAACTTGCACATTGTTGTTGTTAGCTGCTGTCAGTCCTGTGCCATCCCCATGATTATTTGGGCAGGACATGTGGAACATTGGCTGGGTCTCCAGCATGGCAGGTGAGAATTCTACTGCTGAACCATCCCTGCCCCTTGACTTGCCCATACACTTACACTTACAGAAAGTTAATGGTGGACCTCTCCTGAATAAGCTCTACCTCCCAGGATTGTTTTCAGAATTAAATAGTAGCTGTAATTATTGTTGTTGTTTTTTTATTATTATTTTGATTAGATCAAGGCACTATGTCAAGCACACAATTCAAAAAAACATTCAATATATATGACAAACAAAGGGTTGATAGCTTTAATATATAAAGAGGTCTGTCAATTTAATAAGATAAAGATGAACATACCTACAGAAAAATGCTCAAGGAAGGGACACAGAAAATTAACCAAAGAAGAAATAAATTGTCATTAAACATATGAAAGTATGTTTTCCTTCCTACTAAAGGTAATATAAATAAAACCAATGTGCTATCATTTTTTAAGCTGCCCAGTCAGCAGAAATAAGATTACAAAATAAGAGAGCTGGCATAGGTACAGGAAAGTGGACATATTCATGTACTCCTTCTGGGAAAACAAATTAATGCAATCTTTTTGGAGAATAATTTGGGTTACCGTATTTTTACTCAAATAACACGTTATGTGCCTTTTTTGCTGATGTGTCCTCCCACCCCCCAGGTATTTTCATAAGCACACTATGCTAATTTGTTTACATGTCGCTGTTAAAAGTTAGCATAACACACAAAAATACTTGGGCGTGGGGAGTGGGCGGTTGGCAAAAAACCCATATTTATTTGCTTAAAAATAGGGGAGGATAAGTCACATTTTAGTTTCCAGATCCTCTGCACACTTACTTTCTTTACTTCTCTGATGGTACTCCTTCCTCCTCTTATACAGGTAGTCCCCAACTTAGGAGATATTCGACTTAAAACAAACTGCACTTATGACTATCTTTTTTTGTTTGTTTTGCTCTTCTTATCGTTAGTAATATGTACTACATACAGTGTTCCAGCACGCAATTTCCTGACGTTATCACTCTCAGATGTTCACTGGCAGATGTTCAGTGTTATGATTTATAAAGATACTGATAATAAAAGACAATAATAATGAAAACTAAAAAAAAAACTAAGGATTTTACTTACATCAGAACCAACTTAAGATGGAGTCGTCAGAACAGAGCTCCAGTCATAAGTCGGGGATTACCTGTACAGCCTTTAAGGAAGAAACTCAACTCAGTCAATTCTGGCTCTGGTGACCCTTCAAAATCTGGACCTCTTTGGAGGGCCTGAGTAAGACCTAGAGCTTGTTTTCTGTAAGATCAAAGAGCAAGGCCACAGAAGCTGGCAGAGCCCTGGGCATGTGAGAGCTCTGGGCTATGCTGTTATGCTGCACTTGCCTTGCTCTCTCCAGCTCAGGCTGTTCTGGGAACTCCATGTTCTCCTTTTTAGGAATGTGGCTGAGCTCTCTGACCTGTCACATTCAATGTTCCTTCTGAGAGTTCTCCTGGGTACAGGAGGCAGAGGACTGTTGAGGGAGGTTTGTGAGGGGAAAACAGGGCTTGGGGGGATGGACTCTTAAAACATGCCCAGACAAAGACTAGCCACTCTCCCTTTCCCCATTCTGACACCTGTCCCTGTCTTTTCCTTTCTATCCCTTCCTCAGTCCAACTTCCATATTCTCTTTGGTTGACTAGACTGTGCCTCGATACACATCTCACTTTTGCACCCTACCATGACTTTTTTTTTTTAATTATTATTGTACTTTAGATGAAGGTTTATGGAACAAATAGTTTCTCATTAAAAAGTTAGTACATATATTGTTTTATGACAATGGTGAACAACCCCACGACATGTCAGTACTGTCCCTTTTCAAACTTGAGTTCCTATTACCAGTTTTCCTGTCCCCTCCTGCCTTCTAGTCCTTGTCCCTGGACTTTTGTTTTATGGAGCTGTCTAATCTTTGGCTGAAGGGTGAACCTCAGGAGTGACTTCATTACTGAGCTAAAACGTTGTCCGGGAGACATACTCTCAGGGTTTCTGCAGTCTCTATCAGGCCAGTAAGTCTGGTCTTTTTTTGTAAGTTAGAATTTTGTTCTACATTTTTCCCCAGCTCTGTCTGGGACCCTCTGTTGTGATCCTGGTCAGAGCAGTCAGTGATGGTAGCCGAGCACCACGTAGTTGTACTGGACTCAGTCTGGTGGAGGCCACGGTAGTTGTGGTTCATCAGTCCTTTGGACTAATCTTTTCCTTGTATCCTGTTCTCTTTATTCTCTCTTGCTCCCGAAGGGGTGAGACCAGTGGAGTATCTTAGATGGCTGCTCACAGGCTTTTAAGACCCCAGATGCTACTCACCAAGGTAGAATGCAGAACATTGTCTTTATAAACTGTGTTATGCCAATTGAGCTGGATAGATGTTCCCTGAGACCATGGTCCCCACAGCCCACCGCCCAGCAATTCAGTCCCTCAGGGAGTTTGGATGTGTCTATGTAGCTTCCATGACCTTTCCTTGTAGAAGTTGTGCTGGTTTCCCCAGTATTGTGTACTGTCTTACCGTTCACCAAAGTTACTACTTATCTATTGTTTATTTAGTTACCACCCCTCCCATCCCTCATAACCAACAAAGATTGTTTCTTTTTTGTTTGTGAACTTTTACATGAGTTTTTACAGAGCGGTCTCATACACTATTTGTCTTTTTGTGATTGACTTATTTCACTCAGCATAATGTTCTCCAGTTTCTTTGAAGTTACAAGATGCTTCACAGATTCATCATTGTTCTTTCTCTTTTCATAATACTTCACTGTGTGTATGTACCATAGTTCGATTATCCATTCATCTGTTGATGGGCATCTAGGTTATTTCCATCTTTTCACTATTGTGAACAATGCTGCAGTGAACATGGGTGTGCATATGTCTATTCGTGTGGTGACTCTTTTTTCTCTAGGACATATTCCTAGGAGTGGGATTCCTGGATTGTATGGTATTTCTATTTCTAGCTTTCTAAGGATGTGCCATATCATTTCCCAAAATGGTTGTATCATTTTGCATTGCCACCAGCAGTGCATAAGGGTTCCAATCTCCCCCCGCAGCCTTTCCAACATTTGTTATTTCCAGTGTTTTTGATTTGTGCCAGTAATGCAGGAATGAGATGGTATCTCATTGTGGTTTTAATTTATATTTCTCTAATGGCTAGTGATTCCAAGCATTTCCTCATGTGTCTGTTGGCCGCTTGAATGTCTTCTTTGGTGAAGTGTCTGTTCATTTCCTTTGCCTGTCTTTTAATTGGATTATTTGTCTTTTTGTTGTAGAGGTGTTGGGTTTTCTTGTAGATTTTAGAGATTAGACTTTTGTCTGACTTATAATGTCCAAAATTTTTTTCCCAATCTGTAGGTTCTCTTTTTACTCTTTTGGTGAAGTCTTTTGATGATTATAAATGTTTAATTTTTAGAAGATCCCAGTTATCCAGCTTATCTTCTGGAGTTTGTGTGTTGTTGGTTATGGTTTGTATCCTGTTAATGCTATGTATTAGGGCCTCTAACGTTGATCCTATTTTTTCTTCTATGAACTTTATAGGTTTTTGTTTTATATTTAGGTCTTTGATCCATTTTGAATTAGTTTTTGTATATGGTGTGAGGTACAGGGCCTGTTTCATTTTTTTGCAGATGGACAGGCAGTTTTGCCAGAACCATTTGTTAAAAAGACTGTCTTTTCCCCATTAGATGGACTTTGGGCCCATGTCGAAGATCAGGTGACTGTAGGTGAATGGATTTACATCTGGGTTCTCAATTCTGTTCTTTTGGTCAATGTATCTGTCATTGTACCGTTACTAGGCTGTTTTGACTACTATAGCTGTATAGGTTCTGA
>NW_004444209.1:1545632-1599907 GCF_000243295.1 Trichechus manatus latirostris
TTTATTTTGATGAGTAGGCTTGTTAACTTCGTTTGTGGTTACCTTGAAATTTATCCTTATCTTCCTCAGTTTGAACCAGTCTATTATTACTTGGTTTCACCTTGCCTTCCTCTCCATTAAAAGGTTCTATAAGTACACTGTTTATTCCCTTTTTTATTGCTCTGATGTTGTTGTCATTTACAGATTAACCTCTCTGGTTCCCTTTTGTAATTCTTTTGGTTTTGCATAGTTCTTAAGAGTTCACTTCCTAGGTTGGTATCTGGCTGATATGATCCTGCATCTTAGATTCAGCCTGTGAGCTGATGTTGTTTGTTCTCAGAATGAAGGACTCCCTTTAATAATTCTCGTAAGTTTGATTTGGTTTTTTCATAGTCCCTTAATTTCTGTTTATCTGGAAATGTCTTGATTTCACTATCATATCTGAACAAGAGTTTTGCAGGATATATTATTCTTGGCTGGCAATTTTTTTTCTTTCAAGTTTTTATTTATGTCATCCTATTGCCTTCTTGCTGGCATAGTTTCTGCTAAATAATCAGAGTTTATTCTTATTGTTTCTACTCTGTATGTGCCTTTTTGTATTTCTTGAGCTGCTCTCAGAATTCTTTGTTTGTCTTTGGTTTTAGCAAGTGTGACTATGATATGCCGTGGTGATTTTCTTTTGGGGTCTATCCTATATGGGGTTCGTTGAGCTTCTTGGATGGTCAGCTTTTCATTTTGCATGATATTGGGGATGTTTTTGTCAGCAGTTCTTCAATGATCCTCTCTGTGTTTTCTGTTTTCTCCCCCTGTTCTGGAGCTCCGATCACTCACAAAGCTTTGCTTTTGATTGTATCCCACATAATTCCCAGGTTTCTTAATTTTTCTTCATTTTTTTTTTCTGATTTTTGCTCAAACAGTGTTCTATCCAAGTGTTAGTCTCCAATTTAGCAGATCCTGTCTTCCATCATTTCAAACCTGCTCCTCATCTCTTCTATGACACTGTCCATTTCTGAAATCTTGTTGTTTATCTTTTGGATTTCTAATTGTTGTTTTTGTATGATTTCTAGTTGTGAATTTATTTTATCATTTTGTTCCTGTATTATTTTCCTGAATTCTTCCAATTTGTTTGTCTGTATTTTCCATGAATTTGTCTATTTTTTCCTCATTTTTACCTGCTTTTTCTTCAACTCATGGATAGCTCTGAATATTAGAGATTTGAATTCCCTATCAAGTAGTTCTAGTGCCTTTTCTTCTACTGGAAAGTCATCTGGTTTTTATTTTGGATGCCTACTGAAACCATTTTGCCCTGTTTTTCTATATGTTTTGATATTGTCTGCTGTCTTTGGGACATTCAATGATTATTTTCCTCATCTATTAATTGTAGATTTGTTTGTTTCATCCTGCCTTTTTGTTTTATTTGGTATGGCTAAGCAGGCGGGCTGTGTGTTTTTTTGTTGTTCGCTCGTCTGTAGGCACTATACTTTTGACTTCCTTCTCCAATGGGCAGGGTCAGTCACTCAGGTATGGTATTGAAGGGCAGGTCCAGCTGAAGGGGAGTTGGTAGGATGGGTTGTTAGAGGCACACACTAGGGCCAACAGGGTGGGCAGGGAATCAGTGCAGTTGATGTTCCCCTAGGCTATGCCTGTGCTGCTTGGGGTTGTGATGTTCAGTGCATGGTACAGGTAGGCAGGAAGGAGTGGGGATATTGTGATGTGTGAGCTAAGACGGATATGGGAAAGAGGAGAGAGGAACAGGAGCCAAAAACACACAAACAGAAAAGTTTATTAGGGGAGCTTGCTGTTGGAGTAGAGAGATGAGAGACTGAGAAATGGAGAAAAACAAAAATAAAAAGACAGAGAAAGGGTTAAAAAAATAAATAAATAAAAATTAGGGGGAAAAAAAAAAGAAAAGAAAAGCCCCCAGGGATCCCACCAGTGCAGCTGAGAGGACTGGGGAAGTTGCTTCCAGGCCATGAACTACTGCCTGGCTAGAAGGTGTAGAGGTGTCACACAGCGCCACCTATTCAGGAGACAGGAAGAAAAGGTAAGTATAGGGAGACGAGAAACTGAGAAATGAAGAAAGACAAACAGGGAAAAAGATAGAAAAAAAACAAAACAAAACAAGAAAAAAGAAATGCCCCCAGGGATCCCACTGTGCACCTGTGCAGAGTAAGGGAGTAGCTCCCAAGCCACTCAGTATTGCCTGGCTAGAAGGGGCTTCCAAGCCTAGAAAATAAACAAACAAACAAATCAAAACAAACAAACAAAAAACCCGGGGATCCCAGCAGCATGGCAACATGGGCTGGGAAGCAGTTTCACATTCAAGCAGTGTCTTGCAGCCTTTCAGGAAGACGCAAAGATGCCACACGGAGCCAGGTATTTGAAAGAAAGGAGGGGGAGGTGGTGAGAAGTGTGGAAGAAATCAAAAGAAGTGGAAAAAAACAACATCAGCAGCCAACTAATCACACTCAGGGAGCCAGCCAGTGTGGTGAGTGGAATCCAAGTGCCACCGGGGTGAAGCCAGTGTTTCCTGGCCAGGAGACTGTGGCCACAGGAAGCAGAGGAGGCTGAGTAGGGGTGAAGAACGATAGGGGTTGGGAAAGCATATATCACTGGTTACCGGTTGTTCTGTCTCCTGCTGGAAGCTCTGTAAAGCTGCTTTCTCGTATCTCCTGTTTGCTGATCTCTGATAGGAGTCCAAGATGGTAGACTGGTGCTGCTTTAAGCTGATAGGGGACCTCTGCATGTATCTCTCCTCAGTTTTTGTTCTTTGTCAGTTTCTTGTTCCATTTGGTGCTTGGCTGAGTTCTTTACCTTTTCATTTGATGCTTAGGGTTTCAGGATTGACCTTCGTTTTGTTTGAATTAATTTTTTGGATCTTTGCTGTGGAGGGACAGCATGGTGCTTCTGTCTAAAGTGCCACGTTGCCCAAAAGTCTTACCATGACTTCTTGCTTCCTAGTTTCTCTTTAGGCTTTACACCACTCAAGTTCATGTCTTCTTCTCTGTGTCTTGCATTCAAACTCACTGCTCAGGTATAGAGTGACAAGCTGGACAGATTTCTGGAGTCAGGACAACCATGAGACTTTCACTCAGAGGTCAATATTCAACCTTTCCTGGTTTCAGTGCCTGGGGACAGTTCATATGTTAACCCAGGGCTCCCCGAACATGTAGTCTTGAGTAGCCAGGCAGTGAAGGGAAAGGTCAGCACTAACTGCTGGACTCACCCTGGGTACACGTCAAACCCCTTAAGGGATTCAACAACAAAAGTAACAAACTACTGGTACATACAATAAAGTGTTTTAATCTTAAATGCTTTATACTAAGTGAAAGAAGCCATACTTAAACGGCTACATATGGTATGACTCCATTCTTATGACAATCTGAAAAAGGTAAAACTACAGATATGAGAACAGAACTGTGTTTGCCATGGTTTGGGAGTGAGGAGAGAGGAGAGATTGACTAAAAAGGGGTAGTATAAGGGACTATTTCAACATTACGGAACTGTTTTATATTTTGATTTGATAGTGCATGTGCAACTCTGTGAATTTGTCAAAAGTCATAGAACTGTAGAGCAAAAAGAGTGAATTTTACTGTCTGTAAATTAAAAACAAATTTAAAACGTATAAGGGAATAGTTATAAAATAAACAAATTCAGGAAACTCAGGGAAAAAAAATCCTTCTGAGGGGGGCATCTGAGCAACTCTAATTCTGCTAAATTCCTCCTTGCCTTCCTCTAGAAGACTCTGGAAGTTCTTGGTTGTCTTCATAAAAATCATACTTATTGTAACCATTTTTTATGAAGCTGCTTCCCATTGTACCTGATTACTGTGCAGTATATAATGGCTTTGAATGTAATTCAACCTGTGACAAATTTTATTGATGTAAATTTGTTTTCATTGCAATTCAAAAATCTGTTTATTTCTTTTATTTTGTAGTTTTATTTCTAATATCAGATGGTCACTGGCTGATAAATTATAAAAGTTGAAAGGCATGTTCGTATAGGTCTAGAGTGGATGAATAAACATTTGGACATTGTAGAGAGAAATGTAATGAAATTACAGTGAGTAGGCCTATTATGGGGGCAGACTAATAATAGGGTGGTCAATCAGTAGAAGATATTTACAGGCAAGCTATTGAGAAACTTCCATACATAAGACATTGTACCAACACTGTGGGGATACGGCATAAATAAAATAACTAAACCCTTACTATACAAAACCAGAAAAAACCCCACTGCCGTTGAGTTGATTCCAACTCATAGCAACTCATTATACAAGGCATTATATATATACAAGAGATTAACGAGCCCTGGTGGTGGTGCAGTGGTTAAGTGCTCAGCTGCTAACTGAAAGGTCAGCAGTTTAAACCCACCACCTGCTCCACAGGAGAAAGATGTGGCAGTCTGCTTCTCTAATGATTACAGTCTTGGAAACCCTATGGGGCAGTTCTACTCTGTCTTCTAGGGTCACCATGAGTCATAATCGGCTCCTTGGCAATGGGTATTTTTGTTTGTCTTTGTATACAAGGGATTGGATACAGACCAGTAATATCTTGGAAGAGAAAAATATCTCTGTTGTCTGAAGTAATCAGGGAAGGCACCTGTGAATAATTAAAATCTTGAATTTGATGGACATTGTAGAGAGGGCAGCATTCCATCTATATGGCTCATTAAAATGGCTAAAATTTGAATAGAAGTAGAAAAAGTTACTAGAAACAGGAAGAAATATGTGAATAGGTAGAAACATGGTTGTGGGCAGATGGTAGGAACCTTAAAATACTAGGATAAATAATTTGTATGTTTTTTCCCCCCAGAATCTGTGAATGTTACTTAGTTGATAAAGAGATTTTTCAGATGTGACTAAGTTAAGAATTCTGAGATGGGGAGATTATACTGTACTACCTGGGTTTACCCAAGCTGCATTGCTCAAATGCAATCATAAGTATTTCCATAAGAGGACGTAGAGGGAGACCTGACTACAGAAGCAGAAGTCAATCTGATGACTAAAGTAAGGTGTTACACTGTGAGCTTTGAAGATGGAGAAAGCTCTGTCCACCCCTCCTGCAAGTCAAGGAATACAGAGAATTCAGCTCTAGAAATCTGGAAAAGGCAAGAAAATGGAATCTCCCTACCGCCTATAGATGGAATGCTGCCCTGCGAGCACCTTGATTTCAGCCCAGTGAAACTGATTTCAGACTTCTGACCTCTTGAACTGTGAGAGAATAAATGTGTGCTGTATTAAGCCAAAAATTTTGTGGTAATTTGCTATAGCAGCAATAAGAAACCAATACAAGTATACAGAGGGATAATTCGAAGATTTGGAGTAGAGAATTACATGAAAAAATATTTTTCTTTTGAAGATTAATTTGACAATGATGGACACGTTAGATTGCAGGGAAGAGAGATTGGAGACCTAGTATATAGTCACAGTGACTTTAATATGTACAGCCTCTGCAAAACAATGAGGACAGGACATAGAATAACAGCATTAGGAAAAGAAAAGAAGAGATTAATGTGAGAATATTAATGTGTCACCTGATGACTGATTGATCACCTTGTTAAAGTAGTGTTTTTCTGATTATTTTAGCCAGAGTTCTCTAGAGGAACTAATAACAGAAAAAATAAACTTCAAGGCAAAAAAAGTTTCTAGAGAAAAAGACATTTTATAATGATGAAAGGATCAATTTATCAGCAAGATAATTAGAAACATATTTCGCATCTAACAATAGAACCTCTATATATATGAAGCAAAACTGACAGAATTGAAGGGAGAAGTAAACAATACAACAGTTTAGAGACTTCAATAATAAAACAAGTAGTCAAAAAAAAAATGAGCAAAAATGATAGAAGATTTAAACAACACAATCAACCAACTGGACCTAATTGCCATCTATGGAACCTTCCTCAAGTGAACATGAAACATTGTCCAGGATAGACTGTGTACTAAGCTATAAGACAAGTTTCAATAACTTAAAAGAATTGAATTGAAAAGAATTAAGATTATACAAAGTATGCTCTTTGACCACAATGGAATTAAATTAGAAACGAAAAACAAATAAAAATTGGAAATCCACAAATATTTGAAAATTAAACAAAGCCATTCTAAATTTCCAATGGGTGAAAGAAAATAATCACAAGGGAAATTATAAAATATTTTGAGCTGAATTAATACAAAAACACAACACATTAAAATTTGAGACAAAGCTGAAGCAGCACTTAAAAGGAAATGTATAGCTTTAAAAGTGTGTATTAGAAAAAATAAATATCTTAAGTAAATAATCTAAACTTACACCTCATGACTAGAAAAAAAGAATAGCAATTAAAAGCAAAGGAACCAAAAGAAAAAATGTAACAAAAATTGGAATGGAAATGAGAAAAACAATAGAAAAAATTAATAATACTAAAAATTGGTTTTTTTGCAAAAATCGACAAAACTGACAAGGCTTTAGCTATACTGACCAAGAAAAAGGGAGAGCAGACACAAATTATCACACATGTTACAGAAAATTAAAGGATTAAAAGAGATCACTATCATCAATTTATATCAACAAATTAGAAAGTTTAGAGAAAATGGACAAATTCTTAGAAAGATAAAAATTATTGAAATTTATTTAAAATAAATAGAAAATCTGAATAGAATTGTAACAAGTGAAAAATTGAATTAGTAATTAAAAGTCTTCCCACAAATAAAAGCCCCAATCAGAAAATAGAAAAGGAGGAAACTTATCCAATATGTGAAAGCAGAAGAGGAGGAACGCACATCCAATATTATCCTAATACCAAAGCCAAACAAAGACATTATAAGAAAAGAAAAACTACAGATCCAAATCCCTCACAAATATAGATGCAAAAATACTCAACAAAATATTAACAAGCTAAATCCAGAACTTATGAAAAGAACTATATACCATGACCAGATAGGATTTATCCTAGGAATGCAAAATTGATTTAACATTTGAAAAGCAATTAATTAAGTCCTCAACTTAATACGATAAAAGACAAGAATCACGTGCTCACTTCAAAGGATGCAGAAAAAGCACTTGACAAAAATCCATCACTCATTCATGATAAACACACTCAACAAACTGGGAATAAACAGGAACTTCCTTAACCTGATAAAAGGACTCTATCAAAAACCTACAGCTTACATTATACTTAATGGTAAAAGACTGAATACTTTCCCCTAATATTAGGAACACGGCAAGATGTCCACTCCCACAATTTCTACTCATCATTGTACTGGAGGTTGTAGCAAGTACAATAAGGGAAGAAAAAGAACTGAAAGACACGCAGATTAGGAAGACAAAAGTAGAACTCTTTATTCATAGATGACAAGATCTAAAAAATCCTAAGGAATCCCACCCCACCAAAAAATTTCTAAAAATAAAAAATGAGTTCATCAAGCTATTCTAGAAGAATAGTAGACAAAAATATAAAATTCAATTGTATTTCTATATACTAGTAAAGGACTATCTAAATACACAATTAAGAAAACAATTCCATTAAAATACCATCAAAAATAATAAAATACTTAGAACTAAATTTAATTAAAGAAGTGCAAAATTTTTATACTGAATCCACTAAATATTTATGAAAGAAATTAAAGGATAACTAAATAAATGGACAGGCATTCCATGTTCATGGGTGGGAATACTCAATATTATTAAGATGGCAATTCTCATTGACTTTATCTATATATTTAATGCAATTGATATCAAAATGCCTTGAAAATACTATAGAAGAGTTCAACTCTGTACACATGGGGTAGCCATGATTCAGAATGGAATTGATGGCAAGTAAGAACAAGAACATCATACCTACTGCATTTTTATGCAAATAATGCCCAGGTTCTATTTTTTTTGCCAACCTTGCTCTTCCTCTGCAAGGTATTTTCATAAGCGCACTATGTAACTTAATGCAGAAACTGACAAGCTGATCTTAGAATTTATATGAAAATATAAAGGACTCAGAATAGACAAAACCATCCATGAAGAAGAATAAAGTTAGTAAACTTAACTTTCCAATTCTAAAACTTACTACAAAGCTACAAGACATAGACAATATAGTACTGGCATACAGATAAAAAATAGATCAATAGAACCCTAAACGTAGGAGCTAAAATTATAAAATCCTTGGAAGAAATTTTAGGAGTAAATCTTCATGATCTTGAGTTGGGCAAATAGTTCTTAGACATGACACTAAAAACACAAGTCATAAAATAAATTATAAATTGGACTTCATAAAAATTAAAAATTGTGCTTTAAATGACACCATTATGAAAGTAAAAAGACAAGTCACAAACTGAAAGAAAATATTTGTAAATCATATATCTCATAAAAGACTTATGTCATGAATAAAGAACGCTTACATTCAATAATAATAATAATAAACCTATTATAAAATGTACAAAAGGTTTGAATGAACAGTTCACCAAGGAAGACATACAAATAGCCAATAAGTACACGAGAAGATGTCCAACATCATTAGTCATTAAGGAGATGTAAGTAAAATCACACAAGATCTTACTTACAATGCTAAAATAAAAAAGACAGACAGTAACAAGGGCTGCTGATAATATGTAAAAATGGGAACTTTCATGCATTGCCATGGAAATGTAAAAAAGATTCAGCCATTCCGGAAAACACTTTGGCAGTTTCTTAAAAAACTTAAATAAATTTACCACATGATCCGATAATTACACTCCTGGGTATCTACCCAAGAAATCTGAAAAACTGTCCACTCAGAAACTTTCATGTACTGTAGCACTTTTCATAGTACCAAAAAATGGGAACAATTTCAATGTCCATCATCTGAGGAATGGATAAACAAAATGTAATATATCCATTCAATGGAATAATATTCAGCAATAAAAAGTCTGGAGGTGCTCACTCATCTATGCTAAGATATTTGGAAGACTGCTACCTGGCCAACCAACAGGAAGAGGTCCACATTTATGCCTATTCCAAAGAAAGGTGATCCAACAGAATGTGAAAATTATCGAAAAATATCATTAATATCACACACAAGTAAAATTTTGCTGAAGATCATTCAAAATCAGTTGCAACAGTACATCCACAGAGAACTGCCAGAAATTCAGGCCGGATTCAGAAAAGGACGTGTAACGAGAGATATCATTGCTGATGTCAGATGGATCTTGGCTGAAAGCAGAGACTACCAGAGAGATGTTTATCTGTGTTTCATTGACTATGCAAAGGCATTCGACTATGTGGATCATAACAAGTTATGGATAACGTTGCGAAGAATGGGAATTCCAGAACAATTAGTTGTGCTCATGAGGAACCTGTACATAGACCAAGAAGCAGTCGTTCGGACAGAACAAGATGATACTGCGTGGTTTAAAGTCAGGAAAGGTGTGTGTCAGGGTTGTATCCTTTCACCATACTTATTCAATCTGTATGCTGAGCAAATAATCCAAAAAACTGGACTATATGAAGAAGAACTTGGCATCAGGACTGGAGGAAGGCTCATTAACAACCTGCGTTATGCAGATGACACAACTTGCTTGCTGAAAGTAAAGAGGACTTGAAGGACTTACTGATGAAGATCAAGGACTATAGCCTTCAGTATGGATTACACCTCAACATAAAGAAACCAAAAATCGTCACAACTGGACCAGTAAGTGACATTATGATAAATGGAGAAATTTTTAGTTACCCAGGATTTCTATTTTATCTGGATCCACAATCAACGTCCATGGAAGCAGCAGTCAAGAAATCAAAAGACATATTGCATTCGGAAAATCTGCTGCAAAAGACCTCTTTAAAGTGTTAAAAAGCACTTTAAGGACTAAGGTGAGCCTGACCGAAGCCATGGTGTTTTCAATCACCTCGTTCATATGCGTGAGAAAGCTGAACAGTAAATAAGGAAGACCAAAGAAGAATTGATGCCTTTGAATTATGGTGTCGGCAAAGAATATTGAATATATCACGGACTGCCAAAAAAACAATATGTCTTGGAGGAAGTACAGCCAGAATGCCCCTTAGAGGCAAGGATGTCAAGATTTCTTCTCACATACTTTGGACATGTTATCAGGAGGGACCAGTCCCTGGAGAAGAACATCATGCTTGGTAGAGGGTCAGCAAAAGACGGGAAGACCCTCAATGAGATGGACTGACATAGTGGCTGCAACAACGGGCTCAAGCATAACAATGATTGTGAGGATGATGCAGGACCAGGCAGTGTTTCATTCTTTTGTACATAGGGTCTCTATGAGTTGGAACCAACTCGATGGCACCTAACAACAGCAGCAAAGTACCGATACATGCTGCAGCATTGATAACCCTCAAACACATTATGCTAAATAAAAGAAGCCAGATGCAAATGACCACGTATTGTATGATACCATTTATATGAAATGTGCAGAGAAAGCAACAAGTTACAGACAGAAAGTAGATTAGTGGTTGCCTAGGGCTGGTGGGGAAATAGGGAGTGATTGCAAATGGGAACTAGGAATATTTTGAGAGTGATGCTAAAATTTCTATTGGGATTGCTTTGAATTTATAGATTAGTTTGGGGAGAATTCATCTCTTAACAATATACTGCCTCCCAAACTATGTTCAAGGTATATCTCTCCATTTATGAGAGGTCTTCCTGTTTCTCTCAGTGATATTTTGTAGTTTTCAGTGTACATATATTTTACACCTTTTGTCATATTTATGTCTAAATATTTCATATTTTTGATGTCATTATAAATTGTATTTGTTTTGTTAATTTTAATTTCTAATTGCTCATTATTAATATATGCAAATACAACTGATTTTTTAATATTAATCTGGTATTCTATAACCTTACCTCACTTACTACTTCTAGTAAGTTTTTAAAAAATATTTTATTGTGTTTTAGGTGAAAGTTTACACAGCAAATTAGATTCCCATTCAATAATTCATATATAAATTGTTCCGTGACATTGGTTACTATCCCCACAACGTGTCAGCACTCTCACATTTTCCACCCTGTCTGCCCCATTTCCATACATTCAGTTTCCCTGCCCCTCCTTGCCTTCTAATCTTGGCGTTTTGGTAAATGTTGAATGTTTCATCTTGTATAGTTAAAGGAACACATTCCTTAAGGGTATTATTGTTGATCATTTAGGCAAATCTATTATTTGCCTGAAGGGTGACCTCTGGGAGTGTCTTCAGTTCCAGATTTAAGGAGTATTTTAGGGTGATAATCTCTGGGGTTCCTCCAGTCTCTATCAGTCCAGTAAGACTGGTCTTTTTTATGAATTTTAGTTTTGTTCTACATTTTTCTCGCATTCTAACTGGGACATTCTATTGTGTCCCTCGTCAGAATGGTCAGTGGTGGTAGGCAGGCACTATCTAGTTCTTCTGGTCTCAGGCTTGAAGAGGCTAGTAACTTTTTTGGTAGACTCCACCAGAAATGATATATGAATGAACATGCTATCGGTAAATAAAGGCATTTTTACTTCTTCCTTTTCAATATGAATACTTTTCTTTCTTTTTCTTGCCTGACTGCACTGGCAAGAACCTCTAGTATAGTGTTGAATAGAATTAGTGCGAGTAGACATCCTTGGCTTGTTCTTAGGGGAAAAGCATTTAGTCTTTCACCATTACCCTATTTTTACCCAAATAACGAGTGCATTCTATGTTTGTTTGCCAACCGCACCCTCCCCCATGAGGTATTTTCATAAGCACATTATGCTAATTTTTTTACAGCACGGTAGAATGTGTATGTTATTTGCATAAAAATATGGTAATTATGATGGGATTGTTGCTAGCTGTCATCAAGTTGATTCTGACTCACGGCAACCCCATGTGTGCAGAGTTGAACTGCTCCACAGTGTTTTCAAGGCTATGATCTTTTAGGAGCAGATCACCAGGCCTGTCTTCCAAGGCACCTCTGGGTGGGTTCAAACTGCCAACCTTTTGGCAAGCAGTCAAGCACCTAACCGTTTGTGCCACCAGAAGCACTTTCTCGGCTTGAGGAAGAGCCTTCTTAGCCTACTTCCCTGAGAGATTTTATCAGGAATGAATGTTGAATTTTTCCATGTCTAACAAGAAGGTAATATTATTTTTCTTTTTTAGTGTGCTTATATGGTGAAATACATTGGTTGATTTTTTGGTAGTAAATGAAGTCAGTGCAAACTGTTTTCACTCGACTATTAACCTAAGCATTGATGGTTGAGAACCATCCTGCGGCTCCATGAAAGAAAAGCCTAGTGATCTGCTTCCATTAAGATTATAACCAAGACCCTATGGAGCAATTCAACTCTGTAACACATGGGGTCACCATGAGTCAAAATTGATTCAATGGCAATAGGTCTGGGGTTTTTCGTTTGTTTGTTTGTTTCATTATGGTGATACATTCTGCTTGGTCATGATGTATTATGCTATTAATAAATTTTGGATATGACTTTTTACAATTTTGTTTAGAAAGTTTGCATCTATAAGTACAGAGATGGCAGTCTGTGGTTTTCTTTCCTTGTAATACCTTCGTCTGGTTTTGCTATCAGTAATGTTGGCCTTAGGCAATTAGCTGAAAAATTACCATGTCATGAATTTTTAGAATAGTTTGTGTAGAATTGCTATTCACCAATGTCAACTTCTGAATCTTCAGTTTTTTTGTGGGAGGGTTTCTAACTACAATTTCAATTTCTTTAATAAATATAAGCCTATACATGTTATCCATTTCTTCTCAAGTAAGCTTTGATAGTTTGTGTCCCTCTAGGAATTTGTCCTCTTCACATAAATTTTCAAAATTATTGGCATAAAGTTGTTATTATCCTTTTAATATCTATAGACTCTGTAGTGAGGTCACCTCCCTCTTTTCACATCCTGGAATTTTTGTCTTCTCTCTTTTTTCCCTGGTTAGTCTTACTAAAGGATTATCAATTTATTGATCATCTAAAAGAACCAGCTTTTGGTTTCATTGATACTCTATATTGATTTTTCTGTTTTCTATTTTCTTGATTTCTGCTGTGATCTTTATTATTTCCTTTCTTCTCCTAACTTTAAGTTAAATTGATCTTCTCTTTCTATTTCCCAAAGGTGGAAGCTGAGGTTATTAATCTTAGATTTTCTTCTTTTATTATATAGATATTAAGTGTTATCAGTTTTCTGCGTGTCAAAGAGTAATACTTCATGCTCTGTTAAAGCAAAAGGAAAAGAGTTTTATTGAAGGCAAGATACAGTTTAAACTGGGGAAACACACAGTCCTCAAAGTTAGACTGCAGCACTCTGAGGTGGTGCAATTACAAGAGCATATTTATACGGTAAGATAAAGAACTAACAATACGAAACTTCTGATAGGTGCTTGGTGATTCAGGGAAGGTGGAGGCAGGATATCTGAAGTTGAGATCTTAACATAATTGTTTTAAAGAGACTTTGTTGATTAGTTACTACTTGGTGACTGGGGGTTTTACAGAGGAGGTTACAAATAATTGCAAGACATTGCTTTCTAGGAACATAGAGGTTAGATACACTGTTTGTATCAAGGCTCCTTGGGAACAAACTGACAACATTCTTGCTTAGTTCAGTTATAAAGAAAACATTTCCTTAGTTACAAGAATAAGTCTGTACAAAGGTTACAAATTTAAAAAAGTAGTAAATTATTAATCCCAGGTTGGAAGGCACTCAAAATATGACTGGGGAAGAGCTGCCTCCTCAAAGTAAAGTTGACTTTAATGACATGGATGGAGTAAAACTTTTGGAACTTCATTTCCTGATGTGCCATGACTCAATATGAGAAGAAACAGCTGCAAACTTCCATTAATAATCAGAATGTGGAATGTATGAGTATGAATCTAGGAAAACTGGAAGTCATCAAAAATGAGATGAACTGCATAAAGATTGATATCCTAGGCATTAGTGAATGAAATGGACTGATATTGGCCATTTGGAATTGGACAGTCATATAGTCTACTATGCCAGGAGTGACAAATTGTAGAGGAATGGCATCACATTCGTTGTTAAAAAGAACATTTCAAGATCTATCCTAAAGTACAACACTTTCAGTGATAGGATAATATCCATATCCTACAAAGAAGACCAGTTAATACAACTATTATTCAAATTTACCTACCAGCCACTAATGCCAAAGATGAAGAAACTGAAGATTTTTACCAGCTTTTGCAGTCTGAAATTGATCAAACATGTAATCAAGATTCATTGATAATTACTGGTGATTATAGAGTGCAAAACTTGGAAACCAAGAAGAAGGATCGGTAGTTGGAAAATATGGCCTTGGTGATAGAAATGATGCCAGAGATAACATGATGGCATTTTGCAAAACCAATGACTTATTCATTCCAAATACTATTTTTCAACGACATAAAAGGGGACTGTACATGTAAACCTCAACAGGTGGAATACACAGGAATCAAATCATCTACATGTGTGGTAAGAGACAATGGAGAAGCTCAATATCATCAGTCAGAACAAGACCAGGGCTGACTATGGAATAGAACATCAATTACTCATGTGCAAGTTGAAGTTGAAGAAAATTAAAACAACCCCAGGAAAAATGAAACTTTGACAATATCCCACCTGAATTTAGAGACCAACTCAAGAACAGATTTGACTCATTGAACACTAATGACCAAAGACCAGATGACTTCTGGGATGACATCAAGGACATTGTACATAAAGAAAGGAAAAGGTGATTAAAAAGACAAGAAAGAAAGAAAAGACCAAAATGGATGTCAGCAGAGACTCTGAAACTTGCTCTTGAACGTAGATCAGCTAAAGTGAATGGAAGAAATGATGAAGTAAAAGAGATGAACAGAAGATTTCAAAGGGCCCAACGCCCATTCCTGATAAAAACTCTCAGTAAAATAGGTATAAAAGGGAAATTTCCCAACATATTTAAGAAAATCTATACAAAACCAATGGCCAACATCATTCTTAATGGAGAGACACTGAAAAAATTCCCCTTGAGAACAGGAACAAGACAAGGATGCCCTTTATCTCCACTCTTATTTAACATTGTCCTGGAAGTCTTAGCTAGAGCAATAAGGCAATAAAAAGAAATAAACGTCATCCAAATTTGTAATGAAAAAGTTAAGCTGCCCCTGTTTGCAGATGATATGATACTATACATAGAAAACCCTAAAGACTCCATGAGAAATCTACTGGAACTAATATAAAGATTCAGCAGAGTAGCAGGATATAGGATAAACATACAAAAATCAGTTGAATTCCTATACACCAATAAAGAGAACGATGAAAAGGAAATCAGGAAAAAGATTACTGTTTATAATAGCCCCTAAAAAATTAAAATACTTAGGAGTAAATCTAACCAGGGCAGTAAAAGACCTACACAAAGAAAACTACAAAACCCTCCTGCAAGAAACCGAAAGGGATCTACATAAATGGAAAAACATACCTTGCTCATGGATAGGTAGACTCAACATTGTGAAAATGACAGTTCTACCCAAAGCAATTTACAAATACAATGCAATCCCGATTCAAATACCAAAACATTCTTTAAAGAGATGGAAAAAATAGTCATTAACTTTATATGGAAAGGAAAGAAGCCCTGGATGTAAAGCTCTATTGAAGAGGAAGAATAAAGTAGGAGGACTTGCACTACCTGACCTCAGAACTTACTATACAGCTACGGTAGTCAAAACAGCCTGGTACTGGTACAATGACAGATACATTGACTAATGGAACAGAATTGAAAGCCCAGATGTAAATCCATTCACCTACAGTCACCTGATCTTCGACAAGGGCCCAAAGTCCATCAAATGGGGAAAAGACAGTCTTTTTAACAAATAGTGCTGGCAAAACTGAATGTCCATCGGCAAAACAATGAAACAGGACCTATATCTCACACCATACACAAAAGCTAATTCAAAATGGATCAAAGACCTAGATATAAAGCCAAAAACTACAAAGTTCATAGAAGAAAAAATAGGATCAATGCTAGAGGCCCTAATGCATGGCATTAACAGGATAAAACCCATAACCAACAACACACAAACCCCAGAAGATAAGGCAGATTACTAGAATCTCCTAAAAATTAAATACTTATGCTCATCAAAAGACTTCACCAAAAGAGTGAAAAGAGAACCTAAAGACTGGGAAAAAATTTTTGGACAGTACAAGTCAGACAAAGGTCTAATATCCATAATCTACAAGAAAATCCAACACCTCTACAACAAAAGGACAAACAATCCTATTAAAAAATGGGCAAAGGAAATGAACAGACACGTCACCAAAGAAGACATTCAAGGGACCAACAGACACATGAGGAAATGCTCGCGTTCACTAGCCATTAGAGAAATGCAAATTAAAACCACAATGAGATACCATTTCACCCCAGCATTACCAGCATGAATCAAAAACACTGGAAATAACAAATGTTAGAGAGGCTTTGGGGAGATGGGAACTCTTATGCACTGCTGGTGGGAATGCAAAATGATACAACCATTTTGGAAAATGATATGGTGTTCCTTAGAAAGCTAGAAATAGAAATACCATACGATCCAGCAATCCCACTCCTAGGAATATATCCTAGAGAAATAAGAGCTGTCACACGAATAGACATATGCACACCCATATTCATTGCAGCACTGTTCACAATAGCAAAAAGATGGAAAAGACCAAGATACCCATCAATAGATGAATGGATAAACAAACTATGGTACATACACACAAAGGAGTATTACGCAATGATAAACCGATGATGAATCTGTGAAGCAGCTCATAACATGGATGAAACTGGAGGACATTATGCTGAGTGAAATAAGTCAATCACAAAAGGACAAATATTGTATGAGACCTCTACTATCAAAACTCATGTAAAAGTTTACAAATAAAAAGAAACAATCTTTGTTAGTTACGAGGGATGGGAGTGGTGAGGATGGAAAATCGCTAAATAGACAATAGATAAATGGTAACTTTTGTGAAGGTTAAGACAGTACACAGTACTGGGGAAGCCAATACAACTGGTACAAGGAAAGGTCACGGAAGCTCCATAGACACATCCAAACTCCCTAAGGGATTGAATATCTGGGCGGAGGGCTGTGGAGTCCATGGTCTTGGGGGAACATCTAACTCAATTAGCATAATACAGTTTATAAAGACAATGTTCTACATTGTACCTTGGTGAGTAGCGTCTGAGGTCTTAAAAGCCTGTGAATATCCATCTAAGATACTCCACTGGACTCACCCCTTCGGGACCAAGGGAGAATGAAGAGAACAAGATACAAGGAAAAGATACAAGGAAAGCAAAGGACTAATGGACCACAACTACCATGGCCTCCACAAGACTGAGTCCAGTACAACTAGTTGGTGCCCAGCTACCACCACTGACTGCTCTGACCAGGATCACAACAGAGGGTCCCAGACAGAGCTGTAGAAAAATGTAGAAAAAAATTCTAACTCCCAGAAAAAGACCAGATTTACTGGCCTGACAGAGACTGCAGAAACCCCGAGAGTATGGCCCCTGGACACCCTTTTAGCTCAGTAATGAAGTCACTCCCGAACTTCACCCTTCAGCCAAAGATTAGACAGCCCCATCAAAGAAAACGAGACTAAGGGGGCACAAAAGCCCAGGGACAAGGACTAGAAGGCAGGAGGGGACAGAAAAGCTGATAATATGGAACCCAAGTTTGAGAAGGGACAGCTTTGACATGTTGTGGGGTGGTTCACCATTGTCATAAAACAATACATGTACTAACTGTTTAATGAGAAACTATTTGTTCTGTAAACCTTCATCTAAGGTAAAAAAAAAAAAAAGAATTATCTATGTGAGATCAAACTGACAACAGCAGCTCAAAAGGTTTGATGGGAAGCCTAGGGGGCAGTGAGTTGAAGATAATGGTGATGGAATAATTTGGAAAAGGATAGTGAGAATAGCAGCACAACTGGAAGAATATAATCAATGTCACTGAATTGTACGTGTAGAAACTTTTGAAGTGGTGTAACTTTGGCTATGTATATTTTCACCAAAAAAAAAAACGGTCCTCCAAGGTCGAGAAGGGAGAGTGACGACATGTCGTGGGGTTGTTAACTGATGCCGTAAAACAATATGTGTAATGAGAAACTATTTCTTCTGTAAACCTTCTTCTAAAGTACAATAAAAACATTTTTTTTTAAAGATTTCAAAGGGCATCTGGAGAAGACAAAGTGAGGGATTATAAGGAAAAGTGCAAAGACTGGGAGTTAGAAAACCAAAGGGAAGACAACAATCAGTTTTCCTCAAGCTGAAAGAACTGAAGAAGAAATTCAAACTTCAAGTTGCAATACTGAAGGGTTCTATGGGCCAAATTTTTAATGACACAGGAAGTATTAAAAGAAGATGGAAGGAATACACAGAGGTACGGCATTAAAAAGAAGTGGTCGATGTTCAACCATTTCAGAAGGTAGCATATGATCAAGAACTGATGGTACTGAAGGAAGAAGTCCAAGCTGCAATGAAGACATGGGTGAAATACAAAGCTCCAGGAAGTGATGGAATACCAACAGTGATGGTTAAGATTGTGTGTCAGCTTGGCTAGGTCATGATTCTCAATGTTTATATGTGATCACCCCCATGATGGGATCTGCTGTGAGTAGCCAATTATTCGAAAGGGAGTTTCCTTGGGCATGTGGCCTGCACCCAAATATAAGTGATGGTCTGGTTTTTGACTGCGCTGGATCCTGCAGCTGCCTCCTTTTCGTCTGACCTCCAGTTCTTGGGATTTGAGCCAGCAACTTACCTGCCAATCTTGGAATTCATCGACCTTCAGCCTATGAACAAGAGCCCTGCTCTCCGACCTGCCGATCTTGGGCTTGCCAGCCCCTGTAGCTACATGAATCCAGAAAAGCCTCTATCCTGACCCACGGACTTGGGACATTCCAGCCACTACAATAGTGTGAGCTTCTTCCTTGATATAAATCTCTCTTTACATATATTTATACACTTTACTGGTTTTGCTTCTCTGGAGAACCCAGCCTAAGACACCAACCGAGATATTTCCATCTAATGGATGCAACCATGGAAGCACTGACTGGTGTATCCCAAGAAATTTGGTAGACAGCTACCTGGCCAAAAAATTGGAAGAAATCCATATATGCTCCAATTCCAAAGAAAGGTGATTTAGCAGAATGTGGAAATTATCACACAATACCATTAATATCACTCTCAAGTAAAATTTATTTCTTTTTCTTTTTTTTTATTGTTTTTATTGTAATTTAAGTGAAAGTTTACAATTCAAGTTCATCTCTGATACAAAAATTTATACATACATTGTTATGTGACCCTAGTTGTTCTCCCTATGCTGTGACACCACACTCCTCCTTTCCACCCCGGACTTCTCGTGTTGATTCCACCAGCTTCTGTCCATTTTTGCCTTGTCATCTCACCTCTGGACAGGAGCTGTCCATTTAGTCTCATCACCTGAGCTAAGAAGAACACTGTTCATGAGTATCATTTTATGTCTTATATTCCAGTCTAACCTTTGTCTCAAGAGTTGGCTTTGGGAATGGTTTCAGTTCTGGGCTAACAGAGAGTCATGGGACCATGTCTTACGGGGTCCCTCCAGTCTCAGTCAGACCATTGACTCTAGTGTTTTTACTAGAATCTGAGTTCTGCACCCCACTTTTCTTCTGCTCTGTCAGGGGCTGTTTGTTGTGTTCCCTGTCAGGGTGGTCATTTGTGGTAGCCAGGCACCGTCTAGTTCTTCTGGTCTCAGGCTGATGCGGTTTCTGGTTTACGTGGCCCTTTCTGTCTCTTGGGCTACTACTTTCCTTGTGTCTTTGGTGTTCTTAATTCTCCTTTACTCCAGGTGGATTGGGACCAATTGATGCATTTTAGATGGTCACTAGCTAGCTTTTAAGACCCCAGACACCAATCACCAAAGTAGGATGCAGAACATTTTCTTAATAAAATTTGTTATGCCAATTGACCTAGGTGTGTCCTGAAAGCATGGTCCCCAGACCCCCGCCCCTGCTACTCTGTCCCTTGAAGAGTTTGACTGTATTCAGGAAACTTCTTAGCTTTGGTTTAGTCCAGTTGTGCTGACTTCCCCTGTAGTGCGTGCCTTCCCTCCCCACCCCTGTAACCATCAAAGAATGTTTTCTTCTATGTTTAAACATTTTCTTGAGTTCTTATAATAGTAGTCTGATAAAATATTTGTCCTTTTGTGACTCACTAAATTCACCGAGCATAATGCCTTCCAGATTCCTCCATGTTATGTTTCACAGATTCATCATTGTTCTTTATCGTTGCGTAGTATTCCATTGTATGAATATACCATAATTTGTTTATCCATTTGTCCACTGATGGACATCTAGGTTGTTTTGATCTTTTTGCTATCGTGAACAGTACAGCAATGAACATGGGTGTGCATATATCTATTCATGTGACAGCTCTTATTTCTCTAGGATATATTCTAAGCAGCAGGATTGCTGGATGGTATGGTACTTCTATTTCTAGCTTTTTAAGGAAGTACCAAATCAATTTCCAAAATGATTGTACCATTTGACATTCCCACCAGCAGTCTATAAGTGTTCCAGTCTCTCCACAACTTCTCCAACATTTATTACTTTGTGTTTTTTGGATTAATGCTAGCCTTGCGGGGGTGAGATGGTATCTCATGGTAGTTTTGATTTGCGTTTCTCTAATGGCTAATGATTGTGAGCTTTTCTTCCTGTGTCTGTTAGACACTTGAGTGTCTTCTTTGGTGAAATTCCTGTTCATATCCTTTGCCCATTTTTTAATTGGGTTGTCTTTTTGATGTTGAGGTTTTGCAGTATCTTGTAGATTTTAGAGATTAGACCCTGATCGAATTTGTCATAGCCAAAATTTTTTTCCCAGTCTGTAGGTTGTCTTTTGAATCTTTTGGTGAAGTCTTTTGATGACCATAAGTGTTTGATTTTTAGGAGCTCCCAGTTATCTCGTTTCTCTTCTGGTGTTTGTGCATTGTTACTTATGGTTCGTATTATGTTTATGCCATGCATTAGGGCTCCTAGCTTTGTCCCTATTTTTTCTTCCATGATCTTTATCGTTTCAGATTTTATATTTTGGTCTTTGATCTATTTTGAGTTAGTTTTTGTGCATGGTGTGAGGTATGGGTCTTGTTTCAGTTTTTTGCAGATGGATATCCAGTTATGCCAGCACCATTTGTTAAAGAGACTGCCTTTTCCCCAATTAATGGACTTTGGGACTTTGTCAAATATCAGCTGCTCATAGATGGATGAATTTATGTCTGGATTCTCAGTTCTGTTCCATTGTCTATGTATCTGTTGTTGTACCAGTACCAGGATGTTTTGACTACTGTGGTGGTATAATAGGTTCAAAAAAATCAGTAGTGTGAGGTCTCCCACTTTGCTCTTCTTCTTGAGGAATGCTTTACTTATTCGGGCCTCTTCCCTTTCCGTATGAAGTTGGTGATTTCTTTCTCCATCTCATTAAAAAATGTTGTTGGAATTTGGGTTGGCATTGCATTGTATCTGTAGATCGCTTTGGGTAGATTTTGACATTTTCACAATGTTGAGTCTTCCTATCCATGAGCAAGGTATGTTTTTCCCCATATGCAGGTCTCTTTTGGTTTCTTGCAGAAGTGTCTTGTAGTTTTCATTGTATAGGTCTTTTATGTTTCTGGTTAGATTTATTGCTAAGTATTTTATCTTCTTGGGGGCTATTGATTTGGTGATTTCCTCTTGGAAGTTCTCTTTGTTGGTGTAGAGGAATCCAACTGACTTTTGTATGTTTATCTTGTATCCTGATACTTTGCCGAGATCTTCTATTAGTTGCAGTAGTTTTCTTGTGTAGTCTTTGAGGTTTGCTGTGTATAAGAGATCATCTGCAAATAGAGATAGTTTTACTTCTTCCTTACCGATTTGGATGCCCTTTATTTCTTTTTCTAGCCTAATTGCTCCATCTAGGACCTCTGCACAATGTTGAATAAGAGTGGTGATAAAGGACATCCTTGTCTGTTTCCCATTCTCAAGTGGAATGCTTTCAAACTCTCTCCATTTAGGATGCTGTTGGCTGTTGACTTTGTATAAATGCCCTTAATTATATTGAGGAATTTGCCTTCTATTCCTATTTGTTGAGAGTTTTTATCATGAATGGGTGTTGCACTTTGTCAAATGCCTTTTCTGCATCGATAGGTAAGATCATGCGGTTCTTGTCTTTTGTTGTGTTTATGTGATGGATTCCATTGTTTTTCTAGTGTTGAACCATCCCTGCATACGTGGTATGAATCCCACCGGTTCATGGTGAATTATTTTTTTGATATGTTGCTGAATTCTATTGGCTAGAATTTTGTTGAGGATTTTTGCATCAATGTTCATGAGGGATATTGGTCTGTAATTTTCTTTTTTGTGGTGTCTTTACCCGGTTTTGGTATTAGGGTTATGCTGGCTTCATAGAATGAGTTGGGAGTATTCCATCCTTTTCTATGCTCTGAAATACCTTTAGTAGTAGTGGTGTTAACTCTTCTCTGAAAGTTTGGTAGAATTCTCCTGTGAAACCATCTGGGCCAGAGCTTTTTTTGTTGGGAGTTTTTTAATTACCTTTTCAATTCAATTTCTTCTTTTGTTATAGGTTTATTTAGTTGTTCTACCTCTGTTTGTGTTAGTTTAGGTAGGCAGTGAGTTTCTAGAAATTCGTCCATTTCGTCTAGGTTTTCAAATTTGTTAGAGGACAGTTTTTCATAGTATTCTGTTATGATTCTTTTAATTTCAGTTGGGTCTGTTTTGATATCACCCATCTCATTTCTTATACACGTTATTTGCTTCCTCTCCTGTTTCTCTTTTGTCAGTTTGGCCAATAGTGTATTGATTTTGTTGATCTTTTCCAAGAACCAGCTCTTGGTGTTTCAACTGTTTTCAATTGTTTTTTCTATTCTCTATATTCTGCTCTAATTCTTATTATTTCCTTTCTTCCTGTGCCTGAGGGCTTCTTTTGCTGCTCTCTTTCTACTTGTTCCAGTTGTACGGTTAATTTTTTTATTATGGCCCTTTCTTCTTTTTGGATGTGTGCATTTATTGCTATAAATTGACTCTGAACACTGCCTTTGCTGTGTCCCAAAGGTTCTGGTAGGATGTGTTTTCATCCTTGCTTGATTCTATGAATTTCTTTATTCCATCATTAATTTCTTCTATAACACAGTAGTTTTTGAGCAAGGTGTTGTTCAGTTTCCATGTGTTTGATTTTTTTTCCTTGCTTTTTCTGTTATTGATTTCTACTTTTATGGCTTTATGGTCAGAAAAAGATGCTTTGTAATATTTCGATGCTTTGGATTCTATTAAATCTTGCTTTATGGCCTAATATGTGGTCTGTTCTGGAGAATGTTCTATGTGCTTTGGAAAAGAAAGTATACTTGGCTGCCATTGGGCAGAGTGTTCGGTATATATCCATGAGATCAAGTTGGTCGATCATAGCATTTAGCTCTTCCATGTCTTTTTTGAGTTTCTTTCTGGATGTTCTGTCCTTCACTGAAAGTGCTGTGTTGATGTCTCCTACTATTATTGTGGAGCTGTGTCTCTTTTCAATGCTGTTAGAGTTTGTCTTATGTACTTTGGAGCCCTGTCGTTGGGTGCATAAATATTTATTATAGTTATGTCCTCCTGGTGTATTGATCCCTTAATCATTATATAGTGTCCTTCCTCATCCTTTGTGGTGGATTTTACTTAAAGTCTGCTTTGTCAGAGATTAATCTTGCCACTCCTGCTGTTTTTTGAGTGTTGTTTGCTTTATATATTTTTTTCCCATCCTTTAAGTTTTCATTTGTTTGTGTCTTTAAGTCTAAGGCAGCATATAGATGAATTGTGTTTTTTTATCCATTCCCCCATTCTGTGTCTCTTTATTGGTGTGTTTACTCCATTTACATTCAGCGTAATTATTGATAGGTATGAGTTTAGTGCTGTCATTTTGATGTCTTTTTTTGTGTGTTGTTGACAGTTTCTTTGTTCCACTTAATCTTCTGTGCTGAATTGTTTTTCTTTATGTATTTTCTTTTCATCTTTTTCATTGTTGCTAATTTCATATTTGCTGAGTCTTTATATTTTTCTTTTTTTATTTTGATGCGTAGGATTGTTAGTTTCTTTTGTGGTTACCTTAATATTTACCCCTATTTTTCTAAGTTTAAACCAGTCTTTTTTTTCTTTATATTGTCTTGATTTCCTCTCTATATGAAAAATCAATGTCTACATTTTTTGTCCCTCTTTTGTTTTAATGTTTTCGTCTTTTACATATTGTCATCTCTGTTTCCCTATTTTCAGTGTTTTAGCTTTGATTTTTCTGTATGACTTTCCTATCTGGGTTTATATCTGGTTGCTCTGTCCTGTGTTCTAGTCTTGGGTTGTTATCTGATGTTAATGATTTTCTAACTGGAGGACTCCTTTAGTATTTCTTGTAATTTTGTAAACTTCTGTTTATCTGCAAATGCTTTAATTTTGCCATCATATTTGAGAGACAGTTTTGCTGGATATGTAATTCTTGGTTGGCAATTTTTTTCTCTCAAGGCTTTATGTATGTCATCCCATTGCCTTCATGGTTTCTGATGAGTAGTCTGAGCTGAGTGTTATTGACTCTCCTTTGTAGAAGACTTTTTGTTTACCCCTACCCACTCTTAAAATTCTCCATTTATCTTTGGTTTTGGCAAGTTTGATTATAATATGTTTTGATGACTTTCTTTTGGGATCTACCTTATGTGGGGTTCAATGAACATCTTGGATAGATATCTTCTCATCTTTCATGGTATCAGGGAAGTTTTCTGCCAACAAATCTTCAACAATTCTCTCTGTATTTTCTGTTATCCACCGCTGTTTTGGTACTCCAATAACTCATATGTTATTCCACATAATTCTTAGAGTTTCTTCATTTTTTTAAATTCTTTTATCTGATTTTTCCTCAAATAAGTTGGTGTCAGGTTCTTTATCTTCAGTTTCACTAATTATGACTTCCATTGCCTCAGTTCTGCTCTTATGACTTTCTATTGAGTTGCCTAATTCTGAAATTTTATTGTTAATCTTCTGGATTTCTGATTGCTGTCTCTCTGTGGATTCTTGCAGCCTACTAAATTTGCCATTCTGCTCTTGAATAACTTCTTAAGATCCTCTATAGCTTTGTCTGTGTGTTCATTAGCTTGGTCTGAGTTTTGCGTGATATCCTTCCTGATATCATGAAGAGTTCTGTATATTAATCTTTAGTATTCCACCTCTGGTAATTCCATGAAATTCTCTTCCTCTGGAATATTTCTTGGGGACTTCCGGCAAAATGGCACTCTAGGCAGAAGCACCATCCTTTCACAGCAAAGATCTGAAAAACTAAGCCAAACAGAGAAAACAACAATCCTGAAACCCTAAAACATCACATGAAGAGATAAAGAACTCAGCCAAGCACCAAATGGAGTGGAATATTTCTTGATTCTTTATTTTGGGAGCTTGCTGAAGCCATCATGGTCTGCCTCTTTATGTGATTTGATATTGACTATTGTCTCCAAGCCATCAGTAAGTTATTGTATTTATTTAGTTTATGTTTGCTTACTGTGCCCTAGCTTCTTGTTTTGTTTTGATATGCCCAAATAGGCTGCTTGCATGAGGTAGTTAGACACATTTGAAGCTCTAACATCCTGACACCAGGTGGTTAGATCTGTTACTAAGTATGTGAGCTCCAGAGTCTGTTTACATTTCTTGTAAGGATTCAGGTCAGGTGTGCAGGTAATTGGCCACCAAGTGTGTGGTGCAAGCTCTCCCCTACAGTCTTAGACTGGCAAGGATGATTGGTGTAGGCACAGGTATCTGTCTGCAATAGGGGGTCACACACTGAACAAGGCAAGGGGCTGATGGCTGCCCTGGGTGCCTGGGAGGAAACCATTTCACTGTTCCCTAGAATGCATAGGTGGGTAGGTTTTGCAGCCAGACTATGAGTACCCAATACTGTTGATTGTAAGGACTGGGGGGTACCTTTTATTGTTGGGCCCCTGTAACAGGTGGTTCGGTGGTGTGGGTGGAACCACCAGTCTTCAGGTCCCTGATGTGAATAGGCGAGTGCCCTGCTTAATGGGCAGAGCAGTGTCAAATGTCACAAAACTGCCATTTTACAGCTGGAGTTAGACTTCAGATATATGCCCTGTTGTACTGTGGTAATGAGGGCCTACACTGTTGAAATGGGCCCACACAGGTCTATGCAGAGGTGAAAGGCACTCAGAGTCTGTGGACCCCTTATGCCTGGTCCTAGGCAAAGAAGTTTTGCCTGTCCTGAGTTACTGGCTTAGGGGAGCCAGCAGATTATTTTTTCCATTTGTTAATTTGTTCCCTTTCCAAGGCTGAGAGAAAGGGTCAGGGTGTGTGACAGGTCCTACTTCTTCTGGTCCAGGGGACTCGGCAGTTGCTGAAGCCGTCCTGGACCCCTTGCAAAGCATGGAGAAGGGAGGTAAATGGGAGAGAGGTTTTTCCCAAAGAGGGGTGTTTTTTGATCCACCCGGTAGGCCAAATGCAAGTACTTATCTTTTGCCAATTGAGGGCTGCTTTTCACTGGTTCTGGATGCCCAAGTAGACTTTCTGCCTCTGGGTCTCTCCTGATGTGGAAAATGCCACCCAAATGCCACCGCTTGCCTCACCACACACCCGAGCTGATTCTGCCTGAAGAGCTCCGGTTTCCCCTGGGTCAGGTCTGGCAACTCCTCTCTGCTTTGGAGCTATGTCTCCCTCCCCGTGCCACTCAGTACAATTCCTCAACTTTGCCTTTGATGTTCAGGGCTCCTAGATTGTCATCTATAATTGATTCACTTGTTTCTTTGGGTCTTTGTTTTAAGAGGGACCACAGAATGCATCTGACTACTCCGCCATCTTGGCCCCGCCTCTCAAGTAAAATTTTGCTGAAAATAATTCAAAAGTGATTACATGGGATCTGCAATCTACAGGGAACTGCCAGAAATTCAAGTGGATTCAAAAGAGGACATGGAGTGAGGGTGTCTTAGTTATCTAGTGCTACTATAACAGAAATACCACAAGCGGATAGCTTTATCAAGGAGAAATTTATTCTCTCACAGTTTGGCAGGATAGAAGTCCAAATTCTGGATACTGGCTCCAGGGGGAGGCTTTTTCTCTCTGTTGGCTCTGGAGGAAGGTCCTTGTCATTAATCTTCCCCAGTCTAGAAGCTTCTCAGCACAGGGACACTGGGTCCAATAGATGTGCTGTGTTCCCAGCTTTGCTTTCTTGGTGCGGCAGGTCCCCCATCTCTCTGCTCACTTCTCCCTTTTTTGTCTCAAAAGAGATTTATTTAAGACTCCATCTGATCTTGTAGATTGAGTCCTAACACATTAACATAACTACCTCTAATTCTGCTTAATTAACAACGTACAGGTAGGATTTAGAACACATAGGAAAATCACATCAGATCACAAAATGGTGGACAACCACACAATACTGGGAATCACGGCCTAGCCAAGTTGACACCCATTTTTGGGGGACCTGATTCAATCCATAACAGAGGGATATCATTGCTGATGTCAAATGGATCTTGGCAGAGAATACCAGAAATCTGTTTACCTATGTTTAATTGACTAAGCAAAGGCATTCGACTGTGTGGATCATAACAAATCAGGGATAACACTGTGAAGAGTGGGAATTCCAGAACACTTAATTATGCTCATGTGGAACCTGTACATAGACCAAGAGGCAGTCGTTTGAACAGAACAAGGGGATACTGCATGGTTTACAATCACGAAACTTGTGTATCCTTTCATCATACTTATTCAGTCTGTATGTTAACCAACTAATTCAAAAAGCTGCACTGTATGAAGAAGGACTAGGCATCAGGATTGAAGCAAGACTCATTAACAACCTGCTATATGCAGATGACACAACCTTCCTTGTGGAAAGCAACAAGTACTTGAAGCACTTACTGATGAACATCAAAGACTACAGCCTTTGATATGGATTACACCTCAACATAAAGAAAACAAAAATCCTCACAACTGGACCAGTAAGCGACACCATGACAAACGGACAAAAGATTGAAGTTGTCAAGGATTTCATTTTACTTAGATGCAAAATTAATGTTCATGGAAGCAGCAGTCAAGAAATCAAATGATGTAGTGCACTGGGCAAATCTGCTGCAAAAGACCTCTTTAACATGTTAAAAACCGAAGATGTAACTTTGAAGACTAAGCTATGTCTGACCTAAGCCGTAGTATTTTCAATCACCTCATATGCATGCTAAAACTGGACAGTGATTAAGGAAAACCAAGAAACAGCAATGCATTTGAATTATGGTATTGGCAAAGAATATTGAATATACCATGGACTGCCAGAAGAATGAGCAAATCTGTCCTGGAAGTACAGCCAGAATGCTCCTTAAAAGCGAGGATGGAGGGACTTTGTCTCACGTACTTTGGACATGTTATCAGGAGGGACCAGTACCTGGAAAAGGACATCATGATAGGTAAAGTAGGAAGGTCGGTGAAAAAGAGGAAGACCCTCAAGAAGATGGATTGATACAGTGGCTGCAACAATGGGCTCATACGTAGCAACAATTGTGAGGATGACAAAGGATCTGGCAGTGTTTCATTCTGTTGTACATAGGGTCGCTATGGTTTGGCATCTGACAACAACAACAACAATGTAACATAATGCAGTCACCTTCCGTGGTGTAATCTAATGTACTACAAGCAATGAGTTCATTGAGATCATACCAGAGTAGAGTGAATCCTAAACCGAATCACTTCTGAGTTATATGAAGCGCAGCATAGACACAGAGACATACATGAACACATGGGGGAAGACAGATGCCACATGAGAATTGCCAAGGAACCAAAGAACTCCCCTGGCTACTGACAAGGAAGGAATAAACATGGCTGAGATCTTGATTTGGAATTTTAGCCCCCAGAACTATGAGAAAATACATTTCTGTTCTCCAAAACCATCCACTTGTGGTATTTCTGTTACAGTGGCACTAGGAAATTAAGACAATCACAGTCATTTCTAATTTCTTAAATCTGTTCTAAAATCTTTTGGTTTCTTCTTTGACCTGTGGGTTACTTAGAAGGGTGTTATTTAGTTTCCATATATTCTGAGATTTTTCAAAGTTTGCTTTTGTTAATTTCTGATTTAATTCCATAGTGGTCAGAGAACATACTCTGTATAACTTGAATTCTTTTGAATTTATTTAGCCTTGTTTTCCGCTGAAAGTATTGCATATCCTGGTAAATGTTCTGGGTGTGCTTCAGAAAAATGTATATTCAGCCATTGCTGTGTACAGTGTTCTGTAAATGTTAATTATATTAAGTGGATTGATAATTTCGTTAAAGGCTTCAATAGCTTCAATACCCTTGCTGATTTTCTGCCTAATTTTACAGTCAATTATTGACAGATGGATATCAAAAGCTCCAACTACAATATAGATGTGCCTATTTATCCTTATAGTGCCTTACATACTTTGAAACCCTGTTTTTACACGTATAAACATTTAAAGTTGTCTGTCCTCTTAATTAATTTACCACTTTACCATTTGTAAATGACCCTCTTTAGCCTTCGTAATATTTTTTACTCTGAGATCTACTTTATCTGATATTAGGATAGCCATTCCAGCTTCCTTTTGACAAATGTCAGCACAGTATATACTTTTATATATATCTTTTTTTTCTATTTTTATATTTAAAGTGCATTTCTTGTAGGCAGTGTATAGTTGAAACTTGCCTTTTTATCTAATCTGACTATCGCTAACTAAACACAGTTGGTGTGTTTAAGTGATTTACATGTAATGTTTAAGTGCCTTTAATCTGAACTTAATTGATTATTTGCCTCATTATGGTTTGTGTTTTCCTGCTTCTTTGAATGCTTTCTAATCTTCAATTAGATGCCAGATATTGCGAATTTTACCTTGTTGGTTTACCTTCTGATATTTTTGTAATTCTTGTGAATTTTCCTGGGTTCTGTTCAGGGACAGTTAAGCTACTTGGAAACACTTTAATCCTTTTGAATCTTGGTTTAATGTTTTGGTAGGCTGGTCCAGAGAAGTGCTCAGGTTAGGGGTAATTATTTCCCACTACTGAGGCAAGACCTTCCTGAGTACTCTTCCTAATGCCCCATGAATTTTGAGTTTTTCCAATCTGGCTGGTGGGAGTAGGAACTATTCCTTCTGATTGTTTTGGATTGTTCTTTCCCCAGTCTCAGGTAGTTTACTCATACATTTGTAATGATTAGTACTCTGTTGAATACATGAGGGGAATCATTTGCAGATCTCCAGAGTGCTGTCTCTACGCAGCTCTCTCCTCCCTGATACTCTGTCCTATGGACTCAAATTTCCTTGACCTCCCCGTCCCTCAGTTTTATCCCGTCAACTCAGGAAGTCTGAGGGCTCTGCCTCAGTTCTCCGACTATGCTTTGCAGCCTGAAATCTCTCTCAAAGTAGTAAGCTGAGGCAGTTGTAGAACTCACCGTGTTTGTTTCCTTTTATTAAAGATCACTGTGTTTTGTTGAGTAGTGTCCAGTATCTTGAAAACAATTTTTTCATGCATTTTGTAAAGGTTTTTTTTTTTTCAGATGGGAGTGTAAATCAGATCCATGTTGCTCCATCTTGTCTGGAAGTTCAAGTCCCGGTTTTTTTTTTTTTTAATTTAATACCATGTCTAAAGTGTTTTTATCTAGTTGTTCTAAACAGGCAGCCTACAAGTTTAGGTAGTTAACAGATCTCTCTTTTTGCTTCCCCCCCCTCTTATCCCCAACTCTTTGGGTCTTCTCTGTCCTGAGAAGAAGATTCACTGAAGTCCACGCTCTTGACTTTAAGAGAGACATTGGTATGTGATTTTAAGTGGATTTTATGTGGTAAGCTTCCAAAGTGAAAGCAAAAAACAAAACCCATTGCCATCAAGTCGATTTCGACTCAGAGTGACCCTATAGGACAAGGTAGAACTGCCCTATAGGGTTTCCAAGGAGCAGCTGGTGGATTTGAACTGTTGACCTTTTGGTTAGCAGATGAGCTCTTAACCCCTACACCATCAGGGCTCTGAAGTAGGGGGAACTAAATTCATCCCTTACCTTGACTTTAAACTCATGTATTATCAATGAACCTGTTGATTCTCTTACTTCCCCACAAACAACATTTTGCTCCAGCTTTTCTCAACCCGACACCTCTCTCACTTAGGTTGAGGGAGTGAAGGTCTGAGACATAAACAGCGTCTCAAAATGTTTGAGAGAAGTATGAATTTGAAGCTGGTGAAAGCTTAAATTTTTCTTACTGAATTGAACTAAGAGATACTCTGGGATTTATTCAGCAAGGTTAGTCTACATTCGAAGGACTGAGTTTTTAGGATCTATCTTTCTCAACAACTCAAACTAAGGTATTGATTTTGCCTGGTTCTGACGAAAAGTGGGAGTTCAGTGATACCAAAATGTGAGATTCTGGGAAATTGGCACGTAGTGCTTAAGAATATGCCCTATCCAGATGTTAAAAATCCATTTCTTCAGTGACACTTACGTTGAGTTACTTATTTTATACTTGAAAAAGGACAGTATGAAAAATAACAATTAAAAAATCAATCATAAATATATCATTCAGAAATGACAGTTTATTAGGTATTTGTTTTATTTTTTTCTTTCGCCTTATGTAATCAATATTTCTATTGATTTGGGTCATGTTGTAGATACAGTTTAGTATCTTGGTTTTTCCTCATGCATTTGTAGTGGACTTTTATCGCTTTGTATTTGGTCTCAATTTCTTTTTTGAGTGGCAGAGAACATCCCTTCTCTGGGGAATTGGAATTTTCCTGGGGTTTACTTGTGTGATTTTGCCTTTACTTCTCCAAGAATGGCATGAAGTCCAGGTTGGCCAATCAGAGGACTCCCTGTCCCTGGATTTATTCATGTAGCAGAAGCAAAGCCAATCACAGAAGTTGTTTCCCTTATTGGATGAAGTTATCATATTCCTCTGTGATCCTAAATATAAGGGTACAAAAGTGACAGTGATTGTCTCTGTCATTACATGGAGAGACTGTGTATGAGCATAAGTCAGCATAGAAAACAGAGCTGAGAGAGAAAGAACAAGAGTCTTGGTAAATATTTAACTATCATCCAGCTGTGCCTCTTGAATGTCCTTGTTCTGCGAGTCAATATAGCCCCTCTCATGTTTATTTGTTTGGGATTTCTTTCACTTACAGCCAGACAATCTTACTACTATAATATTATATCGCCAAATATTCCAATAGCTCTAAAATATCATTTACTATTTTCATTATTTGTCAAAAATTGTTCATTCTAAGAATAGATAAATCTATAAATATTAGAATAGTGACTACCTTAATACATACTAGCTATTATTTCACTGATTCTTACTGTTGTAGTTATTATTGTCATTGCTATGAAGATATGGGGCTCAATTTAATCTTTCCTACGTTACGGACATTCATGTTTTCAAAATTTTGACTCTCTTAAGTAAAACTCACTGTTTTTTTCATGTAAATTATTGCAACTCCTCTGATAATGTACTCTGCTTAAAATTCTAGATATTACAATCCTGGGGGGAAGCATCAGCCTTTTAAAACTTTTTAAAATTATATTTACCAACAACATTTTTTCTCAAAACCATTGTAACAATTTCGTTGTGATCAGAAATGCATGAATGCCCATCTCTCACCAGTACTGAGTTTGTAAGGTATTATACTTACTGGCAATTTGAAAGATATAATGTTAGTTTTGCTTTTTATGACTGAGGCTGCATATTAAAATTTTATATTATTGCTGTCCATTGATGTTTATTCTATGAATTATATACTCATGTTCTTTATGTTGGTGTACTTTTTCCTTTCATAATGGTTTCCAAGTACTCTTATCTAATTTACGTTTTTTCATAAAAGGTATTATTTCAGGTAGGAATTTCGAGTTATTCTCTTATTGTATACCTAGGAAGTCCTATCCCATTTTAAGATCAGTTAAGACCTTCTTTTTCTTTTTAAAAATCAGTTTACTTTTTAAGTACCACTTAATAATCCATCTGAAATATACATTGGTCTATCCAAAGAGCCCAAGATTCATCTCAATATTTTTCCAAAAACATTTTCTGAAAAAGCCTAATCCTTTTTCCACTGCTTGGGATGTTTTCTTTATCAAAAAGTATGTTTTTATATATACTACAACAATGCTTCTCAAACTTTAGTGTGCTAAGAATCATCTCATGAATTTGCTTAAAAAGTAAATTTTTGGGCCTAGTCACAGAGACTTTCAATCATGAGGTCTGGGGCAAAGAAAAAGTTTGCATTCCATGAAAAGGCTGATTATTCTGTTGCACAAGATTACCAGCAAAAACTTAAGAAACATTTCAATAGCATGTATTTAAAAAAGATCTAAGTGTTCTCTCTCTCTTTTTTTCCCTCTATCTTTCTCTCTGTCATTTCTACACCTATGAGGTTTAAAATCATAAATATAAGTAAATTTATCTTACTAGAATGCTCGGGCAGTGAATCACAAGCAGGGATGATTGCCACCCTACGCTCAGGTGACATTGGCAATGTCTGGAGACATTATGGTTGTCAAAATTCGGGGGGGTGAATATTACTGGCATTTAGTAGATATGGAGCCCTGGTGGCACAGTGGTTGAGAGCTATGGCTGCTAACCAAAAGGCTGGCAGTTCGAATCCACCAGCCACTCCTTGGAAACCCTATGGGGCAGTTCTACTCTGTCCTATAGGGTCACTATGAGTCAGAATCAACTCAATGACAACACATTTGGTCTTGATTTGGTTAGTGGGTAGAAGTCAGAGATGCTGCTAAACATCCTACAATGAACAGAGCACCCAACCACAAAAAAAGCAAGAGGAGAAAGTCCTAAGATGAGAAATTTTCCTATCACATCTGCATGTTTATGAGAGGATGGTGGCTCCCTTATGGCTCTTGTCAGTGCAACTTCTTAAGTCCTCTGGAAGGGAACTAATGCATTTGGACCAGATGGATGGAGCAGATGACCCTCTCTCTGCCTCCCTTCCTCTCTCCCCACTGCCATCCTAGACCTCCCCTCTCCTTCCTATTTCTCTTCTCTCTCTTTCTATTTCTCTCTCTTCTTCTCTCTCTCCTTTCAGTCTCTTCTGTCTATCAAATTTCCCTCCCTTATCCCCAGTCTTCAGGACTGACTATAGACCTAGTTAGGTCATTTTTTTTGTCACTATTTCAGAGATATTTAAATAGATTTTGAGTTGTCAATTGAGGTTATATTTAAATTTCTGAACTCTTAAAGTTTAGAACAGAATTAGGTGGTGGAAATGGGCTCTGCACAGGAAATAGAAGCAGGTAGCTTTTCACCATAGACCAGATATCCTTATCTCTTTTATTCCCCCACAAGAAAATGTGGCAGACTTCTGTCATCATGTACCCACTGCCTCTGCTACTACTTCTGTTCCAACCAGTGCAGTTCCAAATGACATCAAATTCATTCCATTTACCAAATCATTTGAAAGAAGATTTTGAGGATTATTTGGAAGAGTTTTATGGTACAGGATCTACCACAGAAACTACCAAAGAAAAATTCAAAAGGAAAATGATTATTGTACCTGGAAAACAAATACATTTAGGTGATACTGAATACTGTAACCATGCAATCAAGTTTAAAAATATTCACAATAAGCTTCGTCGTGTGGAAGAACACTATTTCCTCCAAAAGGTATATGAGGAGATAAGAAAGATCTGTTACAACTCATTTATAAAATGTAAGAATGGCATTAGAAAATGTAACAGGAGCAAGAAAGTGATGAAAGGTCTGTATTGTAAATTAAAAAGAGGAACCAAATTACCAGACTGTGAATATGAATCATTTTATAGGAGAAGACTTGCCTTTATCACTTGTAAGTGGAAAAATGAAATCCGAGAACTTGTTCCTGTTAGCATAAATGATATATCAATGCCATATAGCTATTAAAAAGCCACATCCACCAGGAAAGTGTCTTCCTTCCACCATTCTAGCAGAGACAACCAGTTAGGGAAGGATGATTTAAACCTTTGTGTACTGATCTCTATAGATCAAAATAGATAATGGTCATTTTAATCCTTTTCATTTTAATCAGCCACTTTCCCTCCCCTAAGCACTACCCAAAGGCAACTTGGGCTGGGTTTACAGATGGTGCTCCAAGGTGTGGTTTCACATAGGTCACAGACTTTTGCGTGTGTTACGAGTATAAATCCCTGCAGTGATACAATGGCAGAGGAAGAAGAAACAGTTATCTGATGTGTGTTCCAAAGATGTGTTTATCTGACGGTTTAGTTCAGAAGAAATAATAAAGTGCATTGGCCTGGTGAAGTAGCTCTGTGTATGTTTTTGTGGGGATTCTGGGATTGAATTTTCTTTCTCTGTGACACAATTTGACACAGAAGGAACTCAAGTCAATTCATCTTTCTAGTGCTGTATTTGTAGATACTTCACCTGTCCTGTTCTTTCCACACAACACAACCTTTACGGGGCCATGAAAGAATAGATTCTAATAGGTGGCATCTCAGGATAAATTCTTTATACATTCAGAATAACAAACTCCCTAAAATATGTTTCAATTCTCCAGTGTTACTTTTGTCATTGTTCCCATCTTTGTGTAGCTTAGACATCACTGTTCACAAAACTACAAACAGTTCCTCACTTTTCTGCATTGTCATAATTATTCACAATTCCTTTCCTCACTTTTCAGTAGATGTGGCTTCATCTGAGAATACGACTTCATGAAAAGGCTGAATACCCTTCATAACAATAAAAAAAAATCTGTATGTCTAGTTCAAGTAACAATTTTCCTCCTTTTGCCTTTCAAACATAACATCTTTTTACTATTATTCCCTATAACTTAATGAAAATTGAATAAGGTAGAAAGAGTGTCTATTGCCTTTGGCACATTTTACCACAATTGAATCTGTTAGACTTCTCCTCATTCCTTATTCCCATCTTTAGACTCATAACTAAGGTCCTAATTTATCAAACAATTGATTGATCTACAATAAAGACCCAGGGCCAAGAGCTACCAGTCACCTTCTTATTGACCAAAATCATACAGTTTAGGGTATGCAATGACATCATATATTTTATCCAAATTCTTCTTTTCTTTCTTTCCCTAAGATAGATCTTTTTCATATATCTGAGACATGAAGACCTTAATGTCTATGAACTATCATATTTGTAAAGAGAGGAAAAAAATGGCTTATCTCTTACTCATTGTATTTAGAAGAGTGACTCTATAATTTGCATTGTGGAGGAGAAATATATTCCACCCCAGTTTTCATGGTTGGAAGATTACAAACGTTAGTAAACAACATCAAGTTCTTCTTAAGAGATCAAAGGTGGTATCTCCAGTAAGTTAAAGGCTCTGGAGAGTGAACCTAACCTTATCAAAAGAACAGGTAAAATAGGCTTTAAACAAAATGAGATTTTTAATTTAGGCATACCTTCTCCATAAGACTGGATTCTGAGACTGTATGTTTTCCATCCGCTAGTTTATAAACTTCAAGAGAACAAGGATATTCACAGTTACAAGTTTACATAAAATATACTTACTCAGCCCTTATTTAAAATGTCAAATATTATGAAAAAGTGTTACAAATATTCAATTGTCAAAGATTGCCTTCCTTTTCTTATTAAAATATATTCGCTATAAGTAGGTGCAAGCATCTTACCACTTCAATATATACTCTTGGTAGTGGTGTCCGAGCATTTACATATTGAAATACATGTTATTTTGAAGTTCGTCTCATTCCTCATTATATCTTCAGGGCCTGGAACAGTGCCTGGCACTTAGACTACTTAAGTGTTTTTGAAAAGATTAATAAATTAAAATATAAATCAGAATTCTCCAGTGGTATAAACATTTCGATAAATTAATTATTTTTTTATCGCCACTCCACAGTGGTGACTATGTTCATTTTTCAGGTGAATGGTAAAAAGAGTAAAGAACTGCAGGTTTTTGTGTTTCCATGAAGCAAGATCCATTAAAGGTATTGGTCAGGAGCTTATGAAGCAAACATCAAAATAGAGGACACAATTTTAAGGGAGGCTGTGGTCTGCACAATCAGAATATGAAAGGGAAGAGTTTCAAGGGGAAAACAAGAGTAAGAGAAAGAGGGATTTTTCTCCAGCTGGGACATAAGGAAGATAAAAACGTGGGCTGGACTCCACTGGTCTCACCCCTTTGGCAACAAGGGAGAATGAAGAAAACAAGATACAAGGCAAAGATTAGCCCAAAGGACTAATGGACCAAAACTACCATGGCCTGTACCAGACTGAGTCCAGTACAGCTAGATGGTGCCCTGCTACTACCACTGACTACTCTGACTGGGATCGCAACAGAGGGTCCTGGACAGAGCTGGAGAAAAATGTAGAACAAAATTCTAACTCACAAAAAACAGACCAGACTTACTGGCTTACAGACTGGAGAAACCCTGACAGTATGGCCCCCAGACACCCTTTTAGCTCAGTGGTGAAGTCACTCCCGAGGTTCACCATCCAGCCAAAGATCCGACAGCACCATAAAACAAAACAAGACTAATGGGGCCCAACAGTCCAGGGACAAGGACTAGAAGCAGGAGGGGACAGGAAAGCTAGTAATTGGGAACCCAAGGTTGAAAAGGGAGAGTGTTGACTTGTTGTGGTGTTGTTAACCATTGTCATAAAACAATATATGTACTAACTGTTTAATGAGAAACTATTTGTTCTGTAAACCTTCATCTAAAGTACAATTTTAAAAAAAAAGGGTAGTTCAAGAAGACAAAGTAAAGTATCATAATGAAATGTGTAAACCTGGACTTAGAAAACCAAAAGGGAAGAACATGTTCAGCATTTCTCAGCTGAAAGAGCTGAAGAAAGAAATTCAAACCTCAAGTTTCAGTATTGAAGGATTCTATGGGCAAAATATTGAACGACACAGGAAGCATCATAAGAAGATGTAAGGCTACACAAGTGTGCAAAAAAAAACGTGGGCTGGACATGAAGAAGACTTTATGGTAGAAATAACACATATTAATTTTAAAGGCAATTTTTAAGAGCATAGTAAGCATGACCAGGCCTTGATATCTGTATTTTGAATGACAAAAAGAATTGGTCAATATTCAACCATATTAGGAGGTAGCATATGATCAAGAACCAATGGTACTGAAGGAAGAAGTCCAAGCTGCCCTGAAGGCACTGGCGAAAAACAAAGTTCCAGGAATTCACGGAATACCAATTGAAATGTTTCAATAAACCGATTCACCATTGGAAGTGCTCACTCATCTATGTTAAGAAATTTTGAAGGCAGCTAATTGGCCAACTGACTGGAAGAGACCAATATTTTTGCCTGTTCCAAAGAAAGGTGATCAAAAGGAATGCGGAAATTATTGAACAATATCATTAATATCACATGCAAGTAAATTTTGCTGAAGATCATTCAAAAACAGTTGCAGCAGTACATCCACAGGGAACTGCCAGAAATTCAAGCTGGATTCAGAAGAGGATGTGGAATGAGGGATATCATTGCTGATGTCAGATGGATCATGGCTGAAAGCAGAGAATACCAGAAAGATGTTTACCTGTGTTTTATTGACCATGCAAAGGCATTTGACTGCATGGATCATAACAAATTATGAATAACATTGCAAAGAATAGGCATTCCAGAACACTTAACTGTGCTCATGCAGAACCTGTACATAGGCCAAGAGGCAGTTGTTCAAATGGAACAAGGGGTTACTGCATGGTTTAAAATAAAAAAAGGTGTGCAAAAAAAAAACAAAAACATGGGCTGGACATGAAGAAGCCTCTATGGTAGAAATAACACATATTAATTTTAAAGGCAAATTTTAAGAGCATAGTAAGCATGACCAGGCCTTGGTATCTGTATTTTGAACAAGCTCCACAGGTAATTCTAAGGTACAACCAGAGTACAGAATCATTAGCTGGTGTCAGGAGAGAAGCCTAAGTGTTGAAACAAACCAGCATAAGGTCGTTATATCCGAGATGGAATTTCTCTTTAATAGAGATATATAAATCAGTCTTTGAAGAAATACAACCTGAATGTTTCTTAGAAGTGAGGATGGAAATACCTCAGCGCACTTACTTTGGACACTTTATCAGTAAGGATCAGTCGCCAGAAAAGGGTATCATGATGGGTAGAGGATCAGCAAAAAAGAGGGAAACCCTCAATGAGATGGATTGACACAAAGCCACAATAATGGGCTCAAGCATACCAATCATCATGAAGACGGCACAGGACCAGGAAACATTTCATTCTGTTATATGTAAGGTAGCCATGAGTCTGAGCTACTCGGTGGCAACTAACAACAACAACAGAGATATATGCATCATGCTATCACAGGTGGATGAAAAAACTCATTAACATCCTACACCTAACTACCTCTCCTTGCTCGGTCCTTAAACTTATGCAACCTATAGAAAATAACCTAAGAACAGAGACCAAGAGACTTTAGTCTTTTTTGGCAGTTCTAGTTCTCATTATAAATTCATGTACTTCCATGATAAATTAATATATTGATGGTGCCTATCATAATATCTGAATTTGCTTACTTCTGGCTGTGCTAATAAAATCACGTTCCTGGAAAGGCAAAACTAAGGGCAAGTACTCAATTGTGGTGATCTTACAGAAGTATTTCTAGCCAACTTCTACTACGACCTTTTTGTCAGATCTTTAATCTAACAGCAATAATTATTAGACAAAAGGATATCAAAATTGACCTTACTCTACAGTAATCAAATGTGTAGAAAACATGCAGTGTCATTGTTTTGTTGATGACTGTTAAGAATTAAATTGTGTCCCCCCAAAATATATGTATCAATCTGGCTAGGCCATGATTCCTAGTATTGTAATCAAATAAGATATTAGCAAAGATGTAAGGAAATTAACAATATTTTAATTATTCCCAAAACTTTCTAACTATGTCAATTTAAGATGTTACTGCTATTCTCTGTGAAAGCCTAAAAGCAATGACACTCTAATAGCAATGAGCACTCCCTAGCACCCAGATTTTGTTTTCTAAACACCATACTATAATAAAAGAAACAGGGCTTCATAGAGAAGTGGTTGATGCCAGGAATGGGGCGGTAAACTGTGAAATGAGTCTAGTATCTTTTGGTACCAGAGAATAGAAAAGGATGAGGGCTTGTTGAAAGAACACAGGAGTCGGCCTGAAGCACTCATGGACCAAGATAAATTTTTATTTACTTTGAGCACCAAAATAAATAAAAATAATATTGAATTGTAACTCATAGAATAAAATAAATATTTATAAGTCCACGCTAATATGAATCTTAACTTTCAGAGCAAAATAAATATCCATAAGCCTATACTAATAGATGGTTAAGAGCTAGAGAGAGCGGTAAGTAGGTGGGGAGACAGACAGACAGACAGACAGATAGATAGATAGATAGATAATGTAGATAGACATACCTAGAAACTTAAATGAGAGAGAAAGGACAGCTCTTTCTTCCCATAAAATTTTAATTAATCAATCTAGGAAAATAGAAAAGCCACCATAAGGCAAACACCACAATAATATTTGTTGAAGAAAAAATCCACAGAGATGAGAAAAATAGAATATTTGAATAGTCCTGAAGTACCTCCCTCTAAGATATGTTTTAGTTACAAATGGAAAAGCAATCACTTTACATTTGCCAAATCTGACAGACATCGCCTTAATCAAGGTTAACATCAACAGTAATAAGACATATGGACATATCCATACGATGAATGCCTATATACTTCATTCTCGTCATGAGAAAACATACAAACCAAAATTTACGGACATAAAGCAAAGTAAATGACTAGTACTCTTCAGAAGTCTCAAGGTCATGAAATGTGTCATAGATTGGATAAGATTAAGAAGATAAAACAACAAAATGCATATTATCCTGGAACAGGAAAAAACTATTCATTGAAATGCTGATGAATTTGCATAATATCTGGAATTTAGTGAATAGTATTTTACCAATATTAATTTCATGATAATTATACTATATGGTGTTGGCAAAGAATATTGAATATACCGTAGACTGCCAGAAGAACGAACAAATCTGTCTTGAAAGAAGTACAGCCAGAATGTTCCTTAGAAGCAAGGATGCCAAGACTTCCTCTTACTGACTTTGGACAGGTTATCAGGAAGGACCAGTCCCTGGAGAAGTACATTATGCTTAGTAAAGTAGAGGGTCAGCAAAAAACAGGAAGACCCTCAAAGAGATGAATTGACACAGTGGCTGCAACAATGGGCTCAAACATAGCAAAGATTGTGAGGATGGTGCAGGACCAGGCAGCATTTCCTTCTGTTGTACATAGAGTTGCCTGTGAGTCGGAACTGACTCGACAGCATCTAACAACAAAAACAAACGATACTTATTAAGCTTTTAAATTAGGATTAGTATGGTAAGAAGACTATGAAAACTGTGGTAAAATAGATATAACATAAAAATTGCCAGTTAACAATTTTTAAGTCACAATCTAGTAGCATTAATTACATTCATGATGTTGTACAAATATCACTACTATTTCCAAAATTTTTATCATCCCATTAAGCTTAAACTCATCATTTTCTGTTGCCCCAGCCCCTGATAAGCTCTAATCTGCTTTGCATCTCTATGAGTTTGCCTAATACAGATATTTCATATAAGTGGAATCAAACAGTATTTTTCTTTTCGTGTCTGGTTTATTTCAGTCAGCATAATGGTTTCAAGGTTTATCCATGTTGTATCAGGTATAAGAACTTCATTTCTGGAAGCCAGCCAACATGGTGCCCTAGACAGCCACCCATGCAGTCCCTCTGCAGCAAAGACTGAAAAACTAAGTAAAACAGACACAAATGTCAATCCTAGAGCCCTAACCATCAAATGAAGAGATAAAGAACTAGATCAAACACTGTATGGAAGAAGAAACTGATGGAAAACAAAGAATGAAGATAGATACAGAGTGGAGTACTCTGCCAACTAACACAGCACAGTGTCTCTATCTTGGAAAACAGCCAACAACAACCCTGGACACAGAGTTTGAGAAGGCAACTTCAAGAAGCCCGCAACAGGAGACAGAGCACCCAGTAACCAGAGAAACACTCTTTCCCACTCCTCACCATTCTGCCCCTTAAGCTACCTCTCCCCCTTCCCTCCAGTCCCTGGGTCCAACATGCTGTCACCCACCAACTACCACCACACCCCCTTCCCACCTTTTTTTTCCTTTCTTTCTCCCTCTCACCTAGCCCCCTCTACCCCCTTCTCACTGGACCCTGTGCACTTACAACGCTAGAGAGGTCTTGGAGATCAGATCTATCGTCGTACCACGTCCACACTCAGTAAACACAAAATCTACAATAATGAAAGAAAATAAAATCCATAAACAAAAATAACTCAGTGCAGGAAAGGAAGAGGAACAAAGAAAACGTCAGCACTACAAAAAGAAAAAGAAAAAAAAGCTCAATATGACAGCAATAAATTCATACCTATCAATAATCACACTGAATGTAAATGGATTAAATGCACCCGTAAAGAGACAGAGTTGCAAAATGGATAAAAAGACACAACCTATCAATATGCTGTCTGCAAGAGACACCAATTAGACACAAAGACATAAACATATTAAAAATAAAATGATGGAAAAAATATAACAAGCAAACAGTAGCCAAAAAAAGGGCAGGAGTGGCAATACTAATCTTAGATAAAATAGACTTTAAGGCAAAATCCACCACAAAAAACAAGGAAGGATATTACATAATGATTAAAAGGACAATCCACCGAGAAGACATAACCCTACTAAATATCTATGTACCAAATGACAGGGCTCCAAAATACATAAAACCAACTCAATCAGCACTGAAAAGAGAAATAGTCCCACAATAATAGTAGGAGACTTCAACACACCATTGTTGGTAAGGACACAGCATCTACAAAGAAAGTCTACAAAGATACAGAAAATCTAAAGGCCACAATCAACCAACTTGACCTCGTAGACATATATAGAACACTCCACACAACAGCAGAAAAGTATATATCCTTTTCTAATGCACATGAAACATTCTCCAGAATAGACTACATTTTAGACTACAAAGCAACTCTCAATAAAATCTAAAACATGGAAATAATATAAAGCATTCTCTCTGATCACAACACCATAAAAGTAGAAATCAATAATAAGAAGAGCAAGAAGAAAAAATCAGATGCATGGAAACTGAATAATGCCTTGCTTAAAAGCAACTGGGTAATAGAAGAAATCAAAGAGCGAATCCAGAAATTTCTAGAATCACCCCGAGACACCCTTTTACCTCGGTGGTGAAGTCACTCCCGAGGTTCACCATTCAGCCACCAATTGGACAGCCACATAAAACAAAATGGGACTAATGAGGCACAGCAGTCCAGGGACAAGGACTAGAAGGCGGGAGGGGACAGGAAACCTGGTGGTAGGGAACCCAAGGTTGAGAAAGGACAGTGTTGACATGTTGTGGGGTTGTTAACCATTGTCATAAAACAATATATGTACTAACTGTTTAATGAGAAACTATTCATTCTGTAAACCTTCATCTAAAGTACAAAAAAAAAAAAAAAGAATTATCTACGTGAGATCAAATTGACAACTGCAACTCAAAGCGTTTGATGCGAAGCCTAAGGGGACATTGAGTTGAAGATAATGGTGATGGAATAATTTGGAAAAGGATAGTGAGAATAGCAGCACAGCATATACTCAATGTCACTGAATTGTACATGAAGAAATTTTTTGAAATGGTGTAACTTGGTTATGTATATTTTCACCAAAAAAAAAAAGGTCCTCCAAGGTGGAGAAGGGAGAGTGTTGACATGTCATGGGGTTGTTAACCAATGTCATAAAACAATATGTGTACTGTTTAATGAGAAACTATTTGCTCTATAAATCTTCATCTAAAGTACAATTAAAAAAATAAAATAAAATAAATTCCTAGAATCAAATGAGAATGAAGACACATCATACCAAAACCTTTGGGACCCAGCAAAAGCAGAGCTCAGAGGGCAATATGTAGCAACAAAAGCACACGTTAAAAAAGAAGAAAGGGACAAAATCAAAGCGTTAGGCCTACATCTTGAACAAATAGAACAGCAACAGAAGCCCACAGCCACAAGAAGAAAGATTATATCTCAGAAAGATTTCATAGTTCTCTGTATTTTTAGTTATAAGAACATATTCCATTTTGGTGGTCATGATTTATGTTTAGGAATTAAAAAGTCCAGTCTAGACTAGTCTAAATAAAAACCTTAACATCATTAAAAAAAATAATAAAACCATTAACTGTACAACTCAAACAAATAGAGAGGAGCAAAATAGCCCACAGTACCAGAAGAAAGGAAATGATAAAGATTAGAGCAAAAGTAAATGAAATGGAAAGTAAAAAACACTAGAAAGAAACAACAAGACCAAAAGTTGGTTCTTTGAAAAGATCAACAAAATTGACAGACCACTGGCCAAACTGACAAAAGTAAAAAAAGGAGAGGAAGCAAATAACCCAAATAAGAAATGAGATGGAGGACATTACAACAGACTCAACTGAAATGAAAAGGATCATAACAGAGTACTATGAAAAATTGTACTCCAACAAATTTGAGAACCTAGAGGAAATAGAAACACTCTACTTGCCTAAACTAACACAAACAGAGATAGAAAATCTGAACAGACCCACAAGAAGAGAAGACATCGAAGAAGTAATTAAAAAAAAAAAAAAAAAGCCCCAGCCCAGACAGCTGCACTGGAGAATTCTACCAAACATTCAGAGAAGAGCTCACATGGGTACTACTCAAACTATTTCAGATCATAGAAATGGAAGGAATATTCCCCAATTCATCTGTGAAGCCAGCATAACCTTGATACCAACACCAGACAAACATACCACAAAAAATGAAATTACAGACCAATATCTCTCATGAATATAGATGCAAAAATTCTCAACAAAATTCTAGGCAATAGAATTCAATATCACATCAAAAAAATAATACACCACAACCAAGTGTAATTCATACCAGGTATGCAAGGATGGTTAAACATGAGAACATCAATCAACCTAATCCACCACATAAATAAAACAAACAAACAAAAAGAATCACATGATCATATCAATCACAGAAAAGGCATCTGATAAAGTTCAACACCCATTGCTGATAAAAACTCTCAGCAAAATAGGAATAGAAGGAAAATTCCTCAACATAATAAAGGTCATTTATACAAAACGAACAGCCAACATTATTCTAAACACAAAGAGACTGAAAGCATTCTCTTTGAGAACAGGAACCAGACAAAGATGCCCTTTATCACCACTCTTATTCAACATTGTACTGGAAGTCCTAGCTAGAGCAATAAGGCAAGAAAAAAAAATAAAGGGCATCCAAATTGGTAAGGAAGAGGTAAAACTATCCCTCTTCACAGATTATATGATTTTGTACACAGAAAACCCTAAAGAATCCACAAGAAATCTACTAGAACTAATAGATTCCAAAAAGTTACAGGATACAAGATCAACAAACAAAAATCAGTTGGATTACTATACACCAACAAAGAGAACTTTGAAAAGGAAATCAACAAACCAATACCATTTACAATAGTCCCTAAAAAGGTAAACTCCTTGGGAATAAATTTAAGCAGGGAAGTAAAAAACCTATACAAAGAAAACTACAAAACATTATTGCAAGAAACAGAAAGAGACCTACATAAATGGAAAAACATACCATGCTCATGGATAGAAAGACTCAACACTGTGAAAATGGCAATACTGCTCAAAGCGATCTACAAATATAATGCAATCCTGATCCAAACACCAGCAGCATTCTTTAATGAGACAGAAAAACAAATCACCAACTTTATATGGGAAGGAAGTGGCCCCAGATAAGCAAAGCATTATTGAAAAAAAAAAGAACAAAGTAGGAGGCCTCACACTACCTGAGCTCAGAACCTATTATACAGCCACAGTAGTCAAAACAGCCTGGTACTGGTACAATGACAGACATAGATCAATGGAACAGAATCTAGAACCAGATATAAATCCATCCACCTATGGTCAGCTGATCTTTGACAAAGGCTCAAAGTCCATTAAATGGGGAAAAGACATTCTTTTTAACAAATGAGGCTGGCAAAACTGGTCGTCCATCTGTAAAAAAAAAAAAAATGAAACAGGACTCATATGTCACACCACCCACAAAAACTAACTCAAAGTGGATTGAAGACCTAAAAATAAAACCAAAAATTATAAAGATCAGGAAGAAAAAATAGGGACAACACTAGGGGCCCTAATACATGATATGAACACAATATAAACCATAACTAACAATGCACAAACACCAGAAGAAAAACTAAATAACTGGGAGCTCCTAAAAATTAAACACTTATGCTCATCAAAAGACTTCACCAAAAGAATAAAAAGAGAACCTACAGACTGGGAAAAGAAATTTGGCTACGACATATCTGCTAAAGGTACAATCTCTAAAATCTATAGAATACTTCAACAACTCAACAACAGAAAGACAAATAATCCAATTAAAAACTGGGCAAAAGATATGACAGACACTTCACCAAAGGAGACATTCAGGCAGCTAACATACACACGATGAAATGCAGTCAATAGCCATTAGAGAAATGCAAATCAAAACTACAGTGAGATACCATCTTTCCCCAACATTACTGGCAGCAAACAAAACGAAGGAAAATCACAAATGTTGGAGTGGTTCAGGGGAGATCGGAATTTTTATGCACTGCTGGTGGGAGTGTAAAATGGTACAACCTCTATGGAAAACGTTATAGCACCTCCTTAAAAAGCTAGAAATAGAAATACTATACAATTCAGCAATCCCACTCCTAGGAATATATCCTAGAGAAATGAGAGCCCTCACATGAATACATACTTATACACATATTGTTTTATGACATTAGTTGCAATCCCCACAGTGTGACAGCACATTCCCCCTTTCCACCTTGGGTTCCCTGTGTCCATTCGACAAGTTCCTCTCCCTTCCTGCCTTCTCATCCTACTTTTGGACTAGAGCTGTCCATTTGGTCTCGAATATCTGATTGAACTAAGAAGCACATTCCTCAAAGTGTATTATTTTTTGTTTTATAGTACTTTTTACTCCTTGTCTGAAAAGTGGGCTTCAGAAATGGTTTCAGTTCTAGGTTAACAGCGTATCCAGGGGCCACAGTTTCAGGGGTTCCTCCAGTCTGTCAGGCCATGAAGTCTGGTCTTTTTACGTGAATTTGAGTTCTGTTCTACATTTTTCTCCTGCTCTGTCCAGGACTCTCTGTTGTGTTCCCTGTCAGGGCAGTCATTGGTGGTAGCCAGGCACCATCTAGTTCTTCTGGTCTCAGGCTAGTGGAGTCTCTGTTTCATGTGATCTTTTAGTCCTTTGGGCTAATATTTTCCTTGTGTCTTTGGTTTTCTTCATTCTCCTTTGCTCCACGTGGGATGGGACAAATTGATGTATCTTAGATGGCCACTCAAAAGCTTTAAGACCCCAGACGCCACTCACCAAAGTAGAATGTAAAACATTTTCGTAATAAAACTTGTTATGACAATTGACTTAGATGTTTCCCAAAACTATGGTCCCCAGGCCCTGGCCCCAGCTACTCTCTCCCTCAAAGTGTTTGGATGTGTCCAGGACACTTCTTAGCTTTTGCTTTGGTCCAGTTGTGCTGACTTCCCCTGTATTGTGTGTTGTCCTTCCCTTCTCTGAAATTGATCCTTGTCTACTATCTACTTAATGATTTTCCTTCTCCCTCCCTCCCAGCCGTCATAACCAACAAAGAATGCTTTTTTCTGTGTTTAGATCTTTTCTTGGGTTTTTATAATAGTGGTCCCATACAATATTTGTCCTTTTGGACTGACTAATTTCACTCAGCATAATGCCCTCCAGATTCATCCATGTTGTGAGATATTTTGCAGATTTATCATTGTTCGTTATTATTGCATACCATTCCACTGTGTGTATGTACCATAATTTGTTGATGGGCATTTAGGTTGTTTCTATCTTTTTGCTATTGTAAACAGTGCTGCCATGAACATGGGTGTGCAGATGTCTATTCGTGTGACGGCTCTTACTGCTTTCAGGTATATTCCTAGAAGTGGGATTACTGGATCATATAGTATTTCTATTTCTAGATTTTTAAGGAAGTGCCAAATCATTTTCCAAAGGGGTTGTACCATTTTACATTCCCACCAGCAGTGCATAAGAGTTTCAATCTCTCCACAACCTCTCTAACGTTTGTTATTTTGTGTTTTTTTGGATTAGTGCCAGCCTTGGGATGAGATGGTATCTCATTGTTATTTTGATTTCCATTTCTCTAATGGCTAATGATCGTGAGCATTTCCTCATGTGTCTGTTAGCTGCCTGAATGTCTTCTTCAGTGAGTTTCTGTTCATATCCTTGGCTCATTTTTTAATTGGATTGTTTGTCTTTTTGTTGTAGAGGTGTTGAATTTTCCTGTAGATATTAGAGATTAAACCTTTGTCAGATTTGTCATCGCCAAAATTTTTTTCCCAGTCTGTAGGTTCTCTTTTTATTCTTTTGGTGAAGTCTTTTGAAGAGCATAAGTGTTTGATTTTTAGGAGCTCCCAGTTACCTTGTTTCTCTTCTGGTGTTTGTGCATTGTTAATTATGGTTTGTATACTATTTATGCCATGTATTAGGGCTCCTAGATTTGTCTCTATTTTTCCTTCCATGTTCTTTATTGTTTGAGATTTTATTTTTAAGTCTTTGATCCATTTTGAATCAGGTTTTGTGTATGGTTGTAAGGTATGGATCTTGTTTCATTTTTTTACAGATGAACATCCAGTTATGCCAGCACCATTTGTTAAAAAGACTGTTTCCCATTTAATTGACTTTGGCCTTTTGCCAAATATCAACTGCTCATAGATGGATAGATTTATATACGGATTCTCAATTCTGTTCCATTGATCTATACTTCTGTTGTTGTACCAGTACCAGGCTGTTTTGACTACCAGGGTGGTATAATAGGATCTACAATCAGGTAGTGTGAGGTCTACCACTTTGTTCTTCTTCTTCACTAGTGTTTTATTTATCTGGTGTCTCTTCCCTTTCCATATGAGGCTGGTGATTTGTTTCTCTGTTTCATTAAAAAATGTCACTGGAATTTGGATTGGGATTGCATTGTATCTGTAGATAGCTTGGGCTAAAATTGACATTTTCACTATGTTGAGCTTTCCTATCCATGAGCATGGTATGTTTTTCCACTTATGTAGGTCTCTTTTGGTTTCTTGCAGTTGTATTTTGTAGTTTTCTTTGTATAGGCCTTTTATGCCTCTGGTTAGATTTATTCCTAAGTACTTTACCTTCTTGGGGGCTATTGTAAGTGGTATTAGTTTGGTGATTTCCTTTTCAAAGTCCTCTTTGTTGGTGTAGAGGAATTCAACTGATTTTTGTATGTTTATCTTGTATCCTGATACTTTGCTGAAATCTTCTATTAGTTATAGTAGTTTTCTTGTGGATTCTTTGGGGTTTTCTGCATATCATCTGCAAATAGGGATACTTTTACTTCTTCCTTACCAATTTGGAACACCCTTTGTTTCATTTTCTTGCCTTATTGCTCTGGCTAGTACCTTCAGCACAATGTTGAATAAGAGTGGTGATAAAGGGCATCCTTTTCTGGTTCCTGTTCTCAAGGGGAATGCTTTCAGTCTATCTCCTTTTAGAATGATGTTGGCTGCTGGCTTTGTATAAATGTCCTTTATTATGTTGAGGAATTTCCCCTCTATTCCTGTTTTGCTGAGAGACTTTATCAGGAATAGGTGTTGGACTTTGTCAAATGCCTTTTCTGCATCGATTGATAAGATCTTGTGGTTCTTATCTTTTGTTTTATTTATGTGATGGATTACTTTGATTGATTTTCTAATGTGGAACCATCCTTGCATACCTGGTAGGAATCCCACTTGGTCATGATGAATTATTTTTTTTGATATTTGCTGAATTCTATCGGGTAGAATTTTGATGAGAATTTTTACATCTATATTCATGAGAGATATCTGTAGTTTTCTTTTTTTGTGGTGTCTTTGCCTGGCTTTGGTATTAGGGTTATGCTGGCTTCAAACAATGAGTTCGGGAGTATTCCTTCCTTTTCTATGCTCTGAAATACTTTTAGTAGTATTGTCTAGTAGTAGTATAGAAGTGTAGTTAACTCTTCTCTGAACATTTGGTAGAATTCTCCAGTGAACCTAGGCTGAAATCTTTACAGGAGAATACTGCCAGGTCTTTTATCCCAGGAGCAGTTGATGGGTTATATTTCGTAGATCGAGCCCTAGTGGTGCAATATTGAGCCAAAAAAAACCCACCAAACCCATTTCCATCAAGTCAATTCCACCTCATAACAATCCTATAGGACAAAGTAGAACTGCCCCCATAGGGTTTCCAAGGAGTGGATGGTGGATACAAACTGCCAACCTTTTGGTTAGCAGCCAGGCTCTTAATCACTCCACACCAAGGCTCCTCTGTGAAGTATAGATGGTTGCTATTAAAATTATTTCATCAGTATCAACAGAATGATGAGGTCTGAGAAGATTTAAGTTGCCCAAGATTTAGTATTTGTGCCTATTCCAAAGAATGGTGATCCAATAGAATGAGGAGATTATTGAGCAATATCATTAATATCACATGCAAGTAAAATTTTGCTGAGGATAACTCAAAACCAGTTGCAGCAGGGAACATCAACAGGGAACTGCCTAAAATTCAAGCAGGATTCAGAAGGGAAGTGGAACAAGGGTTATCATTGCTGATGTCAGACGGATATTGGCTAAAAGCAGAGAATACCAGAAGAATGATTACCTGTATTTTATTGACTAATCAAAGACATTTGATTGTGTGGATAATAAGAAATTATGGACAATATTTCGAAGAATGGGAATTCCAGAAGACTCAGTTATGCTCATACAGAACCTGTACATAGACCAAGAGGCAATCATTCAAACAGAACAAGGAGATATTGCATATTTTAAAATCAGAAAATGTGTGCATCTGGGTTGTGTCCTTTCACCATACTTATTCTATCTGTATGGTGAGCAAATAATCTGAGAAGCTGGACTATATGAAGAAGAACATGGCATCAGTATTGGAGGAAGACTCATTAATAACCTGAAACATGCAGATGACGCAAACTTGCTTGCTGAAAATGAGGAGGACTGAAAGCACCTACTGATGAAGATCAAAAACCACAGCCTACATTATGGATTACACCTCAACATAAAGAAAATAAAAATCTTCATAACTTGACCAACAAGCAAAATCATGATAAACTTAGAAAAGATTGAAGTTGTCAAGGATTTTATTTACTTGGACCCACAATCAATGCCATGGAAGGAGAAGTCAAGAAATCAAATGATGTATTGCACTGGGCAAATCTGCTGCAAAAGACCTCTTTAAAGTGTTCAAAAGCAAAGATGGCACTTTGAGGATTAAGGTGTACCTGACCCAAGCCATGCTGTTTCAATTGCCTCATATGCATGTGAAAGCTGCAAAACGAATAAGGAAGTCAGAAGAATTGTCACATTTGAATTGTGGTGTTGGTGAAGACTGCCAGTAGAATGAACAAATCTGTCTTGGAAGGAGTACAGCCAAAATGCTCCTTAGAAGCAAGGATGGTGAGACTTTGGCCACTTACTTTGGACATGTTATCAGGAGAAACCAATCCCTGGAGAAGGACATCCTGCTTAGTAAAGTAGAGGATCATAGAAATGGAGAAAGACCCTCAAAGAGATGGATTGACACAGTGGCTGCAACAATGGGCTCAAACATAGCAATGATTGTGAGGATGGTGCAGGACTGGGCAATGTTTTGCTCTTGTTATACATAGGGTTGCTCTGAGTTGGAACGACTCAAGAGCACATAACAAGTTGTAGTGACATCCAGAGAGTGCTGGGCTGATCAAAAAAGAAAATACGAGCAGGAGATAGTAGTGTTATACAACAAGCTATTTACGGAGACAATGGGTTGACAGTTGCATGCAGGGGCCAGTCCTTCAGAGCATGGCTCCTCCAGAGGCAAGTAGAACAGGGAGCCTCCAGAAGGGGAAGAAGACAAGAGAAGGGTGAAACAAAGGGGGGAGACTCTAGCTTAGAGAGCACCAAAGAGCAACAGCAGCTTACTAACTAAACCAGTAGCCGTGGAGTCAATTCTGACTCAAGGTGAGCCCATGTATGTCAGAATAGAACTGTGCACTATAGGGTTTTTGTGGCTGATTTTTTGTAAGTAGATTTTCAGGCCTTTCTTCTGAGGCACGTCTGAGATATTTGAACTGAATTTCTTCATTTCCACCACCTGAGGACTCCAGAAACAGCTTATTGTTGTTTGTTACTGTTAGTGGTAGTCAAGCCAGGCCCCCAACTCATGGTTACCCACAAGAGTAGAACTGCTCCATAGCGTTTTCTTGACTGTAAAATTTACAGAAGCAGTTTGCCAGACCTTTCATCTGTGGAGCTCAGGCCTTTCTTCTGTGGAGCTGCAGGTAGGTTCAAACCACCAAAGTTTGGGTTAGCAGCCCATTACAAACCGCTTGTGCCCCCTAGGATCCCTAACAACGGCTTGTTGTTGTTATTGTTGTTAGCTGCCATCGAGTGGATTTCGACTCATGGCAACTCATGTGCAGAGTAGAACTGCTCCATAGGATTTTCAAGGCTATGACCTTTTGGAAACAGATCAACAGGCCTGTCTTCCGAAGCAGCTATGGGTGGGTTTGAACCACCAACCTTTAGAATAGAGGTAGAGTACTTAACTATTTGTGTTACCAGATACTCCTAGAAGCAGCTTCTTGTTGTTGTTAGGTGCTATCGAGTCAGTTTTGACTCATAGCAACCCCATGTATAACACAACAAAACACTGCCTGGTCCTGCACCATCCTCACAATCGTTGCTATGTTTGAGCTCATTTGCTGCAGCCACTGTGACAATCCATCACATTGAGGGTCTTGCTCTATTTCTCTGGCCCTCTACTTTGCCAAGCATGACGTCTTTCTCCAGTGACTGGTCCCTCCAGATAAATGTCCAAAATGCATAAGCAGCAGTTTAGGGCTCTTATACCTACAAGGTTTTAACTTAACTGTGGCTGGCAGATGTTGGGCACAATTTTGTGATGTATACAATGCAGAGAGGCTCTAAATAGCTAAAAAGCCACTTCTTTAGACTATTTTTTAAAACAATTTGGATGTGTAAAAATTTTAAGTTTGGCACAGTAAGCTTTTTGGGTTAATGGTCCAGACTGTTGTGAAGTAACAAGCAACATGGAACCAATAAACAGAGGACATCTTTGGCTCATTTATATAACACAAGTATAGGTCAGATTTGAATTTATGGAATTATGTCTAACAATACAAAAGTAGAAACACTACATCTAAGACTACATAAGAGGAAGGGCAAATCTCTTAGTCTGACACCCAGTCCCCACATTTTACCTTAAATATTTTGACATGGGAAGAGAGTAGCAAAAGAAAACTCAAATACAAGCATTAGTGGATACAACTATTAAGGAACCCTGGTGGTGAACGGCTGAGCAGCTCAGTTGCTAACCTAAAGTCTGGTGGTTCGAACTTACCCAGCAGCTCCTCAAGAGAAAGACTAGGGATCTACTCCCATATAGATTACAGCCTAGGAAGTACTATGGGAAGTTCTACAACTATCAGGTGAGGAAATAACAGTTTTCAGTGCACCACTGACTTACTTACAAAGCTGGAGGACAACAGAAGTTGTTTGTGCTTCATTGGCCTTGGATGACCCTCTAGCACTTAATACTATTACAGGGAGAAGTAACAGTCTTTGATCAACCAGTTGGCTCTCTTTAGTCCTTAGTCAACCCAGAGTGAGATGCCTAGTGCTTGTGGCCTTCATATCAATCTCATGATTTATAACCAAAAAGTCATAAGAAATCTTTCTGAGATCACCCAAAACGCAGTCAGATATCTACTGAATATATGGATTGAATAATGAAACTGCTAAGTTAAACACAAAAGGCTGAGGAAGAACTAAGAGTTTGAAATTTTTATTTTATTTTATTTTTTTTGTACTTTAGGTGAAGGTTTACAAAACAGTTTCTCATTAAACATTCAGTACACATATAGTTTTATGACCTTGGTTAACAACCCCAAGACATGTCAACACTCTCCCTTTTTGACCTTTTCTTTTTTTTCGGTGAAAATATACGTAGCCAAAGATACACCATTTCAAAAATTTCTACGTGCACAATTCAGTGACATCGATTATGTTCTTCCAGTTGTGCTGCTATTCGCACTTAAGATGAAGGTTTACAGAACAAAATAGTTTCTCATGAAACAGTTGGTACACATGTTGCCTGTGACAATGGTTAACAACCCCACTACATGTCAACACTGTCCTTATTCAACCTTGGGCTCCCTATCACCAGCTTTCCTGTCCCCTTCTGCCTTCTAGTCCTT
>NW_004444209.1:1603105-1624193 GCF_000243295.1 Trichechus manatus latirostris
GATACTATTTCCAACATTGCTTCAGACTCAGGAAGTGGTCGCTCCTTCCCCCTTTACTTTTCAGTCCTGAAAACATACTATGTTCTTCTCTTTATTTCCCAGAGCAGACTTGTGATTACTTAGAAAACCCTTTAAAATTGAATTCTAAGAAAATAAATGATAACAAAATATAAACTACAAAAGAATAAATGGCCCCCAACCCACAATCTTCTTGGCCTAAGCATCTTTCCAGATGTCATCACTGTTAAAGTGCCTCTTTCTACGAATTTGTATGGTGTATATCAGTATGTATGGTGTATATCAATGGATTACAAATACAGCCTAAAACTGTTGTTACTTTTAGGTGCTATTGAGTCAGTTTCAACTTATAGCGACCCCACGTACAACAGAAGAAAACACTGCCCGGTCATACGCCATTCTAACAATCATTGTTATGCTTGAGCCCATTGTTGCAGCCACTGTGTCAATCCATCTCATTGAGGGTCTTCCTCTCTTTCGCTGGCCCTCCACTTTACCAAGCGTGATGTTCTTCTCCAGGGACTGGTCCTCGTGATAACATGTTCAAAGTACATGAGATGAAGTCTTGCTGTTCTTACTTCTAAGGAACATTTTTGCTGTACTTCTTCCAAGACAGATTTGTTGGTTCTTCTGGCAGTCCGTGGCATATTCAATATCCTTCGCCAACACCATAATTCAAAAGTCTCAATTCTTTGTCAGTCTTCCTTATTCATTGTGCAGCTTTCACATGCATATGAGGCGATTGAAAATAGCTTAGTCCCCAAAATGACAGCTTTGCTTTTTAACACTTTAAAGAGGTCTTTTGCAGCCGATTTGCCCAATGCAATATGTCTAATTTCTTGACCGCTAGTTCCTGGGATCCATGATTGTGCATCCAAATAAAATAAACTCCTTGACAAATTAATCTTTTCTCCCTTTATCATGATTTTGCTTATTGGTCCAGTTGTGAGAATTTTTGCTTTCTTTATGTTGACGGCAATCCATACTGAAGGCAGTAGTCTTTGGTCTTCATCAATAAGTGCTTCAAGTCCTCTTCACTTGCAGCAAGCAAGGTTGTGTCATTTGCATATTGAATGTTAATGAGTCTTCCTCCAATTCTGACACCACATTCTTCTTCATATAGTCCAGCTTCTTGGATTATTTGCTCAGTATACATATTGAATAAGTATGGTAAAAGGATACAACACAGATGCACATATTTCCTGACTTTAAATCACTCAGTAACCCCCTGTTCTGTTGGAATGACTGACCTTGGTCAATGTACAGGTTCCTCATGAACACCATTAAGTGTTCTGGAATTCCCATTCTTCACAATGTTATCCATAATTTGTTATGATCCACACAGTCGAATGCCTTTGCATGGTCCATAAAATACAAGTAAACATCTTTCTGGTATTCTCTGCTTTCAACCAAGATCCATCTGACATCAGCAGTGATATCCCTCATTCCACGTCCTCTTCTGAATTGGGCTTGAACTTCTGACAGTTCCCTATGGAAGTACTGCTGCAACCGTTTTTGAATGATCTTCAACAAAATTTTACTTGTGTGTGATATTAATGATATGGTTCTACAATTTCCACATTCTGTTGGATCTCCTTTCTTTGGAATGGGCACAAATGTGGATCTCTTCTGGTCCATTTGCCAGGAAGCTGTCTTCCAAATTTTTTTTTTTTTATTGTTGTACTTTAAGCGAAAGTTTACAATAGAAGCTAGTTTCTCATACAAAAATTTATACATACATTGTTATGTGACCCTATACTCTCTCCCTATTCTGTGACAGCACATTCCTCCTTTCCACCCCGGATTTCCTGTGTCCATTCAACCAGCTCCTGACCCTCTCTACCTTCTCTTCTCACCTCCAGACAGGAGCTGCCCATTTAGTCTCATGTATCTACTTGAGCAAAGAAGCATACTCTTCATAAGTATCATTCTATGTCCCCGTAGTCCAGCCTAATCTTTGTCTGAAGAGTTAGCCTCAGGAACTGTTTTAGTTCTGGGTTGACAGAGAGCCAGAAGCCATGCTTTCTGGGGTTCCTCCAGTCTCAGTCAGACCATTAAGTCTGGTCTTTTTACTAGAATTTGAGTTCTGCACCTCACTTTTCTCCTGCTCCATCAGGAACTCTCTGTTGTGTTCCCTATCAGGGCAGTCATTTGTGGTAGCCGGGCACCATCTAGTTCTTCTGGTCTCAGGCTGATGCAGTCTCTGGTTTATGTGGCCCTTTCTGTCTTTTGGGCTAATACTTTCCTTGTGACTTTGGTGTTCTTCATTTTCCTTTACTCCAGGTGGGTTGGGACCAATTGCTGCATCTTAGATGGCCACTGGCTAGCTTTTAAGACCCCAGACGCCACTCACCAAAGTAAGATGCAGAACATTTTCTTAATAAGCTATGCCAATTGATCCAGATGTCGCCTGAAAGCATGGTCCCCAGACCCTTACCCCTGCTACTCTGTCCCTCAAAGTGTTTGGTTGTATTCAGGAAACGTCTTAGCTTTGGTTTAGTCCAGTTGTGCTGACTTCCCCTGTACTGTGTGCTGTCCTTCCCTTCACCTAAGATAATTCTTGTCTACTATCTAGTTAATGAATAGCCCTCACCCACCCTCCCCACCCCCATAACCATCAAAGAATGTTTTCTTTTGTGTTTAAACCTTTTCTTGAGTTCTTATAATAGTGGTCTCATACAATATTTGTCCTTTTCTGACTGAGTAAATTCACTCAGTATAATGCCTTCCAGATTCATCCATGTTATAAAATGTTTCACGGCTTCATCGTTGTTCTTTATTGTTCTGTAGTATTCCATTGTGTGGATATAGCATAGTTTGTTCATTCATTTGTAGGTTGATGGGCACCTAGGCTGTTTCCATCTTTTTGCTATTGTGAACAGTGCTGCAATGAACATGGGTGTGCATATATCTATTCGTGTGACTGCTCTTATTTCTCTAGGATATATTCCAAGCAGCAAGATTGCTGGATCGTATGGTACTTCCATTTCTAGCTTTTTAAGGAAGTGCCAGATCAATTTCCAAAGTGGTTATACCATGTTACATTCCCACTAACAGTGTATAAGTGTTCCAGTCTCTCTACAACCTCTCCAACATTTATTATTTTGTGTTTTTTGGATTAATGCTAGCCTTGTTGGGGTGAGATGGTATCTCATTGTAGTTTTGATTTGCATTTCTCTAATGGCTAATGATTGTGAGCATTTCCTCATGTATCTGTTAGCTGCCTGAATGTCTTCTTTGGTGAAGTGCCTGTTTATATCCTTTACCCACTTTTTAATTGGTTTATTTGTCTTTTTGTTGTTGAGGTTTTGCAGTATCATGTAGATTTTAGACATTAGACACTGATCAGATTTGTCATAGGCAAAAATATTTTCCCAGTCTGTAGGTTGTCTTTTTATTCTTTTGGTGACGTCTTTTGATGAGTGTAAGTGTTTGATTTTTAGGAGCTCCCAGTTATCTAGTTTCTCTTCTGGTGTTTGTGTATCATTACTTATGGTTTGTATTCTGTTTATGCCATGTATTAGGGCTCCTAGCTTTGTCTCTATTTTTTCTTCCATGATCTTTATCGTTTTAGATTTTATATTTAGGTCTTTGATCCATTTTGAGATAGTTTTGGTGCATTGTGTGAGGCGTGGGTCTTGTTTAAGTTTTTTGCAGATGGATATCCAGTTTTGCCAGCACCATTTGTTAAAAAGACTGTCTTTTCACCAATTAATGCACTTTGTCAAATATCAGCTGCTCATAGATGGATGAATTTATGTCTGGAATCTTAATTTTGTTACATTGGTCTATGTATCGTTGTTGTACCAGTACCAGGCTGCTTTGACCACTGTGGTGGTATAATAGGCTCTAAAATCAGATAGTGTGAGGCCTCCCACTTTGTTCTTCTCCTTGAGTACCAAATTTCTTGATGTACGTGAGTGAGCACCTTCAGTGCTGCATCCATTTGTTGTAATATTTCAATTGGTATTCTGTCAATTCCTGAAGCCTTGCTTTTCAACAATGCCTTCAGTGCAGCTTTGACTTCTTCCTTCAATACTATCAATTCTTGATCATATGCTACCTCCTGAAATGGTTGAATGTTGACAAATTCTTTTTGGTTTGGTGACTCTGTGTATTCCTTGTATCTTCTTTTGATGCTTCCTTCATTGTTCAATATTTTCCACGTAGAATCCTTCAATATTTCAACTCGATGTTTGCGATGGTTAAGATTGTATGACTAGACCATGATTCTCAGTGTTTTGGCAGTTGTATAATGTTGTGATCACTTCCCTGTTGAAATCTGTTATGTGATCACCCCAGGTGATCACTACTGAGTGGTACAGGTGGGGACGGGGCCTGTGGTGGCTCACTGGCCCCTCAGCCTTCATCTCTCTGCCTTCCACTGGCTACTTCCTTCTTGCTCAACTTTCCAAGGTTTTTGGTTTGTTCTGGACCCAACGGCTTTCTCTTATCGTCTCACCTTCAGTTCTTGGGACTTGAGCTAGAAGCTTACCTGTCAATCTTGGGATTCATCAATCTTCACAGCCTGCAAGCAAGAGTCCTGCTCCTCGACCTGCTGATCTTGGGTTTGTCAGCCCCTGCAGCTACGTGAATCAGGAGAAACCTTGCGTCTTGCCTGCCAGTCTTGGAATTTATCAACCTTCACAGCCTGTGAGCGAGAGCCCTACTCTCCCATCTGCCGATCTTGGGTTCACCAGGTTCTTCTGCTATGTGAATTGGAAGAGGCCTCTACCCTATTCCATGGACTTGGCATGTTCTAGCTTCTACAATCCCGTGGGCTTTTCCTTGATATAAATCTCTCTCTATATATATTTATACACTTTACCAGTTTTGCTTCTCTAGGGAACCCAGCCTAAGACAAGGCTTGAATTTTTTCTTCAGTTCTTTCAGTTTGAGAAATGCCGAGCGTGTTCTTCCCTTTTGGTTTTTAGCTTCAGGTTTTTGCACATTTCATAATTCTTTACTTTGTCTTCTCTAGCTTCCCTTTGAAATCTTCTGTTAGCTAGATCTTTTACTTCATCATTTCTTCCATTCATTTTAGCTACTCTACGTTCAAGAGCAAGTTTCAGAGTCTCTTCTGACATCCATTTTGGTCTTTTCTTTCCTTCCTGTCTTTTCAATGACCTTTTGCTTTCTTCATGTATGATGTTCTTGATGTCATCTCACAAGTCATCTGATCTTCCGTCATTAAGTGTTCAATGAGTCAAATCTATTCTTGAGATGATCTCTAAATTTAGGTGGGATATACTCAAGGTCATATTTTGGCTCTTGTGGACTTGCTCTAACTTTCTGAAGCTTCAAATTGAACCTCCATATGAGCAATTGATGGTCTGTTCTGCAGTCGGCCCCTGGCCATGTTCTGACTGATGATACTGAACTTCTCCATCATCTCTTTCCACATGTGTAGTCGATTTGATTCCTGTATATTCCATCCGGTGCGGCCCATGTATATAGTCGTTGCTTATGTTGTTGAAAAAAGGTATTTGCAGTGAAGAAGTCGTTGGTCTTGCAAAATTCTATCATGCGATCACTTGTGTCATTTCTATCACCAAGGCCATATTTTCCAACTTCTGATCCTTCTTCTTTGATTCTAACTTTTTTATTCCAATCACCAATGATTATCAATGCATCTTGATTGCATGTTTGATAAATTTCAGACTGCAGAAGTTGGTAAAAATCTTCAAATTCCTCATCTTTGGCCTTAGTGTTTGATGTGTACATTTAAATAATAGTCATATTACCTGGTCTTACTTGTAGGCATTTACATATTATCTATCACTGACAGCATCGTACTTAAGGATAGATCTTGAAATGTTCTTTTTGATGATGAACACAATTCCATTCCTCTTCAATTTGCCATTCCCAGCATAGTAGACCACATGATTGTCCAATTCAAAGTGGCCAATACCAGTCCATGTCAGCTCACTAATGCCTAGGATGTCGATCTTTTATTTGGTCTATTTCATTATTCATGACTTCCAATTTTCCTAGATTCATACTTCATACATTCCACGTTCCAATTATTAATGGATGTCTGCAGCTGTTTCTTCTCATTTTGAGTCATGTCACCTCGGCAAATGAAGGTCCCGAAAGCTTTACTCTATCCACGTCATTAAGATTGACTCTACTTTGAGGAGGCAGCTCTTCCCCAGTCATATTTTGAGTGCCTTCCAACCTGAGGAGCTCATCTTCTGGCACTATACCAGACAATGTTCGTCAGCTATTCACAAGATTTTCACTGGTCAACTGTTTCAAAAGTAGACAGCCTGTTCCTTCTTCCTTGTCTGTCTTATTCTGGCAGTTCTGCTGAAATCTGTCCACCATGGGTGACCCTGCTGGTATTTGAAATACCGGTGGCATAGCTTCCAGCATCACAGCAACACACAAGCCACCACAGTACAACAAACTGACAGATGCAGAGTTTAAAACTGGCACGTATTATAAATAACATTCTGAGAATTGTTTGCATATTTTTATTTCTTTGCTATTCACTTAATGCATCTTAGAATACTTCCCTTGTAAATATAAAAAAGGTACCTCGTTCTGATAAATGCCGACATGATATTCTGTAATATAATTGAACCATAATTTATTTAACCATGCCCCTAACAGGGACTTTTAGATTATTTTCACTGTAATAAACTGAAAAGTTAACATCCTTGTATTGACTTCTTTATTTGCCTGTGAAGATATTTCCAATGTATAGAGCCCTAGAAGAAAACTTTATTGAATACTACATATGTGGTTTACCTTTATATTTTGTGTACTCATCTATAACTGTGTTATCTAGCAATCTTAATGTGCTTTAATTTTTTCTGAATCAATGCCCATTATTATTTAAGACAATATTTACTGACAAATTTTCTTCCAAGAATGCTGTATCAATACATACTCTCACAGTTTCACTGCAGGTTACTAATTTAGATATTATTGAAGATATCATATTCCAATCTAATGGATTAAAAATTCTGTTTATATGGCTATTAATGAGGTTAAATATCTCATATGTTTACTGGAAATTTATATTTTTCTTTGTGAATTTTATGTTCCTTTTCCCAAGGATTCCTTAGGTTTATTTATTTAGTTTTAGAAGCTTTACATGCAATAGGTCCCTAGATGATGCAAATTGTTTGTATTCAATAGCTGACCTAAATGTTGGTGTTTCAAACCCACCCAGCACTACCATGGAAGATAGGCCTGAAGATCTGCTTCCATAAAGATTAATTCTGACTCATAGTGATCCTATAGGACAGAGTAGAACTGCTCCATAGGGTTTCCAAGGAGCGGCTGGTGGATTTGAACTGCCAAGCTTTTGGTTAGCAGAGAATCTCTTAACCATTGAGCCACCAAGGTTCTCTATAAAGATTACAGCCAAGGAAACACTATGGAGCTCAGTTATACCTGTAACACGTGAGGTTGCCATGAGTAGAAATCAACTCAATGGTAACCCGTTTGGTTGTTTTTTTTGGTTTTTGTGGGTTTTTTTTTTTTTTTTTTTTTTGGTTTCTATTTGCTTGTTTACAGCTGAAGTTCATTTCTCATTCAAAAATTTATATACATATTGTTTTGGGACATTGGTTACAATCCCCACAATGTGACAGCATGTTCCCCCTTTCCACTCCAGGTTCCCTGTGTCCATTCATCCAGTTCCTATCCCTTCTGGCCTTCTTATCTTGCTTTTGAGCAGGAGTTGCCCATTTGGTCTCATGTACCTGATTGAACTAAGAAGCACATTCCTCACATGAGTTATTGTTTGTTTTATAGGCCTGTCTAATCTTTGTCTAAAAAGTGGACTTCGGGAGCAGTCACAGTTCTGAGCTAGCAGAGTATCCAAGAGCCATAGTCTCAGGGGTTCCTCCAGTCTCTGTTACACCACTAAGTCTGGTCTTTTTTTGTGAATTTGAATTCTGTTCTACATTTTTCTGTCTTTCTGTCTATGACTCTCTGTTGTGATCCTTTTTAGAGCAGTCGGTGGTGGTAGCCAAGCACAATCTAGGTCTCCTGGGCTCAGGCTGGTAGAGGCTCTGATTCATGTGGTCCTTTAGTATTTTGGGCTAATATTTTCCTTGTGTCTTTGGTCTTGTTCATTCTCTTTTGCTTCGAACAGGATGCAACCAATAGATGTATGTTAGATGGACACATGCAAGTTTTTAAGACCATAGCCGCTACTGGCCAAAGTGAGACGTAGAACACTTTCTTTATGTTATGCCAATTGACCTAGATGTCCCCTGAAACTGTGGTCCCCAGCCTCTATTCCTAGCAACTCGGTCCCTTAAGGTGTTTGGATGTGTCTAGGAAACTTCTATGCCTTTGCTTCAAGTTGTGCTGACATCCCCTATAATAGTGTCTTTCCCTTCACTGAAATTGATCCTTGTCTAAACCAAAAAAAAAAAAAAAAACCAAACCCGTTGCCGTCGAGTCGATTCCGACTCATAGCAACCCTATACTATCTAGTTAATGATTTCTTTTTCCCCTCCCTCCCCACCCTCATAACCATCAAAGAATATTTTTTTCTGTGTCTAAACCTTTTCCTGAGTTCTTATAATAGTGGTATCATAAAATACTTGTCCTTTTGTGACTTATTTCACACAACATAATGTCCTCCAGATTCATCCATAACGTGAGATGTTTTTCGTATTCATCGTTTTTCTTTGTCTTTGCATAGTATTCTCTTGTGTGTATGTACCGTAATTTGTTTATCCATTCGCCTGTTGATGGACATTTAGGTTGTTTCCATCTTTTTGCTATTGTGAATCGTGCTTCAAGGAACATGGTGTGCGTCTGTCTATTCTTGTGATGGCTCTTATTTCTCCAAGGTATATTCCTAAGACTGGGATTGTTGGATTGTATTTCTAGCTTTTTAAGGAAACACCGTATCATTTTCTAAATGGGTTGTACCATTTTACATTCCCACCAGCAGTGCATGAAGTTCCAATCTCCCTGCAACCTCTCCAACATTTGTTATTTTCTGTTTTTTGGATTAGTTGCCAGTATCGTTGGGATGAGATGGTGTCTCATTGTAGTTTTGATTTGCATTTCTCTAATGGCTAATGATTGTGAGCACTTCCTCATGTATCTGTTAGCTGCCTGAATGTCTTCTTCGGTGAAGTACCTGTTCATATGCTTAGCCCATTTTTCAGTTGGATTATTTACCTTTTTGCTATTGAGATGTTGGAGTATTTTGCATATTTTAAGGATTAGACCCTTGTCAGATTAGTCATAGCCAAAATTTTTTTCCCAGTCTGTAGGTTCTCTTTTTACTCTTTTGGTGAAGACTTTTAATGAGCATAAGTGTTCAATTTTGGGCAGTTCCCATTTATCTAGGTTCTCTTCTGGTATTTGTGCATTGTTATTTATGGTTTGTATACTATTTATGCCATGTATTAGGTCCCCTATCATTGTCCCTATTTTTTCTTCCATGATTTTTATTGTTTCAGATTTTATATTTAGGTCTTTGATCCATTTTGAGTTAGTTTTTGTGTATGTTGTAAGGTTTGGATCTTGTTTCATTTTTTTACAGATGGACATCCAGTCATGCCAGCACCATTTGTTAAAGAGACTGTCTTTACCTCCCATTGCCAAATATCAACAGCTCATAGATGGATGGATTTATGTCTGGGTTCTCAATTCTGTTCCATTGGTCTATATGTCTGTTGTTATACCAGCACCAGCCTATTTTGACTACCGTGGTGGTATAATAGGTTCTACACTCAGGTAGTGTGAGGCCTATCACTTTGTTCTTCTTCTTCAGTAGTACTTTACTTATCCAGGGCCTCTTCCCTTTCCATATGAAGTTGGTGCTTGTTTCCCTATCTCATTAAATAATGCCATTGGAATTTGGATCGGGATTGCAGTGTATCTGTAGATATCTTTTGGTAGAACTGACATTTTCACCATGTTGAGTTCTCTTATCCATGAGCATGATATGTTTTTCCATTTATTTAGGTCTCTTTCGGTTTCTTGCAGTTGTATTTTGTAGTTTTCTTTGTATAGGTCTTTTATGCCTCTGGTTAGATTTATTCTTAAGTACTTTATCTTCTTGGGATAAAGTATTGATACCTTGGTATTGATTTGGTAATTTCCTTTTCAAAGTTCTCTTTGTTGATGTAGAGGAATCCAACAGATTTTTTTATGTTTATTTTCTATCCTGCTTATTCACTTAAATCGTCTATTAGTTTCAGTAGATTTCTTGTGAATTCTTTGAGGTTTCCTGTGTATAAGATTATATCATCTGCAAATAGGGATAATTTTACCTCTTCCTTACCAATTTGGATGCCCCTTATTTCTTTTTCTTGCCTTATTGCTCTAGCTAGGACTTCCAGCATGAAGTTGAATAAGAGTGGGAATAAAGAGCGTCCTTGTATGGGGAATGCTTTTTTCAAGGGGAATGCTTTCAGTCTCTCTCCATTTAGAATGATATTGGCTGTTGGTTTTCTATAAATGTCCTTTATTATGCTGAGTAATTTCCCTTGTATTCCTATTTTGCTGAGAGTTTTTATCAGGAATGGGCGTTGTACTTTGTCAAATGCCTTTTCTGCGTCAGTTGATAGGATCATGTAATTCTTTTGTTTTATTTATGTGATGGATTACCTTGATTGATTTTCTAATGTGGAACCATCCTTGCATACCTGGTATGAATCCCACTTCGTCATGATGTATTATTTTTTTGATATGCTGTTGAATTCTATTGGCTAGGATTTTGCTGAGAATTTTTGTGTCTATGTTCACGATTGATACTAGTCTGTAGTTTTCTTTTCTTTTTTTTGTTGTGCTTTTGCCTGGCTTTGGTATCAGGGTTATGCTGGCTTCATAGAATGCGTTTGGGAATATTCCTTCCTTTTCTATGCTCTGAAGTGGTTTGAGTAGCATTGGTGTTAGCTCTTCTCTGAAAGTTTGGTAGAATTCTCTGGTGAAGCTGTGCGGGCCAGGGCTTTTGTTGTTGTTGGCAGCTTCTTTTTTATTACCTCTTCTATCTCTTCATTTGTTTTGTGTCTGTTGAGATTTTCTACCTCAATATGTTTTAGTTTATGTAGGTAGTGTCTTTCTAGAAATTTATCCATTTCCTTTAAGTTCTCAAATTTGTTGGAGTACAATTTTTCATAGTATTCTCTTATGATTCTTTTTATTTCAGTTGAGTTTGTTGTCATGTCCCCCATCTCATTTCTTATTTGGGTTATTTGCTTCCTCTCCTGTTTTTCTTTTGTCAGTTTGGCCAATGGTTGTCGATTTTGTTGATCTTTTCAAAGAACCAACTTTTGGTCTTGTTAATTCTTTCTATTGTTTGTCTGTTCTCTATTTCAGTTATTTCTACTCTTATTTTTATTATCTGCTTTCTTCTGGTGCCAGGGAGTTTCTTTTGCTGCTCTCTATTTATTCGAGTTGTAGGGTTAATGTTTTTATTTTGGCCCTTTCTTCTTTTTTAACTTGTGCTTTTATTTCTATAAATTGACCTCTAAGCACTGCTTTTTCTGTGTCTCAAAAGTTTTGGTAAGATGTGTTTTCATTCTCATTTGATTCTATGATTTTTTTTATTCCATCCTTGATTTCTTTGATTACCCAGTAGTTTTTAAGCAAGGTCTTGTTCAGTTTCCATGCATTTGATTTTTCTTCCTTGCTGTTTCTGTTATTGATTTCTACTTTCATGGCATTATTATCAGAGAAGATGCTTTGTATTATTTCAAACTATCTATTTCTTTTTTTTTTTTTAATGCTATTAGAGTTTGTTTTATGTATTTTGGAGCCCTGTATTGGGTGCATACATATTTATTATGGTTATGTTTCCATGGTGTATTGATCCTTTAATCATTATATAATGTCCTTCCTTATCCTTTATGGTGGATTTTGCTTTAAAGTCTATTTTAACAGAGATTAATATTGCCACTTCTTTTTTGGTTATTGTTTGCTTCATATATTTTTTTCCATTCTTTAAGTTTTAATTTGTTTATGTCTTTGTGTCTAAAGTGTGTCTCTTATAGGCAACATATAGATGAGTCTTTTTTTTTTTTAATCTATCCTGCCACTCTCTATCTCTGCTGGTGCATTTAGACCATTTACATTCAGTGTAATTATCGATAGGTATGAGTTTACTGTTGTCATTTTGCTGTATTATTTTTTGTGGTGTTGATGGTTTCTTTGTTCCGCTTAATTTTCTGTGCTGAATTATTTTATGTATTTTCTTTTCATCTCTTTTATTATTGTTGATTTTGTGTTTACTGAGTCTTTATGTTTTTCTTCTTTTTTATTTTGTTAGGTAGATTTGTTAGCTTCCTTTGTGATTACCTTGACATTTACCTTTATTTTTCTAGGTTTAAATTCATCTTTTATTTATTGATATTACTTTGACTTTCTCTCCATTTGGAAATTCTATAACTACACCTTATATTCCCTCTTTTTTGTCTTGATATTGTCATCATTTACATATTGACTCTCTGGTTCTCTGTTTTCAGTCTATTAGCTTTGTTTTATTTTTGAGAATTCCCTATCTGGGTTTGTATCTGGTTGATCTGTCCTGTGTCCTACTCTTGGTTTGTTATCTGATGTTGTTGGTTCTCTAACCAGCAGACTCCCTTTAATATTTCTTGTAATTTTTGGTCTGGTTTTTATAAATTCACTTAATTTCTGTTTATCTGGAAATGTCATAATTTCACCATTGTATTTGAGAGACAATTTTGCCAGATATGTATATTTTTTCCTTCAAGGCTTTATATATGTCATCCCATTGTCTTCTTGCCTGCATGGTTTCTGCAAAGTAATCAGTGCTTAGTCTTACTGGTTCTCCTTTTGAGGTTACTTTTTGTTTATGTCTAGCCACTCTCAGATTCTTTCTTTGTCTTTGGTTTTGACAAGTTTGATTATGATATGTCTTGGTGCTTTCTTTTGGGTTCTATCTTGTATGGAGTTCTTTGAGCTTCTTGGATAGATAGAGATATATTCTCATCTTTTATGAAATTAAGGAAGTTTTCTGCCAGCAAATTGTCAACAATTATTTCTCTGTTTTCTGTTATTCCCCCTGTTCTGATACTCCAATCTCTCATAGGTTTTTCCTCTTGATAGTATCCCACATGATTCTTAGGCTTTCTTCATTTTTCTTCATTCTTTTTTCTGATTTTTCCTCAGACAAATTGGTGCCACAGGATTTATTTTCAGTCTTTCTAATGCTGACTTCTGTCGTTTCAATTCTGTTCCTACAACCTGCTGAGTTGTCTAATTCTGAAATTTTATTGTTAATCTTTTGGATTTCTAGTTGCTGTTTTAGTATGATTTCCAGCAGCCTGTTTATTCTGTCATTTTGTTTTTGTATGTTTTCCTGAATTCTTCTATTGCTTTGTCTGTGTGTTCCTTGGTTTGGCCTGTGTTTTGCCTGATCTCCTTCCTGATCTCTTGGAAAGCTCTGTATATTAGTCTTTTGAATTCTTTATCAGGTAGTTCCATTGCCTTATCTTCCTCCAGAAGGTTTTCTTTGTTTTGGTCACTTGCTATAGCCATCTTGTCCTGTTCTTTATGTGATTTGATATTGACTGTTGTCTCCAAGTTATCAGTAAGTTATTATATTTATTTATTTATTATAATTTGCTTTACCGCGTCCTGAATTTTTGTTTTATTTTGTTTTTATTTGTCCAAGTAGGCTGAGTGTGTGTGCTACTCTGGTCTTTAATCTGGCCTCACTAAAGTTCTCACCTCCTATCTCCATGTAATCAGAACAGCTACTAGGTGTGTGAGCCCAGGAGTCTGTCCACTGTTCTTGTGGGGCTGATGAAGATGTAGGTGGCATTTTTGGTGAGGTGATGAATCTGTCCTGCTGGTCACCTGGCCATGGGTGCAGGGGGTATTTTCCCTGGTCATTGGACTGGGTATTGTGTGTGTACTCCACTGCTTACTGGCTGGTCGGGGGAAGATGCCCAGGTAGTCGGTCACCAAATGTGTGGTGCAGAGACTCTCACCTACAGTCTTGAGTGGGCAAGGCTGCATGGGGGTGTTCAGAGCAGGCACAGGTTTCTGGTTGCAGTGGGGAGGGTTGATGTAGGGGATAAAGCAGGAGGTTGTTGGCTGCCTCTGAGTGTCTGGATGGAGGGCACGCCCCGTCTGTTAGAGCTTATGGAAGAGGGGTAGTGCAGCCAGTCGCTGGGTGCCCAGTGCCATTGTCTGGAGGAACTGGAAGACACCACAGGTTCTCAGGTCCCTCCCCATCGTGGGTGACTAGATGGAGTGTATGGTACCTCCCGCCCTCAGGCCCCTGATGTAGGTGGGCAAGGCCCCTTCTTAGGGGGCAGAGTGATGTCAAATGCCCCAAAGCTGCAGCTCCCACTTGGCTGCTGCATGTGAAGATGGACTTCCACTGAAAGCCCTGCCTGTTTTGTCCTAATGAGGTCATGCCGTGCAGGGTTGGCCAGCAAGGCACTGGTGCAGGTGATCCGCAGGAGTGAAGGGCACTGCAAGTCCGTGGACCCCCTAGGCCAGTAGCTGGGTGAAGGGGTGGGCACCTCCAGACAGGGCTATGAATTCCCCGCTTAAGGGGCTAGGCAATGTCGAATACCGCAGGACTGGTGTCCCCGCGGGGAGGGGGATGGATGAGAAGAAGGGAGTGCTCCTCCAGCTTAGAGCTCTGGTGGGGGAAGGGGTATGGTGTGCGGTGGATTGGGAGCTTGCACTTAACTTTCGCAGGTCTAGTGTCGCTCCTGTTTTGTTCTGGAGTTGCGTGGAGAGTTGTTGCTGCTTAGCTGAACCAGATGGGGTGGGTTTGGGCTTGGGATGCTGCTACTTGCCTCAATAGGTCTTCACTGTGCATTTCAGCTAGCAGGACACCGTTGATCTGTTGATCCGTAATTCCTCATTTCCACTATTTTTGAATTGTCTCTCCCCACCTGTCGGCTCAGTCCGATTCTTCGGCTTTGTCTTTGATGCTTAGGGTTCCTATACTGTCATATATATACCCAATTCACTTGTGTTCTGGGGGTCTTTGTTGTAAGAGGGATGACAAAAATCATGTGACTATTCCGCCATCTTGGTCCCACCAGTTTTTTTGGGTTTTTGTTTACATACAAGGCATATTCATTCTTCTAGCATATGCTGCAGATATTTTTCCTGGTTGGATGTTTGTTTTATAAATTTGTTTTTTGGTATCTTCTCATTCAGAGGTTTTAAAATTTATATGCCCAATTATGACTCAAGATTTTCGTATCATTTAACATTATAAATTTATTTCCCGTATTTTCTGCTTATGCTTTTTAATGTGATATTAAAATGTTTCATATTTAAAATTTTAATTCAGTATCTTCTCCAAATGCAATAGAATGAAACTAGAAATCAATCACAGAAGGAAAACTGGAAAACTCACAAATATGTAGATATTAAACACACTCTTAAACAAACAATAGGTCAAAGGAGAAATCACAAGGGACATTACAAAGTATTTTGAAGTGAATAAAAACTAAACAACAACCTACCAAGACTTATGCATGTGTGTGATTCCAACAATATGACATTCTGGAAAAGGCAAAACTATAGAGACAGTGAAAATATCAGAGGTTGCCAGAGGGTAAGGGGGCTAAGGGGAGGGCAAAGGGATGAATATGTGGAGAACTGGGCACTCTTAGGGCCATGAAACTATTCTGTATGATACTGTAATGGCAGATTTATGACATTATTCCTCAAAACCAATAGACTATACAACACAAAGAGTGAAACTTAAGGTAAGCTATGAACTTTAGCTAATGATAATGTGTCAATATTGGTTCATCAATTGTAACAAACGTACCATAGGAATGCAGGATGTTAATAGAAAAAACAATGTGTAGGGGGCAGGGGGCTTGTGGGAAATCTATACTTTCTGCACAATTTTTCTGTAAATCTCAAACCTCTCTTAAAAATAATCTATTAAAACATAAAGAAAAGAATGTAAAAAGCTAATAAAAACTACAGCAGAATTTTAAGCATATTACATAGTTAAGAAATATGCATTATATAAATGTATAAGTATATAAAGAAATATAATACATACATTGCTTTGAAATATATTATATATAAACTATAATAAATATGGCACTTAACCTTGAAAATAAAAATTTATGAGATGCAGTAGAAGGAATACTGACTTGGAGTTTTATAGCTGTAAAAACCTACATTAAAAAAGAAAGATTTTAAACCAATAACCAAACTTTACACGTTAAGGAACTAGGAAAAGAAGAGCAAACTAATTCCAAAACCAGAAGAATGAAAGAAATAATAAAGATTAGAGTGGGTATAAATAAAACACGGAGTAGAAAACAATAGGGAGAATCAACAAAGCCAAAAGTCAGTTCTTTGAAAAGATCAACGCTATTGACAAAACTTTAGCTAGACTGAATAAGGAAAACAAAGACAAGACTCAAATTAGTAAAATCAAGAATGAAAGGTAGGACATAACTACTGACCTTAAAAGAATAAAAAAGGCTATAAGAGAATAGGAACCCTGGTGGTGTAATGGTTAAGAGCTTGGCTGGTAACCAAAAGGTTGGTGGTTTGAATCCACCAGCTGATCTCTGGAAACCCTATGGGGCAGTTCTACTCTGTCCTATAGACTTGCTATGAGTCGGAACCAACTGAACAGCACCTAACAACAACAATGAGAGAATACTATAAACAATTGTACGTCAACAAATTAGACAACCTAGATGAAATGGACAAATTTCTAGAAATGTGCAAACTGCCATAACTAACTCAGGAAAAAATAGAAAATCTGAAAAGACTTATAACAGGTAAAGAGACTGAGTCAGTAATACAAAACTTCCAAAAAAGCAAAACTCAGGACCAGATGGCTTCACCTGTGAATTCTACCAAGTGTTTAAAGTATTAGTACTAATCTTTCTCAAACTTTTTTAAAAAAATAGAACAGAAAGGAACACTTCCTAACATATCCTATGAGGCCAGTTTTACTCTGATACCAAAGCCTAACAAAGACATCACTAGAAAAGACAACTACAGACCAATATCCCTTACGAATATAGATGCAAAAACCCTCAACAAAATACTAGCAAACTGAATCTAGAGGCGTTCAAAGTATATATCATGACCAAGTGGGTTTTATCTTAGAAATGCAAGGTGGTTCAAGATGTGAAAATTTATCAATTTATTAGACCATATTGTCTAGAGGCCCTGGTGGCGCAGTGATTAAGCACTCATCTGCTAACCAAAAAGTCAGCAGTTCAAACTCAGCAGTTGCTCCGTGGGAGAAAGATGTGGCAGTCTGCTTCCATAAAGATTAACAGCCTTAGAAACCCTCTGGGTGGTTCTATTCTGTCCTATAGGGTCTCCATGAGTCAGAATCGACTCAAGGGCAATGGTTTGGGTTTGGTTTTGGTTTATTAACTGTCTGAAGGAAAGAAACCACATGATCACTCAAGAGTTGCAAAAACAGCATTTGACAAAATCCAACACTGTTTCATGAACAAAGCATTCAACAAACTACAAGTAGAAGGAAACTTCCTCCAACTGAAAGGATATTTATTAAAACCCACAGTTAACATCACACTCAGTGGTGAAAAACTAAGAACAAGATAAAGATGCCTGCTTTCACCACTGTTACTCAACATTGTACTGTTCTAGCCTGAGCAGTTAATCAAAAAAAGAAATAAAAGACATCCAAACTGGCGAGGAAGAAGTAAAACTATCTCTGTTCGCAGATGATATGACCACATAAAGAGAAAACCTAAGAATGCACAAAATGCTAGTAGAGCTAATAAACATATTAAGCAAAGTAGTAGGTAAAATATCAACATGCAAAAATCAGTTGTGATTCTATACACCAGTGATGAACAATCCAAAGAGGAAATTTAAAAACAATTCTACTTATAATAGCATCAAAAAGAACAAAATACTTAGGAATAAATTTAATGAAGACTTGAATACCAAAATCTACAAAACATTGCTGAAAGAAATTAAACAAGAACAAAATAAATGGAAAGACATTCTGTGTTCATGGATTGCAGACTCAATATTTTAAGATAGCAATGCTACTCAAAGCAATCTACAGATTCAACTCAATCCCTATCAAAATTTCAATTTCCTTTCTACAGAAATGGAAAAGCTGATCTTAAATTTCATATAGTGTTATTTAAGCTTTTCTGTGTTTGAGAATGCTTTTATTTTGCCTTAATTTTTGAAAGATACTTTTGCCAGGGATAGAATCTGTAGGGTGACAGATTTTCCTTTCAATACCTTAATGGTGTTTCTCCACTGCATTCTCACTTACATGGTTTCAGATAAGAAATCTAATAATGTCACACTTATCTTTGTTTCTCTGAATATAACAGATATCCCCCCTCTAGGTGCTTTTAAGATTTTATCACTTTTGTCTCCCTCCCTCCCCATCACCACCCCAGTTTGATTATGATGTGCCTTCGTGTAATTTTCTTTACGTTTTATGCTTGGAATTTGTTAAGTTTCTTGAATCTGTGAAATTATACAGTAGTTTTCATTGAGTTTTAAAAGTTTTTGGCCATTAGTTCTTCAACTATTTTTCTATCCCCTGCTTCTCTCCTTCAGGGACTCCAATTATCTGTATATACCAAAAACCAAACCCTTTGCTGTCAAGGAGCTTCTGACTCATAGTGACCTAATAGGGCACAGTAGAGCTGCCCCATAGAGTTTCCAAGGAGTGCCTGGTGGATTCCAGTTGCTGACCTTTTGGTTAGTAGCTGTAGCTCTTAACCAGAGTTTCCATATACATAATCATTTGAATTTATTCTACACCTCACTGATTCTCTTTTCATTTTAAAATTCTTTTTCTGTGTTTCATTGTGGGTAGTTTCTATTGCCTTCAAATTTGTTAATCTTTCCTTCTGAAATGTCTAATCTGTCATTAATCTCAGCTAGTGTATTTTTCATCTCACGCATTGCAGTTTTTATCTCTAAATGTTCAATTTTGAATTTTTTCTATCATCCATGACTCTGCTTAACTTTTTGCACATATGGAATATGATTATAATAACTGTTTTCATGTCTTCTCTGTTAATTCTATCACATGTGCCTGCTTTGGGTGGCTTCCAATCGTTGGTTACTCTCCTCATTATGGTTTGTGTTTTTACGCTTCTTTGAATGCTTTGTAATATTTAATTGGATGCCTTCTAGATATTGTGAATTTTACCTTGTTGGTTTACCTTGTTGAGATATTTTTGTATTCCTACAAATCTTTTTGAACTTAGTTCTAGGAAACAGTTAAGCTGCTTGGGAATGCTCTGATCCTTTTGAGTCTTGATTTTATGATTTATTAGGGAGGACTAGAGCAGCTTTCAGCCTAATTACTCCCCACTACTGAGGCAAGACCTTCCTGAGTACTCTACTTAATGTCCCATGAATTTTGACTTTTTCCAGGTACTATTCACTCTAATCCTTTTAAATGGTTCTTTCCCAAGCCTCAGGTAGTTTTCTAACTTACATGTAATGATTAGTACTCTGCTCAATTCAAGAGAAATGTTTGCAAATCTCCAGGGTTCTCTCTTTGTGGAACTCTCTCCTCTCTGGTACTCTGTCCTATGGAATCAGGTTTCTTTGACCATTCCAGTCTCTCAGTTCCATCTCTTCAAATCAGGGGGTCTGAGGGCTGGAAGTTCTCTCAAGGAAAATTTTATTTGTTTCCTCCTCTTAAGGTTCACTGTGCTCTGTTGCCTGATGTCCACTGTCCAGTGAGGGGAATTCTTGACTTCTAGAACACAAGAATTCGCCATACCTTTGGATCTTGATGACTAAGGAGATGTTATTGAATTTTTTTACATTTTTAGGTATCTGCAAAATTGAGAAGAACAACAATAGTATACTCAAATTTTAGGACCTTTTATAATAGAAAGAGACAGCGGACCCTCACATACAAAGAAGTGAACTTAATCTTTTACTAGGACAATATCAGATCCTTGAGTTTTTCTAATTCCATAAAAAGATGGGAGAGACACAAAAAAATAACTGAGGGAAATTTTTGCCACCCTTGAGAATTGTGGTTCGGATGCAGGTATGGTGGACTTAGAAAAAGAAAAAAACACTATTTCTTTTTGTTAAATTGTGCTTTAGGTGAAAGTTTACAGAGCAAATTAGTTTCTCATTAAACAATTAATACACATATTGTTTGGTGACATTGGTTGCCAACCCCACGATGCATCAACACTTTCCCCTTCTCAACCTCGGGTTCCCCATTTCCATTTGTCCAGCTTTCCTGTCCCTTCCTGCTTTCTTGTCTTTGCTTTTGGACTGGCATGCCCATTTAGTCTTGTATACATGGCTGAACTATGTGTGTTATTGTTTGTTTTAAAGGCCTGTCTAATCTTTGGCTGCAGGGTGAACTTCAGGAGTGATTTCAGTACTGAGTTAAAAGGGCATCCGGGAGCCATAGTCTCAAGGTTTCCGCGGTCTCTGTCAGACCAGTAAGTCTGATCTCTTTTTGTGAGTTGGAATTTTGTTCTACATTTTTCTCCAGCTCAGTCCAGGACCTCCTATTGTGATCCTTGTCAGAGCTGTTGGTGGTGGAAGCCAGGCACTATCTAGTTGTGCTGGACTCAATCTCGTGGAAGCTATGGTAGTTATAGACAATTAGTCCTTTGGACTAATCTTTCCTTTGTGTCTTTGGTTTTCTTCATTCTCCTTTGCTCCAAATGCGGTGGGACCAGTAGATGTGCCATAGATGGCTGTTCACAAGCTTTTAAGATGCCAGACACTACTCATCAAACTAGGATGTAGAACATTTGCTTTATAAACTATGTTATGCCAATTGAGCTAGATGTCTCCCAAGACCATAGTCCTCAGCCCTCAGCCCAGTAACTCAGCCCCTCACAGGATTTAAATGTGTCTATGAAGCTTCTATGACTAAAGCAAAATATTTCTTTCACCTAAGCATGAGAAACAAATTCACACTGCACATATAGGAAGTATGTTTTCCAAAGTGCTGTTGTTCTTTGAATTTTATTTTTGATGTCTTTTGCCTTTGGAGATTTTTTTTTCCTTTTTTTTTTTTATATTTTATTGTACTTCAGGTGAAGGCTTACAGAACAAATAGTTTCTCATGAAACAGTAGTACACATGTTGTTTTATGACATTGGTTAACAAA
>NW_004444209.1:1632716-1644241 GCF_000243295.1 Trichechus manatus latirostris
GTTCTCTGTCAGTTTTCTCACTCCATTTGGTGCTTGGCTGAGTTCTTTATCTCTTCATTTGATGTTTTAGGGTTTCAGGATTGTTGTATTCTCTGTTCGGCTTAGTTTTTTGGATCTTTGCTATGGAGGGGTGGCGTGGTGTTTCTACCTAGAGCGCCATTTTTCCCAGTTCTCCGCCTTTGGAGATTTTTGTTGTTATTTTTTTGCTGAGGTTTTCCATGTTTATGTATAGGGGTTTGTAGTTCAGTCTATGTATGTCTAATCAAACCTTTAAATAATTTTCTTTATTCCTGTGGTCTTCTGTTTGTTTAACAAGGACAGACATGTTTACTCTTTCCAAAATTATGAAGATTTGCTGTATTCATAATCAAACCCTTTAATGTTCTTTTAAAAAAATTACTTTAATCTTTAGTGCATCAAAACTTGAGACGTGTGTGTATGAGTGTGTGTGCTCTGAATACGGAATTCAAAATTATTTTTTCTTGATATACAGCCCATTGTCTTTTACCAAGCAAAATCTATCAGAAATTCTATCTTAATATATTCTATACTTCTATTTTCCTTTTATACTTCTATTTTCCTTTTATTTCTCATATCTCAGAGGAATCAAAATATAAATCAAACAACACTAGTGGCAGAATCAAAGTCTATGCCTTCTAAACTTACACTGCATTGCCTAAAAAATTGTCGTGTATCTGACAAAATGTTTTTAAAATTGTGTGCAATCATACAATAAAAAAGCTAAACAAGGCATGAGAGAAAAATTAATTTGCAGAAAGCTACAATCAATCGTGAAGAGATTCCTGGGATTCCAGAGCTGACTCTACTTCATTTTTGCAAAATAATATGTGACAATTATTCTATAGTTGTGCGCTAAGGTGGATTTTAAATTATCGAATAACTTTTTTTCTGTATGCCTGTTATGTGTGCCTGTGGAAACTCAGACACTCGAAGCTTTACAGTGTCCCTAAAGTGAACAAATGTGTTGAATTGAGAATACAATATATTATCAGTCAGCTTGTTGATTCTCTTATTTTCTTATAAACATGACATTTTATCCAGATTTTCTCAACCTGATATCCCTCTCATTTCATTTGGGGGTTAGGTATGAAAGTCTGAGACATAAATAATGCCTCAAAATGTTTGAGAAAAGTATAAATTTAAAGTTGGTGAAAACTTAGAATTTTCATAGCAAATTGAACAGAGAGATACTCAGATTACTTACCAAGGTTAGTCTACATTCTAAGGACTGAGTTTTTAGGATTGATCTTTGCTCAGCCACTAAAACTAAGGCTCATGCTGACAAAAAGTGGGAGTTTAATGATATCAAAATGTAGAGTTCTACATGAATAGACACATGCACACCTGTGTTGTCTGCAGTATTGTTCACAATAGCAAAAAGATGGAAACAACCTAAGTGCCCAGCAACCTTTGAATGGATAGACAAATTATGGTACACACTCACAATGGAATACTATGCAATGATAAAGAACAATGAGTCTGTGAAACATTTCACAACATGGATGAACCTGGAGGGCATTATGCTGAGTGAAATAAGTCAATCACAAAAGGACAAATATTGCATGAGACCAATTTTATAAAAACCCAAGGAAAGGTTTACACACAGAAAAAAATAACCTTTGATGGTTATGAAGGAGGGGAGGGTTTGGGAAGGGAAATCACTAACTAGATAGTAGACAAGTGTTAACTTTGGTGAAGGGAAAGACAATCCACAATATAGAGGAAGTCATCAAAACTTGACCAAGACAAAGTCGTAGAAGCTTCCTAGACACATCCAAACACCCTGAGGGACTGAGGTATTGGGGCTGAAGACTGGGGACCATGGTCTCAGGGAACATCTGGGTCAATTGGTACAACGTAGTTCATAAAAAAAATGTTTTACATCCTACTTTGGTGAATAGTGTCTGGGGTCTTAAAAGACTATGAGCGGCCATCTAAGATATCTATATTGGTCCCATCCCATCTGGAGCAAAGGGGAATGAAGAAAGCCAAAGACACAAGGAAAATATTAGTTCAAAGGACTAATGAACCACAGCCTCCACTAGCCTGAGTCCAGAAGAACTAGGTGGTGTCTGGCTACCACCATCAACTGTTCTGACAGGGTTCACAACAGAGATTTCCAGACAGAGGGGGAGAAAAATGTAGAACAAAATTCAAACACTCAAAAAAAGACCAGACTTACTGGTCTGACAGAGACTGGAAGAACCCTGAGACTATGGCCCCCAGACACCCTGCTAACTCAGAATTGAAGGCACTCCTGAAGTCCACCTTTCAGCCAAAGATTAGACAGGCCTATAAAACAAAAAATAACACACAGGAGGAATGTGCTTCTTAGTTCAATCAAGTATACAAGACCAAATGGTCAACACCTGCCCGAAAGCAAAGACAAGAAGGCAGGAAGGGACAGGAAAAGTGGACTAGTGGACACAGAGAACTTGGGGTGTAAAGGGAAAGGGAGAGAGTGCTGACACATTGCAGGGATTGCAACCAATGTCAAAAAACAATATTTGTATAAATTTTTGAATGAGAAACTAATTTGCACTGTAAACTTTCACCTAAAACACAATAAAATTGAAAAAAAAGAAGCAGAAATCAACAACAGGAAGAACAAGAAAAAAAATCAAATACATGGAAACTGAATAACACATGGCTTAAAAACAACTGGGTAATAGAAGAAATCAAAGAAAGAATTAAAAAAATTCTCAGAATCAAATGAAAATTAGAACACTTCATACCAAATCCACTGCGACACAGCAAAGGCAGTGATCAGAGGTCAATTTATAGCAATAAATGCACACGTCAAAAAAGAAGAATGGGCCAAAATCAAAATGTTAGCCTTACAACTTTAACAAATAAAGACTAGCAAAAGAAGCCCACAGGCACCAGAAGAAAGGAAATAATAAAGGTTAGAGCAGAAATAAATGAAACAAAAAACAATAGAATCAATAAGACAAAAAGTTGGTTCTTTGAAAAGATCAAGAAAATCAACAAACGATCGGCCAAACTGACAAAAGAAAAATAGGAAAGGAAGCAAATAATCCAAATAAGAAATGAGACACCTCCAAACACCTTGAGGGGACCAAGTTACTGGGGCTGAAAGTTGGGGACCATGGTCTCAAGGGACATCTAGGTCAACTGGCATAACATAATTCTTAAAGTAAATGTTCTAAATGGGATCTTAAAAGCTTGCAAGCAGCGATCTAAGATTCATCTACTGGTCCCATCCCATCCCGAGCAAAGGAGAATGAAGAAAACCAAAGACACAGGAAAATACTAATCCAAAGGACTAACGGACCACATGAACTACAGCCTCCACTAGCCTGAGTCCAGGAGAACTAGGTAGTGCCTGGCTACCACCATCAACTGCTCTAACAGGGATCACAATAGAAGATCCCTGACAGAGCAGGAGAAAAATGCAGACCAAATTTCAAATTCACAAAAAAAGACCAGACTTACTGGTCTGACAGAGACTGGAAGAACCCTGAGACTATGGCCCCTGGACACCCTGCTAACTCAGAACTGAAGCCACTCTCAAAGTCCACCTTTCAGCTAACGATTAGACAGCCCCATAAAACAAAAAAAACACTCTTGAGGAACGTGCTTCTTAGTTCAAACAAGGATACAAAAGACCAAAAGGGCAAAATCTGCCCAAAAGCAAAGACAGGAAAGCATGAAGGGACAAGAAAACTGGATGAATAGACATGGGGAGCCTGGGGTGTAAAGGAAAAGGGGGAGAGTGCTGACATATTGTGGGGATTGTAACCAATGTCACAAAATAATTTATGTATAAATTTTTGAATAAGAAACTAATATGTGCTGTAAAGTTTCCCCTAAAGCAAATAAAATAAATAAATAAAACTTCTGTTCATCAAAGGATACCATAAAGAAAGAGAAAAGAAGAAACAAACTTGGTATCCATATTTGCCACACACATAACCAATGAAGGATTTGATTCAGAATATAAAAAGAGCACCTATAAATTAATAAAAAGGGAAACAATCCAGAAGAAAAATGGACAAATGATATGAACAAGCATTTCACACAAAAGGAAATACATGTGAATGTACAACAAACAAACGAAATATTATTCAACTTAGTAATCAGGGAATAGCAAATTAAGACCTCAGGACCAACAATCACAAGTACTGGAGAAGATATACATGAAAATACACTGTTGGTGGGAATGTAAATCAGTATAACCACTTAAGAAAGTTATGTGGCATCATCTAGTAAATTTGACCTATGACATACCAGAGCCTTGCCACTAAAAGGGTGATTCATGGACTTGCAGCACTGACGTCACTGTAGGGTCTCCCCTCAGACTAACTGAATCAGAATCTGCATTTTAACAATCCATATGCACACTAAAGTTTGAGAAACCCTGGTCTAGAGAAACTCTTGCTCATACAAAGTAGGAGATGTGGAAGAGAATGTTTTGTAGCAGAGTTAACAATAACGAAAAAGTAAAAACAACACAAATGTCTATCAACAGTATAATGAATAAATAAATAAATGGAATATTATCCAGCACTGAAAAAAAAAAAAAAGATTATAGCCAAGAAAACCCTATGGAGCAGGTCTACTCTGTAACACATGGGGTCATGGTGAGTTGGAATCACCTCAAAGGCAACAGATTTGTTTTTTTTTTTTTTTAAGACTAGGCAGATGGGGAAAAGACAGTCTCTTTAACAAATGGTGCTGGCATAACTAGACATCCATCTGCAAAAAACTGAAACAAGACCCATACCTCACACCATGCACAAAAACTAACTCAAAATGGATCAAAGACCTAAATATAAAATCGAAAATGATAAAGATCATGGAAGAAAAAATAGGGACAAGGCTAGGAGCCCTAATACATGACGTAAACAATACGAACCATAAGTAACAATACACAAACACCAGAAGAGAGACTAGACAACTGGGAGCTCCTAAAAATCAAACACTTATGCTCATCAAGACTTCACCAAAAGATTCAAAAGACAACCTACAGACTGGGAAAAAAATTTTTGACAACGACAAATCTGAACAGTGTCTAATCTCTAAAATCTACAAGATACTGCAAAACCTCAACAAAAAAGGACAAATAAACCAATTAAAATATGGGCAAAGGATATGAACAGACGCTTCACCAAAGAAGATATTCAGGCGGCTAACAGACATGAAGAAATGCTCATGATCATTAGCCATTAGAGAAATGCAGATCAAAACTACAATGAGATATCATCTCACCCCAACAAGGCTAGCATTAATCTAAAAAACACAAAATAATAAATTCTGGTGAGCTTGTGGAGAGACTGGAACACTTATACACTTTTGGTGAGAATGTAAAATGGTACAACCACTTTGGAAATTGATTTGGCACTTCCTTAAAAAGCTAGAAATAGAAGTACCATACCATCCAGCAATCCTGCTGCTTAGAATATATCTTAAAGAAATAAGAGCCATTACACAAATAGATATATGCACACCCATGTTCATTGCAGCACTGTTCACAATAGCAAAAAGATGGAAACAGCCTAGGTGCCTGTCAACAGACAAATGGATAAACAAATTAGTGTATATCCACACAATGGAATGCTACGCAATGATAAAGAACAATGATGAATCCATGAAACATAACATGGAGGAATCTGGAAGGCATTATGCTGAGTGAATTTAGTCAGTCACAAAACGACAAATATTGTATAAGACCACTATTATAAGAACTCAAGTAAAGGTTTAAACACAGAAGAAAACATTCTTTGATTGTTACTGGGGTGGGGAGGGAGGGTGAGGGTTATTCACTAACTAGATTGTAGGCAAGAATTATCTTAGGTGAAGAAAAGGACAGCACACAGTACAGGGGAAGTCAGCACAACTGGACTAAACCAAAGCTAAGAAGTTTCCTGAATACAATCAAACACTTCGAGGGACAGAGTAGCAGGGGTGGGGGTCTGGGGACCATGCTTTCAGGGGACATCTAGGTCAATTAGCATAACAAAATTTATTAAGAAAATGTTCTGCAGCCTACTTTGGGAAGTGGCGTCTGGGGTCTTAAAAGCTTGCAAGCGGCCATCTAAGAAGCATTAATCTGTCCCAACAACCTGGAGTAAAGGAGAATGAAGAACACCAAAGACACAAGGAAATTATTAACCCAAGAGACAAAAAGGGCTGCATAGACTTCATCAGCCTGAGACCAGAAAAACTAGATGGTGCTAGGCTACCACTAATGACTGCGCTGACAGGGAACACAACAGAGAGTCCCTGATGGATCAGGAGAAAGATGGAGTGCAGAACTCAAATTCTAGTAAAAAGATCAGACTTAATGGTCTGACTGAGACTGGAGGAACCCTGAAAAGCATGGTCCCCGGATTCTCTATCAGCCCAGACCTAAAACAATTTCCAAGCCCAACTCTTCAGACAAAGATTGGACTGGACTGTGGGACATAAAATGATACTCGTGAAGAGTGCGCGCTTCTCAGCTCAAGTAGATACATGGGTCTAAAAGGTCAGCTTCTGTCCAAGGTGAGTTGAGAAAGCAGAGAGGGTTAGGAGCAGGTTGAAGGGACATGAGAAACCAGGAGTGGAAAGGAGGAGAGTGCTGTTACAGTATAGGGAGAGCAATTAGGGTCACATAACAATGTACGTATAAATTTTTGTATAAGAGAATAACTTGAAATGTAAACTTTCACTTAAACTACAACAATAAACAAAACAAACAACAAAGGCTAGGCAGAGGTGGCAGCAAAATGGACACAGCAGTACAAGATAATAAAGTAGGAGCACATCAGACTCCAAAGAAGCTCAACATAGTGTTCATTTGAGTGTTACATACTTTGATTGACACCTTCCCCAAGAGCATCCAGGGTCAGAGCTGAGCAAGAGGAGAAACAAAGCCCTAAGTTGAGGAATTTTTCAAATCACATCGGGATGTTAACAAGAGGAGGGTGGCTGCCTTATGGCTGTTGTCAATTCAACTTCTTAAGTCCTCTGGAAGGGAACCAATACATTTGGTCCAGATGGCTGGAGCAGGTGAGTCTTCTCTCTGCCTCCCTCCTTCTCTCCCCACTCTTGTCCTAGACTTTCTCTCTCCTCCCTCCTGCCCTTTATCTCTCCATTGCTCTCTTCTTAATCCCTGCCTTCTATCTCTTCTTGTCCTCCTGCTCCTCTTTCTCTTCTCTCTCTGTCCATCTCCTTTTATCCTTCTCTCTCTCCCCTTCTCCTTTTTTCCATTCCCTCCCTTATCCCCAGTCTTTAGGACTGACAATAGGCCTAGTATGCTCACTTTTTAGTCAATATTTTAGAGATATTCAAATAGATTCTGAATTGTCAATTAAAGATACATTAAAATGGTCCAAAGTCTTGGAGCTCAGAATTGCAATACATGGTAGAAATGAGCTTTGCACAGGATATAGAAGTAGGCATATTATCACAATAGAACAGATCATCTCATCTCTTTTATTCTCCAAAGGAGTAATCATGTGGTCAGTGTGAATCCACTTTCTCTGCTGCTACTGCTCTTGCTGCCACAGCAGGTTCAAGGGGACTATGAGGATATCCATATCAGGTGCTATAAAACAAAGTTTTGAAGATTTCAGAAATTTATGCCACCGGGCCTACCAGACCATCTAACAACGAAAAATTCATTTAAAAAAATCATCATTAACTACAGACCATTATATGATTCCTCTTACTGTTAGGGTGAAATCGTGTTTAAAAATGTTCACAACAGGCTCAAATGTGTGAAAGAGTGTAAGAATGGAATTAGAAATGTAAAAGGAGCTGCAGACTAGTAGAGGGAATGTATTGCAATTTAACAGAAGGAACCCAATACCAAATTGTAAATGCAAATCATTTTACAGGAAAGGGTATGTCTTTTTCACTTGTTATCCCCACAAGTCAATGAAACTTGTTCCTGAGAGTGTAAATGACATTGTGTAACCACATGAATAGCAGAAAAGTCCCATCCATCAGGAAGGTGTCTTCCTCCCACCATTCTAACAGAGTGGTCTCTAACTGATTAGGGAGGATGTTTAATCCTCTATACTCATCTATACTGATCCTTACAGATGAAAATGGAGAATGTTCATTTTGATCCTTTTCATTTTAATCAGCCACCGCCCCCCTAAGTGCTACCCAAAGAAAACTTAGGTGGGCTTCACAGACTGTGCTCCAAGGTGTGGTTTCACAAGGGTCACAGAGCTCTGCACATTTCTGAATGTGTTATGAGTATCAACCCCTGTGGTGATAGGATGACCAGCACCAAGAGAAACAGGAAACGATTGTTCCAAAGATGTGTTCATCTGATTCTGTAGCTCGGCAGAAATGTAGGAGCACTGGCCTAGTGAAACAGCTCTGTATATGTTTTTGTGGGATTTCTAGGTTTGAATTTTCTTTCTCTGTGACACAATTTGACATAAAAGGAACTCGAAGTCCCTTGAGACATGGTGCAATTCATCTTTCCAATGTTATGTTTGTAGATATTTCACCTGTCTTGTTCTTTCCCTACAACGCAATTCTTACGGGACCATGAAAGAATAGATTCTAATAGGTGGCATCTCAGGATAAATTTTTTATACATTCAGAATAACAAACTCCCCAAAATATCTTTCTATTGTCCAATGTTACTTTTGTCAATATTCACATCTTGTGCAGCTCAGACTTCACTGTTCACAAAACTAAGAACAGCTCCTCACTTTCTGGCATAGTCAAAATTATTCACAACTCCTTTCCTCACTTTCCAATTGATGTAGCTTCATCCGAGAATATACCACTTCATGAAAAGTCAGGAGACTGCGAGATAACAGAAATCTATCTGTCCAGTTTAAGTGAAATTTTCTCTCCTTTTATTTTTCAAATTTCTTAATCTTTTTATTATTATTCACTATAGCTCGCTGAAAATGAGGTATCAAGTAATGATGGGAGATGGTAGGGAGAGTGTCTATTGCTCTTGGCACATTTCACCTCACTTGAATCTGCTAATCTCCTACCTATTCTTTATCCTTGTCTTTACACTCAGAGCTAAGGTCTTAATTTATCACTCAGTTGAGGTACAATGAAGGCCCAAGGCCAAGGGCTGCCAGTCCCTTTTCAGTGGCCAAGTAGAGGGGCACCAGAAAATAAAGCTTCTCACATAAATCTTCACTTAGAGGCACACGACTTTAAATTGTAATGTTTGAGTGAATGAGGGTCATGCAGAACATTTGGATGTCTCCATGACATCCTCTATACCCAACTTTCTATGCATGAGCTGAGAAAATTCTGCACCTGGGCTAGCCTGGGTAAGTGCTGTGGACCACCTTAACTGGGCCATGTTTACCTCATCAATCCTGGTGCTATACAGCATACAGTTTATAAGAGTACAGTATAGTACAATACTACAGGCATGAAAAGTATCCTAACATAGCTCTTTCCCTCCAGAAAAACAAATCTGATCCAAGTACATTCTATAATTAGAGTCATGAAAATAGATTGTCCCTATTATCAAATATTGCATTTAAAAAAATCTAGATCCTGGCTTCTGGCAACATGGCGCTCTAGGCAGAAGCAACACACCGTCCCTTCACAGCAAAGATCCAAAAAACTAAGCCAAACAGAGAAAACAGCAATCCCGAACATCAAACGAAGAGATAAAGAACTCAGCCAAGCACCAAATGAAATAAGAAACTGACAGAGAACAGAGAGCGAGGAGACATACATGCAGAGGTCCCCTATCAGCTAATGCAGCTCGGATCCACCATCTTGGACTCCTATCAGTCACCAGCGAACAGGGGGTATGAGAAAGCAGCTTCATGGAGCTTCCAGCAGGAGACAGAACAACCAGTACACAGCGATATACACTTTCCCACCCCCGACCCTTCTTCACCCCCACTTGGCCTCCTCTGCTTCCCCTGGCCACAGTCTCTTGGCCGAGAAGCACCAGCTGCTTGGATTCCACACGCCTGCACTGGCCGACTCCCTGAGTGCCATTTGTTGGCTGCTGGTGTTGCTTTTCTCCATTTCTTTTGATTTCTTGCTTACCTCTCACCACCTCCCCCTCCTTTCCCTCAAATACCTGGCTCCGTGCACCATCTTTGCTTCTTCCTGAGGGGCTGTGGAGCTCCACTCAAGAGTGGAACTACATCCTGTTCCGTGCTTCCACGCTGGTGGGATCCCGGGGATTTTTGTTTGTTTGGTTTCTTTTCCTTTTCTTGAGTTGGGAGCCCATTTTGGTCAGGCAGTGCTGTGCAGCTTGGGACTACACCCTCAGCTTGTACAGACGCTCAGAGGGTTCCCTGAGGTCATTCTTTTTCGTGATTTTTTTTCTGTTTTTTGGGAGATTTTTCTTGTTCTTTTTTTTAAATTTGTTTTGTTTTCTTTTCCCTCTTTTTCCCTTTTTGTCTTTCTTCATTACTTAGTTTCTCATCTCTCTATACCTTCCTTCTCTTCCTGTCTCCTGAATACCTGGCGCTGAGTGACACCTCTACACCTTCTAGCCAGGCTGTACTTCAACACCTGGGAACAACTTCCTCAGACCTGCTAGCCCACCGGTGGGTTCCCTGGGAGCTTTGCTTTTCTTTTTTCTTTCTAATTTTTATTTATTCATTATTTTCTTTTCTTCCCTTTTCTTCTTCTTCTTCTTCTTCTTTTTGTTTTTCCCCATTTCATAGTCTCTCACCTCACCACTCCAGTGGCAAGCTCCCCTAGCACTCTTTTTTGTTTGTATGTTTTTGGCTACTGTTCCTCTCTCCTCTCTCCCATACTCATCTTAGCTCCACACATCACAATCTCCCCCTTGCATCCTACCTACCTGCACCATGTGCTTAACGTCACACCACCTAGCAGCACAGGCAAGGCCTACCAGACCTGCCCTGCACTGATTACTGACCCGCCCTGGTGGCTGTAGTAATTGCCACAAACAAACCATCTCAGCAACTCCTCTTCAGCTAGACCTGCCCTGCTGTACCGTATCTGAGCAACTGACCCTGCCAATTGGAGAAGGATGCGGAAAGTATCGTACCCACAGATGAGTAAACAACAAAGAACACACAGCCGGCCTGCTCAGACATAGCCAAATTAAAAAAAAAAAAAGGATGAAACAAACAAATCTACAACCAATAAATGAGAAAAATAACTACTGAATGCCCCAAAGACAGCAGACAATATCAAAACATTTACAAAAACAGGACAGGATGGTTCCAGTAGGCGTCCAAAATAAAACACCACATGACTTTCCAGTAGAAGAAAAGACACTAGAACTACCTGATAGGGAATTCAAATCTCTAATACTCAGAATTATCCAAGAGCTGAAACAAAAAGCAGACAAAAATGTGGAAACAATAGACATATTCATGGAAAAGGCAGACAATTCACAGAAAATACAGGCAAAATAATGGAAGAATTCAGGAAAATAAGGCAGCAATAAAATATCAAAATAAATTCACAACTAGAGATTATACAAAAACAATTAGAAATCCAAAAAGTAAACAACAAGATTTTAGAAACAGACAGTGTCATAGAAGGGCTGAGGAGCAGATTTGAAA
>NW_004444209.1:1644341-1658413 GCF_000243295.1 Trichechus manatus latirostris
TTCTGTAAACCTTCACCTAAAGTACAATTTTAAAAAACATGGGAAAAAAAAGAAGAAAAATAAATAAATAAAGAGATCTCTTGCAGCTGAAAAAAAAAATCTAGATCCTAGTGCTACCCACTGGACTCCTTAGGACAGACTATAATTTTCAGCTTCACTCAATGGTACATTTCATATAGGTCTTTGTCCAACCTCCGTAATCACTCCTTCCTCAATGAAACTGAACATCACTACTAAGATCAATATTGTCCACAACACTCACTCATATCGCAGTTTATTCTTTATGCGAGAATCCTATGAGAAGATGCAACATTATTTTTTAAATCCTGCTTATTCAGTGAAAGAAAGGAGGGAACACAATTCCTGAGAGTAGAAGAACTTTAAATGCATATAGCTAAGTGGAAGAAGCCAATTTGAAAAGGCTACATAGTGTGTGATTCCAACTATAGACATTCTGAAAAAGCAAACCTATACAGACAATAAAAACAGAAACATCAGTGCTTGCCAGCAGATCAGAATGAGGAGACTAAGATTAATTGAAATAGATGTTGATCAAAAATACCCCAAAAAATGACAAAAGTCCCATTTAGACTATTAGTTAAGATTTGGGGCATTTGTCTGTTTTGAATACTTGACTGCACTACAGGGGTGGGAAGCAGGGAAATGAGCAGAAAATGACTTTCTGGAAAGTGATATAAAGATTTTCTCAAGTGATTAATAATTAACAATAATAACAATATCCATCACCAATTACCAAAGTATTTCTAGGCAACTTCTCCTAGGGACATTTTTTCATATCTCTAATCTAACCACAGTAATCATCAGACAGAATGATCTCAAAATTGACTTTACACTACAACTCAAATGTGTTGAAAAAAAATACAGTGTCATTATTTTGTTGATAACTAATGCCATTTTCATGAGACACCACTCACAGGGAAGCCAATAAACAAATAACTATATATGTCCAATCCAGTTCCAACACAAGCTGATTAATAATTTTTAAAGGTTCAAATTCTCAAATACTCCTCTCTTCCCCCACTTCTTTTCTTGTATGGAAAGAAGTATGTGAGGAGAGAGGAAATTATGTGTCCCCATGGTTCTAGGAGAGAATCAGGCTTTCTGGCATTCTGCCCCCTCTTTCCTTTAGCCTGCAGTTGTAGCCTCTGTCCACTTGGTGAGACTAGCCTAGTGTGGTTGATGTAACATGTGATGTGCACTTTCTCAGTTTGATCATGGCCCTGTAGTATTCCCTGACTGACTCAGCCTCACCATGGCTCTCACTGACTGCAGATCCATGAGTGCCATGACTGAGTCTGATGGTCCACTCTCAGCCTCCAATGCAGGGCTAGTTCATGGTGGGCCGCCTGGCAGATTCCCTGCCCCTCAACTCATGACCTAGCTGAACACATCTCAGGAGGCCTCAGCACCCCTCTGATTGTCCATGCCGTGCTACCTCATTTACTCTGATGAGGGTGTAACCAAAGGACTTGATCTTCAATGCCATCCTCAGTTTATCTAATGAAACATCCTATTTTCCAAGCCTACGCCTCAGAAGAAATTTAGAGATACATGGTATCTTGATCATCTAGTGCTGTTATCACAGAAATACCACAAGTTGATGGCTTTAACAAAAAGAAATTCATTCTTCCACAGTCTAGTAAGCTAAAAGTCCAAATTCAGGGTTCCAGCTCAGGGGAAGTCTTTCTCTCTCTTTTGGCTCTGGAGGAAGGTCATTGTCATCAGTCTTCCTCTGGACTAGGAGTTTCTCTGCTCAGGAACCCTCGGCCCAAAAGATGCTCTCTACTCCTGGCGCTGTTTTCTTGGTGTTATGACTTCCCCCACTCTCTGTTTGCTTCCCTTTTATCTCTTGTAAGATAAAGGGTGGTACAGGCCACATCCCAGGAAAACTCCGTTTACACTGGATCAGAGATGTGACCTAAGCAAGGGTGTTACAATCCCACCCTAATCCTCTTCAACATAATTCAATCTTGCCTTATTAACCACAGGCAGAGATTAGGATTTACAACATATAGGAAAATTATATCAATCACAAAATAGAGGACAACCACACAATACTGGGAATCACGGCCTAACCAAGTTGACACATATTTTTGGGGATACAATTCAATCCATGACACACAGCTAATGGATTTACTCTCTTCCTTCTTATTTCCACCATCTCCCTGGATGGAAATGGGGCAGGCCTTTCTTTTGTTTCTCCTTGTCAATTCCTTCTACTTCCACAGAGCAGTAAAACTCATGGTAAATCTAGCTGTCCTGGGCTTCTCTGTGAACTAAACTGGGAAATTAAGTCAGACTTTTCCTGACAGAAAACAATCTCAATATGGCTGATTGTTGTGACATACAGGACTAATTTTGCCAATTATAATATATAGTAGGCATTTTCCAAAAATAAAAAAACTATAAACTCATTGCCTACATGCACAAATATGTTTTGATGAAATTATATAAAAACATATGATAAGATTCAAGTATTGTAATCAAAATGATATTAACAAAGGGGTAGGTTAAGAAACCAAAACCAAACCCACTGCCAACAAGTCAATTCCAACTCATAGTGACCATGTAGGACAGAGTAGAAGTGCCCTATAGGGTTTCCAAGGCTGTAAATGTTTATGGAAGCAGACTGCCACATCTTTCTCCAGCGGAGCAGCTGGTGGGTTCAAACTGCTGAACTTTCAGTTAGCAGCTGAGCACTTTAATCATTGCACCACCAAGGCTCTGCTGAAAATGAACAAACATGCAATCAAGATGCATTGATAACTACTGGTGATTAGAATGCGAAAGTTGGAAATGAAGAAGGATCGGTAGTTGGAAAATATGGCTTTGATGATAGAAATGACTCAGGAAGGCACAAGATAGAATTTTGCAAGACCAATGACTTATTCATTGGAAATAGCTTTTTTCAACAACATAAATGGTGACAATGATAGTAGACCTCACCGGATGAAAACACATGAATCAAATTGACTACATCTTGCTCCTATGCAAGTTCAATTTGAAACTGAAGAAAATTAGAACAAGTCCACAAGAGCCAAAGCAAAATCTTGAGTATATCCTGCCTAAATTTAGAGACCATCTCTAGAATAGATTTGACACATTAAACAGTAATGACTGAAGACCACAAGGGTTGTGGGATGATATCAAGACACCATACATGGATTGAAATATGTCTACCAAAAATATGAGTTGTAAATCCTAACCTCTATGCTTGTGCTTATAATTGCCTTTGTTATGTTAATGAGGCAGGATTAGGGTAGGATTAGGAATAGTGAAGGATTAGTTGAAATATAAAAAGAGATTAGACAAGAGAGCAGAGTAGATTAGGGTAAGATAGATTCCAGGCCACATGGAGATCTCCAAGGAACCAGGAAGCAGGAGCTGAAGAGACAAAGATCTTTCTCCAGAGCCAAACGAGAAAGAAAGTCTTCCCCTAGAGCCAGCACTCTGAATTCGGACTTCTAGCTTCCTAAACTGTGAGAAAATAAATTTCTGTTTGTTAAAGACACCCACTTGTAGTATTTCTGTAATAGCAGCTAGATAACTAAAACAAGGGGGCAGGGAAACTAGATTAATGGAAATGGAACAACCACAATGGAAATAATGAGAATGTTGACATATTGTGAAAATTGTAACCAATGTCACTGAACAATTGTTAGAAGAGAATTTAATTTGCTGTGTAAACTTTCACCAAAAACACACAAAAAATTATAATAATAATAAAAAAAAAGACATCATACATGAAGAAAGCAAGAGGTCATTAAAAAGAAAGAAAAGACCAAAACGGATGTCAGAAGAGACTCTGAAACTTGCTCTTGAATATAGAGTAGCTAAAGCAAACGGAAGAAATGATGAAGTAAAAGAGCTGAACAGAAGATCTCAAAGGGAGGCTCCAGAGAAAGAGTAAAGTATTATATGAAATGTGCAAAGACCCAGAGTTAGAAAACCAAAAGGGAAAAACATGCTTGGAATTTCTCAAGTTGAAAGAACTGAAGAAAAAACTCTGGCCTCTAGTTGCAATACTGAGGGATTCTATGGGCAAAATATTGAATAACACAGGAAACATCAAAAGAAGATGGGAGGAATACACAGAGTCACTGTACCACAAAGAATTGGTCGACATTCAACCATTTCAGGAGGTAGCATATGATCAAGAACTGATGGTACCGAAGGAAGAAGTCCAACCTGCACTGCACTGGTGAAAAACAAGGCTCCAGGAATTGACAGAATACCAACTGAGATGTTTCAACAAATGGATGCAGTGCTGGAGGTGTTTTCTTGTCTATGCCAGAAATTTGGAAGACAGCTACCTGGCCAACCGACTGGAAGAGATCTATCTTTGTGCCTATTCCAAGGAAAGGTGATCCAACAGAATGAGGAAATTATTGAACAATATCATTAATATTACACCCTAGTAAAATTTTGCTGACGATCATTCAAAAACAGTTGCAGCAGTACATCCACAGGGAACTGCCAGAAATTCAAGCTGGATTCAGAAGAGGATGTGGGATGAGGGGTATCATTGCTGATGTCAGATGGATCTTGGCTGAAAGCAGAGAATACCAGAAAGATGTTTACCTGTGTTGTATTGACTATGCAAAGGCATTCGACTATGTGGATCATAACAAATTATGGATAACATTGTGAAGAATGGGAATTCCAGAACACTTAACTGTGCTCATGCAGACCCTGTACATAGACCAAGAGACAGTCATTCAAACAGAGCAAGGGGATACTGTGTAGTTTAAAATCAGGAAAGGAAGGCTTAAGGGTTGTATTCTTTCACCATATTTGTTCTATCTGTATGCTGAGCAAATAATCCGAGAAGCTGGACTATATGAAGAACTATGAGGCATCAGGATTGGAGGAAGGCTCATTAACAACCTGTGATATGCAGATGACACAACCTTGCTTGCTGAAAGTGAAGAGAACTTGAAGCACTTACTGATGAAGATCAAAGACTATACCGCCTTCACTATGGATAACACCTCAACATAAAGAAAACAAAAATCTTGACAACTGGACCAATAAGTAAAATCATGATAAATCAAGAAGACATTGAAGTTTCAAGGATTTCATTTTACTTGGATCCACAATCAACACCCATGGAAGCAGCAGCCAGGAAATCAAACGACACATTGCATTGGGCAAAACTGCTGCAAAAGACCTCTTCAAAGTGTTAAAAGCAATGTGATGTCACTTTGAGGACAAAGGTGTACCTGACCCAAACCATGGTATTTTCTTTTTTTTGTTGTTATAGTACTTTAGATGAAGGTTTACAGAGTAAATTAGTTACTCATGAAACAATTAATACACATATCATTTTGTGACATTGGTTGCCAACCCCATGACATGTCAACACTCTCCCCTTTCCAACCTTGGGTTCCCTATTACCAGCTTTCCTGTCCCTTCCTGCCTTCTCATCCTTGCCTCTGGGCTAGTGTGTCCATTTAGTCTCGTTTTGTTTTATGAGCCTGTATAATCTTTGGCTGAAGGGTGAACCTCAGGAGTGACTTCAGTATTGAGTTAAAAGGGTGTCTGGGAGCCATAGTCTCCGGGTTTCTCCAGGCAAGCCGTGATATTTTCAATCATCTCGCATGTATGTGAAAGCTGCACAGTGAATAATGAAGACTAAAGATGAATTGATGCCTTTTAATTATGGTGCTGGTGAGGAATATTGAATACACCATGAACTACCAGAAGAATGAATAAATCTGTCTTGAAAGAAATACAGCCAGAATGCTCCTTAGAAGTGAGGGAGGTGAGAATTCCTCTCAAGTACTTTAGACATGTTATCAGGAGGGACCAGTCCCTGGAGAAGGACATCATACCTGGTAAAGTAGAGGGTGAGCAAAAAAGACGAAGACCCTCAGTGAGATAGATTGACACAGTGGCTGCTACAATGGGCTCAAACATAGCAACTATGTGAGGATGGCACAAGATCGAGCAGTGTTTTGTTCTGTTTTAGGATTACTATGAGTCGAACCGACTTGACAGGACCTAACAACAAGGGGTCTCCAAGGCCACTCTCAGGCTTGGTGATTTGCTAGGACTCTCAGAACTCAAAAAAGCTGTTATACTCACAGAGTTTATTATCACAAAACGACACAAATCAAAATCAGCACAAGAAGAAAAACACATAGGGCAAAGTTCGGGAGGAACCAGGTGAAAGCTTCCAGGTGTCCCCTCCCAGTGGATTCACAAGGGACATGCTTAGTCTCACAGCAACACTGTGTGATGTATGTAACTTGTATTGCCAAGCTTTGGTGTCAAAGGTTTTACTGGGGGTAAGTCAAGTAGGCATATAGCACCACATGGCCAACCTTAGCACTCAGTCTCCAGACCTCCAGAGGTCAAACTGATGTAGCGTGGCCCAGGGCTTCAGGTACAAAAACAGGCATTCACCATAAGTAACACTATTAGCATGAACTATTTGGTCAAACTGATATCATGTGGACAAGGTCTCAGGCATACAAAAACACACTTATCAAACAGGATATTCCAAGGGCTCGGGAATTATTTCCCAGAAGAGAGGTCTAAGGCGAATCTTTTTTTTTTTTTTTGGAAATGTGCAGAGTTTTAGCAAACTAACACTGCTGAATTAACCCTTTACTGTACACCTCCATAAAATATTAATTAAAACAGGGAATTTGTAATTTTACAGTGGAGAAAGCTGTCAGACTCCACCTTAACCAAATGATCAACATTAACATTGTCATTATTGGTATAGACTGACATCATGGACCTCCTGATATGATGACCAAGAAGGGCACATTACATATGTGAGATTTCTGTCAAAAGTTCATGACCTCATTCTAATCATGAGGAAACATCAGACAAACACAAATTAAGAGACATTCTAGAAAATAACTGGTCTATACTCATCAAAAATATCAATGTCAAAGAAGACAAAGACAGACTGAGGAACTGCCCCAGACCAACAAAGACTAAAGAGACATGACAACTAAGTGCAATCTATTATCCTACATTGGATCCTGAATCCAGAAAAAAAGTTTTACGTTTTGTATAAATAAAATTATTGGACAACTGGTAGATTATGAATAAAGTCTTTAGATAATATTATTATAGCAATGTTAATTCACTAATTTTGATAATTGTACTGTTGTTATTTAAGTTAATATATTAGTTCTAGGAAATTCACTGAAGTATTTGCTAATTTAGGGGCATCATGTCTACAACTTAAATGCAAATGGTTTCCAAAAAAATGTGGTAAATGTTAACAATTGAAGAAACCGGGTAAAAAGTGCATAGGAGTTCTTTTTTTCTATTCTTGTAAATTTTCTCCAAGTCTGAAATCATTTCAAATATAGAATTACAAAACAATCCATTGATAAGCACAAAATAAGCTCTGAATAAATGGAAAAACTTATCAAATAATAGATGGGAAAACTTGTTATCTTAAAAATGAAAATTATCCTCAAGTCAATCTAATAATTCGATGTAATAACAATCAAAATCCCAACAACTTGACAAGATGATCCTAAAATCCTATGACAAAATTAAGGAAGAAGAAGAGCCAAGGCACTTTGGAGAAAGAACAAGAGACTTGTCTTCTATATATCATTATCTATTAAAAGCTATAGTAATGACAACGTTGACATTAGTGCAGAGAGAGATATATTAGCCTACAATAAAAGACCAGTGGACCCAGAAACACTCTAATGACAGTACACCCATTCCTCACTTATCGACATGGTTAGGTTTGAAAGACCAGGTCATTATGGGAAAATCAGAATTATGAGAAAATGGAGGATGACCATATCTGATCACAAAATGGAGGATGACTATATCATTACCTAACTGCCAAACCACTGAGAATCATGGCCCAGGCAAGCTGACACATAGCCTTAACCATCACAGCCAGCATTACTCTCGCTTCGCACCTCGGCATTCATCACTGCCAGACATATGTCGTTAATGCACAAAATAGATGGATAGCAAATTTTTTACTATAATTGTAAATGCAAAATGTCAGATAACAAGATAGTCAATAAGTGAAGAGTAGGTGTAGTGGCATTATAAATCAATGAGGGAAAGATGCTGCTGGGACAGCACTCTTCCCTATTTGTTGTTCAGCTTTCACATGCATATGAGGCAATTGAAAATACCATGACTTGGGTCTGGAGCCCTGATGGTGCAGTGATTAAAAGCTTAGCTTTTAACCAAAAGACCAGCGGTTTGAATCCACAAGCCACTCACTGAAAACTCTGTTGGGCAGTTCCACTCTGTCTATGAGTCAGAATTGACTCAATGGCAGCAGGTTTGGGTCAGGTCCACCTTAGTCCTCAGAGTGACATCTCTGCTTTTCACTTCAGAGACGTCTTTTGCAGTAGATTTGCCAAATGCAATAAGTCGTTTGATTTCTAGACTGCTGCTTCCACAGGTGTTGATTGTGGATCCAAGTAAAAAGAAATCCTTGACAATTTCAATCTCTTCTCCATTTATCATGATGTTGCCTATTGGTCCAGTTGTGAGGATTTTTGTTTTCTTTATGTTGAGGTGTAGTCCATACCGAAGACTGTAGTCTTTTATCTTCATCAGTAAGTGCTTCAAGTCCTGTTTGCTTTCTGAAAGCAACGTTGTGTCATCTACATATCGCAGGTTGTAATGAGTCTTCCTGTAATCCTGATGCCCTGTTCTTTTTCATATAGTCCAGCTTCTCAGATTATTTGCTCAGCACACAGATTGAATAAGTGTGGTGAAAGGATACAACCCTGATGCACACCTTTCCTGACTTTAAACCATGCAGTATTCCCTTGCTCTGTTTGAACAGCTGTCTCTTGGTCTACGTACAGGTTCCAAATGAGCACTATTAAGTGTTCTGAATTCCCACTGTTTGCAATGCTATCCTCAATTGGTTATGATCCACATAGTCGAATGCCTTTGCATAGTCAATACAACACAGGTAAACATCTTTCTGGTATTCTCTGCTTTCAGCCAAGATCCATCTGACATCAGCAATGATATCCTTCGTTCCACATCCTCTTCTAAATCCAGCTTGAATTTCTGGCAGTTCCCTGTTGATGTACTACTGTAACTGCTTTTGAATGGTCTTCAGCAAAACTTTACTTGTATGTGATATTAACGATATTGTTTGATAATTTTCACATTCTGCTGGATCACTTTTCTTTGGAATGGGCATAAACATTGGATCTCTTCCAGTCGGTTGGCCAGGTAGCTGTCTTCCAAATTTGTTGACATAGATGAGTGAGCACCCCCAGGGCTGCATCTGTTTGATGAAACATCTCAATTGGTATTCTGTCAATTCCTGGAGTCTTGTTTTTCACCAATGCCTTCAGTGCAGCTTGGACTTCTTCCTTCGGTACCATCAGTGCTTGATCATATGCTACCTTCTGAAATGGTCAAACGTCAACCAAACCTTTTGGTTCAGTGACTCCGTGTATGGTCTACTATGCTGGGAATGACAAATTGAAGAGGAATGGCACTGCATTCATCGTCAAAAAGAACATTTCAAGATCTGTCCTGAAGTACTGTGCCATCAGTTATAGGATAATATGTAAACACCTACAAGTAAGACCAGTTAATATGACTATTATTCAAATTTACGCACCAACCACTAAAGCCAAAGATGAAGAAATTGAAGATTTTTACCAACTTCTGCAGTCTGAAATTGAGCAAATATGCAATTAAGGTGCATTAATAATTACTGGTTATTGGAATTCGAAAGTTGGAAACAAAGAAAAAGGATCAGTAGTTGGAAAATATGGCCTTGGTGATGGAAACAACACTGGAGATCGCATGATAGAATTTTGCAAGACCAATGATTTCTTCATTGCAAATATGTTTTTTTCAACAACATAAATGACAACTATACACGTGGACCCTGCCAGATGGAAAACATGAAAATCAAACTGACTACACCTGTAGAAAGAGACCATGGAGAAGCTCAATATCATCAGTCAGAACAAGGCCAGGGGCTGACTGAGGTGGGAACAGATCACCAACTGCTCATATGCAAGTTCAAGTTGAAGCTGGAGAAAATTAGAGAAAGTTCACAAGAGCCAAAGTATGACCTTGAGTATACCTAACTTAAATTTAGAGACCATCTGAAGAATAGATTTGACACATTAAACACTATTGACCAATAACCAGACAAGTTGTGGAATGACATCAAGGACATCATACATGAAGAAAACAAAAGGTCATAAAAAAGACAGGAGAATAAAGATTACAGACAAGTGGGGCGGGGCCAAGATGGCAGATTATACATGGCAGTCTGGGAGCCCTGAACATCAAAGGCAGAGTTGAGGAACCGGACTGAGTGGCAGGGGGAGGGAGAGATGGTTCAGAAGCAGTGAGGAGTTGCCAGACCTGACCCAGCAATAGCCTGAGCCCTTCAGGCCTGGGCAGCTCGTGAGTGAGCAGTGAGGCAGGCAAGCAGTAGTGTTCAGGAGACGTGTGTTCCGCACTGGGAGAGACCCAGCACCAGAAAGTCTATTTGGCCTCCCAGAACCAGGGAGAAGCAGCCTTAGACCAGCAAAAGATAAGTGTACGGCCTACTGTGCAGACCAAAAACACCCCCCTTAGGGAAAAACCTCTCTCCCATCTACCTCTCCACTTCCTGCTCTGCACTGGGTCCGAGACCAGCTTCAGCAATTGCTGAGTCTCCTGGGCCAGAAGTAGGATCCATCACACACCTGGAGCCATTCTCCCTGCCTTGCAGAGTGAACAAATTAACCAACAGGGGAAAAAATAAACTGCCGGCTCCTCTAAGCCAGGAACCCAGGGTAGGAACAGCTCCTCTGCCTAAGCACAGGCATAAGGGATCCATGGACTTTGAGTGTCTTTCCCCTGGCATAGACTTGTGTGGGCCCATTTCAACAGCATAGGCCCTCATTACCGCAGTACAATAGGGTATATACAGGAACTCTAACTTCAACTGTTTCAGCTGTGAAGAGGCAGGTTCTTGACATTTGACAGGGTCTTCACCTACCCACATCAGCGGCCTGTGGACTGGGTGACTCCACCCACGCCACCTAGCCACCTGCAAAAGGGGCCCAAGAATAAGAGGTGCACCCCAGTCTTTACAGTCAACAGCATTAGCTGCTCATAGTCTGGCTGCAAAACCCACCCACCTACACGCTCTAGGGAACAGGGACACACCTTCCTCCTGGATACTCTGGGGTGGCCATCAGCCTTCTGCCCTGCTCAGGGTGTGTCCTCCTGCTGCAGCCAGATGCCCGTGCCTTCACCAATCACCCATGCCTATCTAGGACTGTGAGAGCCCACACCACACACTTTGTGGCTATCTACCTGGGCACCTGAACTGAATCCATACAGGAGGAGTGGGCAGACTCCTGAGCTCACATACCTAGCAACAGATCTAACCACCTGGAGACAGGACATTAGAGCTTCAGACTTGCCAATAATCAAACTAGCTCATACAAGCAGCCTATTTGGGCATATCAAAACAAAACAAGAAGCTAGAACACAGTAAGCAAACATAAAATAAATAAATATAATAACTTATTGATGGCTTGGAGACAATAGTCAATATCAAATCATGTAAAAAGGCAATCCATGATGGCTTCAACAAACTCTTGAAATTACCAGAGGCAGAATACAAAAGAGTAATATACAGAACTCTTCAAGAAATTAGGAAAGAAATTAAGCAAAACACAGAACACGCAATAGAAGAAATTTAAAAAATTAGAGAAGAGCATACTAACAAATATAACAGGCTGCAAGAATCCATAGAGAGACAGCAATCAGAAATCCAGAAGATTAACAATAAAATTTCAGAATTAGACAACTCAATAGAAAGTCATAAGAGCAGAATTGAGGCAATGGAAGTCAGAATTAGTGAGACTGAAGATAAAGCACTTGACACCAACTTATTTGAGGAAAAATCGGATAAAAGTATTGAAAAAAAAGAAGAAACCCTAAGAATTATGTAGGACTCTATCAAGAGGAATAACCTATGAGTTACTGGAGTACAAGAACACGGGGGATAACGGAAAATACAGAGAGAATTTTTGAAGATTTGTTGGCAGAAAACTTCCCTGATATTGTGAAAGATAAGAATATGTCTATCCAAGATGATCATCAAACCCCACATAAGGTAGATCCCAAAGAAAGTCACCAAGACATATTATAATCAAACTTGCCAAAACCAAAGATAAATGGAGAATTTTAAGAGTGGCTAGGGATAAATAAAAAGTCATCTACAAAGGAGAGTCAATAAAAATAAGCTCAGAGTACTCAGCAGAAACCATGCAGGCAAGAAGGCAATGAGATGACATATATAAAGACTTAAAGGAAAAAAACTACCAGCCAAGAATTATATATCCAGCAAAACTGTCTCTCAAATATGATGGCGAAATTAGGGCATTTCCAGATTAAGAGAAGTTTAGGGAATTTGAAAAAACCAAACCAAAATTAAGAGAAATATTAAAGGGAGTCCTCCAGTTAGAAAATCAGTAACATCAGATAACAATCCAAGACTAGAACACAGGACAGAGCAACCAGATATAAACCCAGATAGGGAAATCACAAAAATAAATCAAAGCTGAAAATAGGGAAACAGATGTCAATATGTAAAAGATTACAGCATTAAAACAAAAAAGAGGCACTTAAAAAATGTAGACATAGATTTTTCATATGAAGAGGAAGTCAAGGCAATATAAAAAAATAAAAGACTGGTATAAACTTAGAAAAACAGGGATAAATGTTAAGGTAACCACAAAGGAAACTAACAATCCTACAAGTCAAAATAAAAAACTAGAAAAATAAAAAAACTCAGCAAACACAAAATCAACAACAATGAAAAAGATGAAAAGAAAATAAAGAAAAACGACTCAGCACAGAAAATTAAGTGGAAAAAAAACTGTGACCAAAACACAAAAAAAGACATCAGAATGACACCACTAAATGCATACCTATCAATAATTATGCTGAATGTAAATGGACTAAATGCACCAATAAAGAGACAGAGAGTGGCAGACTGGATTAAAAAACACCATCTGTCTATATGCTGCCTAAAAGAGACACATCTTAGACTAAAAGACACAAACAAACTAAAACTCAAAGGATGGAAAAAAATATATCAAGCAAACAACACTAAAAAAAAGAGAAGGAGTGGCAATATTAATCTCTGAAAAAATAGACAAAATCCACCACAAAGGACAAGGAAGGACACTATATAATGATTAAAGGGTCAATACACCAGGAGGACATAACTATAATAAATATTTACACACAATGACAGGGCTCCGAAATACATAAAACAAACTCTAACAGCACTGAAAAGAGAGATAGACAGCTCCACAATAACAGTAGGAGACTTCAACACACCACTTTTGGTGACGGACAGAACATCCAGAAAGAAGCTCAATAAAGACACAGAAGAGTTAAATGCTACAATCAACCAACTTGATCTCATAGACATATACCGAACACTCCACCCAACAGCAGCCAAGTATACTTTCTTTTCCAATTCACATGGAACATTCTTTAGAATAGACCACATATTATGCCATAAAGCAAGACTTAACAAAATCCAAAGCATTGAAATATTACAAAGCATCTTTTCTGACCATAAAGCCATAAAAGTAGATATCAATAACAGAAAAAGCAAGGAAAAAAATCAAACACATGGAAACTAAACAACACGTTGCTCAAAAACTACTGGGTTATAGAAGAAAATAAGAATGGAATAAAGAAATTCATAGAATCAAATGAGAATGAAAACACATCCTACCAGCACCTTTGGGACACAGCAAAAGCAGTGTTCAGAAGTCAGTTTATAGCAATAAATGCACACATCCAAAAAGAAGAAAGGGCCAAAATCAAGACATTAACCCTACGACTGGAACGACTAGAAAGAGAGCAGCAAAAGAAGCCCTGAGGCGCCAGAAGAAAGGAAATAATAAGAATTAGAGCAGAATTAAATGAAATAGACAATAGAAAAACAATTGAAAGATTTAACAAGACCAAAAGCTGGTTCTTTGAAAAGATCAACAAAATTGATAAACCGTTAGCCAAACTGACAAAAGAAAAACAGGAGA
>NW_004444209.1:1660923-1677666 GCF_000243295.1 Trichechus manatus latirostris
ACAACGACAAAGAACAATGATGAAGCCGTGAAACATCTTATAACATGGAGGAAGCTGGAGGGCATTATGCTGAGTGAATTTAGTCAGTCACAGAAGGGCAAATATTGTATAAGACCACTATTTTAAGAACTCAAGAAAAGGTTTAAACATTGAAGAAAACATTCTTTGATGGTTATGAGGGTGGGAAGGGAGGATGAGGATTATTTACTAACTAGATAGTAGATAAGAATTATCTTAGGTGAAGGGAAGGACAGCACACACTACAGAAGTCAGCACAACTGGACTAAACCAAAGCTAAGAAGTTTCCTGAATACAACCAAACACTTTGAGGGACAGAGTAGCAGGGGTAGGGGTCTGGGGAACATGCTAGGTCAATTGGTATAACAAAGCTTATTAAGAAAATGTTCTGCATCTTACTTGGGTGAGTGGCGTCTGTGGTCTTAAAAGCTTGCAAGTGGCCATCTAAGATGCATCAATTGGTCCCAATCACCTGGAGTAAAGGAGAATGAAGAACACCAAAGACACAAGGAAAGCAGTAGCCCAAGAGACAGAAAGGGGTCACATAAACCAGAGACTTAATCAGCCTGAGACCAGAAGAACTAGATGGTGCCCGGCTACCACTGACGACTGTGCTGACAGGGAACACAACAGAGAGTCCCAGATGGAGCAGGAGAAAGGAGGCGTGTAGAACTCAAATTCTAGTAAGAAGGCCAGACCTAATGATCTGAGACTGGAGGAACCCCGGAAAGCATGGCCCCTGGATTCTCTATCAGCCCAGAAGTAAAACAATTGCTGAGGCCAACTCTTCAGACAGGGATTGGACTGGACTGTGGGACATAAAATGATACTCATGAGGAGTGTGCCTCTTAGCTCAACTAGATACAAGAGACTAAATGGGCAGCTTCTGTCTAGAGGTGAAATGGGAAGGCAGAGAGGGTTAGGAGCTGGTTGAATGGACATGGAGAATCAGGAGTGGAAAGGAGTGTGCTGTCACCGTATAAGGAGAGCAATTAAGGTCACTTAACAATGTATGTATAAATTTTCGTATGGGAGACGAACTTGAAATGTAAACTTCATTCAAACTATAACAATAAAAAAAAAAAAAGGAAATCCTGTAATGTGCAGTTGTCCTCTGAAGCACATGGGGTTGCCATGAGTCAGAATTTACTGGATGTCAGTGGGTTTGGTTTTATGTTTAAGAAAGATAGGAAGAAATGAAGAAGGAAAAAAGGGAGGGAACGAGTGCGACAGAATCAGTGATAGTGAAAGTGAAGGAGACGGGGAGATAGCGAGCGAGAGAGACAGAGAGAGTGAGAGACAGGGAGAGAGAAAGAGACTGTTCTGAATTGAATTGTGTCCCTCCCCAAATACATGTTGTAGGTCCTAACCTCTATGCCTGTGGTTATAATTCCGTTTGGGAATGGGTTGTGCTTGTTATGTTAATGAGGCAGAATTACTGTAGGCTGTTTGAAGTCAATCTCTTTTGGGATACAAAAAAGATTATACAAGCAAATTAGAAAACTGAGATGGGGGAAGAGAGATGCTAAGCCACATGAAGAGTGCCCAGGAGCAGAAGCTCAAAAGAGACAAAGTCCTTCCCCCAGAGCCGACACAGAAAGAAAACCTTCCCCTAGAACCAGCACCCTGAATTGAGACTTCTAACCTCCCAAACTGTGAAAAACTAAATTTCTGTTTGTTAAAGCAAAAAAAAAAAAAAGACAGGAGAGAAAGAAAAGACCAAAATGGATGTCAGAAGAGACTCTGAAACTTGCTCTTGAACACTGAGTAGCTAAAACAAATGGTAGAAATAACAAAATAAAAGAGCCAAACAGAAGATTTCAAAGGATGGCTTGAGAAGACAAAGTAATGTACTATAATGAAATGTGCAAAGATCTGCAGCTAAAAAGCCAAAAGGGAAGATCATGCTCAGCATTTCTCAAGTTGAAAGAGCTGAAGAAAAAATACAAGCCTCAAGCTGCAATATTGACCGATTCTATGGGGAAAATGGTGAGTGTATATATTTATATAAAATAGAGAGAGAGAGAACACCAAAAAACCAAACCCATTGCCGTCAAGTCGATTCTGACTCATAGTAGGACAGGGTAGAACTGCCCCATAGGGTTTCCAAGGAGCAGCTTGTGTATTCAAACTGCACCACCAGGGCTCCATTTATATATATAGAGAGAGATCTCAGGGAAATGGCTCATGCAGTTGTAGAGGCTGGCAGGTCCCAAGCCTGACAAGCCTGTGGGTCAGGCGTCAGGCTGGAGGCTTCTCCTGACTCACTGCAAGGGCTGACACGCCCAAGATGCACAGGTCAGATAGCAGGCTGCTGGCCAAAGTCCCAAGAACTGGAAGTCAGACGATGACAAGCTGAATGCAGGATCCCAAGCAGAGCAAAAGCCAGCAAGCTTTGCCATAAAGTCCACATATATTAGATGCAGGCCATACTCCCATGGAAACTCACTTTCAACTGACCGGCGACTCACAGCAGATCCCACCATGGAGGTGATCACATTATATCAGATGCCATCATGGAAGTCATTACAGCATTATACGGCTGCCAAACTACATCATAACTGCCAAACCACTGAGAATCATGACCCAACCAAGTTGACACACACCTTAATGATCACACATATTATATGTATGCATATTATGATACATGAATAACAAATAAAAGTATAAAAATATCCACAGGAAGAATGGACACCAACATCCCTTTACTAGTAGTAGTAGTAGTTGTTGTTAGCCACTATTAAGTTGCCCCCACTCATGACGACCCCATGCACAATGGAACAATACACAGCCCAGACCTGTGCCATCCCCATGATAGGTTGTGGACGGGACCACTGTGATCCATAGGGTTTTCACTGGCTGATTTTTGGAAATAGATCTCCAGGCCTTTCTTCCTACCTTTAGTAGTTACTTTTGGGGAATACAGAGACTCAAATGGGAGAGTAACTTTAGCTGCATCTGCATCACTTTATTTATTTAAAAAATAAGAATAAAAAAATCTGAAATATGGCCAAACACTAATATTTTTTTAAATATTGGTGAACGTGCATGGGTATATTATTATTTTTATTCTTTTCTGTATGTTTATTTAAATAAATGTCTATATTAACATTTTTTAAAAAGAAATCAAAGAGAACTAATTCTAGAGTGAAACACCCACTTTACAGTTCAGTCATGAGACTAGTGCACTGGTGCCATCTGGCGGTATACCTTGCACACGTTGTAGCTGTTTTAAAAAACCCATTGCCACTGAGTTGATTCTGACCTACAGCAAGTCTTTGGACTGTAGAACTGTCCGCACAGGGTTTCCGAGGAGCAGCTGGTGGATTCAAACTGCAGACCTTTTGGTTAGCAGCCAAGCCCTCAACCACTGCACCATTACGGCTCCGTTGTAGATGTTAGAAAGATGTTGTTTTGGAGAAGTTAATACTTCTCCAAAATGAGAGCTACCATAAATTCAACACCTACATATTTATCCTGGGTATATAGATAAGGATCCTTTTAACAACATTGCGTTATCTTTATTTTAAAGCATAATTAATTTACTCAAGCCTACGGAATTAGTTCTGTTTGTTTGTAAAGTTCATTCTCTTCACAGATTAAATTGCCTCAAAATCTCTTTGCAGGCTGCACTTATAAAACATGAAATGAAAGCAAATGTCACAATCCAAAGTCTACAGGATAAAATTTTTATAACTTCTGATTAGTATATGAAGCTCTGGTGGTGCATTGGTTAAGAGCTCAGCTGCTAACCAAAAGGTTGGCCGTTTGAATCCACCAGCAGCTCCTTGGAAACCCCATGGGGCAGTTCTACTCTGTTCTATAGGGTTGCTATGAGTCAGAAGAAACTCAACAGGTTTGGTTTTGGTTTTCTGATTAATTAGTATATGGAATCCCTGTGTGGTGCAAATGGTTAACACACTTGGCTGCCAATCAAAAGGTTGGAGGTTAGAGTCCACCCAGAGACTCTTCCAAAGAAAGGCCTGATGATCTGCTTCCAAAAAATAAGCCAAAGAAAATTTTATGGAGTACAGTTCTACTCTGGACACAGGGTCGCCATGAGTCAGAATCGACTTGACATCAACTGGTTCGGGTTTTGTTTTGTTTTGTTTTACACCTAGTAACTAGTAGAGTACCAAACTCACACAAAAAATTCATAGAATGAATTTTATTCTGATTGTGGCTTTTCTTGTTATCACATCATAAAAGTGCTGAAAATCCCACTCATTCTATGAAGTTAATAATTTTATATTCTTGTGTATGGGAATATACAGTAAGTTTCTAGGGATATAGTTCACATACAAACATCAAGCTAGTGATGGAAAGCTGGCATTTTCAGACAGTGGGGTATCCCCGTGCCTCCTCAAATCCTATACAAATAGGTAATGGCCTGTTATGCTTCTACATGAGCATTCAACTTTCCCTTGGTGTCCCTTCCTCCTAGCTTAAACCACCATCTTCCTTTTCCCTTTATTCTTCCCCTAAATCCAGCCTTTACCTGGTTACTGAACCATATTTCTAATGAAGTACCAGTCCAGCTGCTTCTGGAGGTGGCACTTTCTGGATGCTAATTGGAGTCTGCTCTGCAAATATGAAGAGGAGGGAAAGGACAGGCCTATGGGTAGGGTACAGGTTACAGAGGCAGGAACATGAAGCAAATCACATACTACATCAAAATAGCAACAAATCTGTCCCTTTGAGTTACTTTTGATCCCACCAGGAATGAGTCTCTGCCAGATGATATAACTTCACCACCTTGAGAGGGGGAAGGACTGAAGAAGTCTAGCTCTGTCTGGAAGAGTAAGCACTTGAGGGATCCAAGGAAGAGCGCTCATGTCAAGAGCAAGACAAGGACGTGATACACAACCCATTACCCTGGCTTTGGCCAAAAGCAGGGCCCCCTTAGGAAGTATGTGGCCCTGGCCAAAAAAAATTTTTTGAGGAGTATGGGGGGCAGGAGCCCTGCTTATATAAACAATTTCATTTAATATGTTTTGTAAAATTCATGGGTTCAAGCGAAGTGTAGGGATTTATTGATGAAGATTTAGAATAATGGATATAGGAAAGGTATTTATTTGCTTATTGCCCAATAAGTGCACATATATACTCTTTGTAGTGTTCATCACCATCTCTTCCTGTTTAGGTCTAGGAACCATGAATTCATCATCTTTATTGTCAAATATGCCATTTTTGGATAATTTCATATCTCCCATCACAAGAATAAGGTACAACAATGCCATGGCTGTTCAGAACCTGTTTGGATTGAAACAATATAGATTTTCTTGTCTGTGCATTTCCCTAATGTCATTTATTTAAAGCTGGTTAAGTCATGATGTTGAATCATCCACTGTGCTGCCCGTGAAGATTTGGCTCTCAATGACGCTCTCAAATGGCTGTTACTTTACATTGCTGTTGACAACCACAAATGCAAGTCTTACCCAGAGTATGTGGGAAAGTGTGAATGATAACTATTTTCTGGTCAAGTGCAATTTGCCATTCGGAATTTTATAGGGAAAGCATAAAACAACACGTCTTCCAGGCATGTCTTCTCTTGACTTCTTTAGGTTGTAATCACTCCATTCCTAGAATATGACGTCTTTCACTACTGACTGCACTACTGCCGTCCACAGACTGCTACCAGCCAGGAGGATAGGCAAGGGCCCCATGGGCAAGAATGAAAAGAGCGGTCCCATTCACATAAGGCATGAGTATCCTTCCTCTTGCATAGATTAAGATCAGCCCAGGGATCTGTTATTATGGACTAAAAGATTCACACTGGAAGTGCAAAGAAACTACATTGAGAGTGAAAGAGCTGGTGAAAGCTTCACGAATGAGACAGAATTTGGGCTGTGATGGATTCCTTCTGTGAGTCTGAATCGACTCGATGGCAATGGGTTTTTTTAATTGTTTTTTTTTTGGGGGGGGGGGTTTAGGGGAGCGAGGGATTTGGAGTCCTTCTAATGAATTAATTTCCTGTTCCTGGTGGGTGAGGTGTCCGACAAAGCCTTGTCACCACCATGTCACATCAGCCACGGAAGCTGTATTTTCCTGCTCAAGCCACTAGAGGTCTGCAGAGTAGTTTGTAAATTGCTTTCCTGACTCTCGGGTCAGATGAAAGCCTTACCACTGCGATTAGTCCAAAATGGAGACCGGAAATGGGTGATGGGAGTATTCATTGGACAGTGAGTGAACCCTAAGTGACAGAAGCTAGAAGGGACCTATGAGATGATGTAGCCTCATCTGCAACTAAAAGTATATAGGCTTCAATTCCTAACTTATGTCAGTCTCTTAATAGTTCATCCCATACTATTGATCCTTTGGCTTTTGGTTAAGATGAAGTCAGACTTAACCTTTTCACATACTACTCCTTTCTTAATGTCCTTGGTTTCCCTACCACTTAAATTCCTAACCTGGCTGATTTCCTTTGACTCCTACTCTTCTCTCCTCTCTACTCACCCCACTGCTCCTTTTCGCCCCTGCTTTACATAATCTATCTTCTGTTTGCTCTTTGCTCCTTTTAAATGATCAGAGAGAGATTTCCCCTCAGAAAGAGTAGGAATCAACCGTCAGCACTTCTCCTCACTCCTCCACCCAACTCTAAAACCTCAAGGCAGCCCCAGATGTAGACACACTTCTTGCCCAACATAACTGTTGAGCACTATTTCCATTTCCTGAACTAATTTGGAAAAATGGTTGTCTCTTTTCCTTACTTTCCTGATCCACCCTCCTTCCAACCTCCTACACCAGAAATCTTTGACTATAGGACCAGCATCTGCCTAGCATAAAAGAAGTGAATGAATGGCTGAATAAATTTCTAAAAGTATCCAGTGAAGGAGAAAGGCAGACCCAAAAGAAAGACAAAAGGAGAACAGAGTAAAGAGGGGGGAAAAAAGCAAGGGAACAACGAGAGGCATGTAGTAAAATGTAGGAGGAAAGAGAAAAGGTTAGGAAAAAAAGGAGCCAGGGACAGGCAGAGGACAGAGTTGAGAGGATAGGGGAAGAGCATGGGGGAAGAAAGGAGAAGGACATAAGGGAAAAGACTACAAGAGGACAGGGGAGGAAAGAAAATAAAGACTAATAATATAACAATGTAAAACTAAGGCTAGGACTCAGACCAGGGGCCCAGAGAAGATCTTTCAATTCAGTGTCATAGACAACACAGAAATGACCAGGGATGGAGAAGAGAGAGCTGGCAATTATAAACAGTAACAACAAACACTTAAGACAGTGGATCTTGGGAGAAACAAGAGAAGACCACATACTACAGACCCTCCTAAGAATGAGCTTGTGGCTTCAATGAAGGGTCATAAATAAAGTTTTTATCTGAAAGAAGAGTGTGTCCTTCTGCTTTTACAAGAGGCAAGAGGTGTCCACTAGGTCAAGAATACAGAGTGCTGCCCTTGCCCCAGCACATCCTCTATCTTGGTCTGTACCACCACAACACCTTAACAGCAGACCCCCCCCCCCAAAAACAGAGCCCCTATATTTTTCCCAGTTCAGGAAGAGAAACCTGATCCACATGGTTCTCCAGTTGCAGCCAGAGATAAAATCACTTTAATTGCATCCACAGCAGAGACATGCAGATGGGCAGAGCCCAGGAGGCCTAGGTAACTGCCTGGAGGCTCACGGTGGAGTAGCAGGAAAGGATGTTGGTAAAAAACCAAACCCGTTGCTGTATGCCCCATAGGGTTCCCAAGGAGCAGCTGGTGGATTCAAACTGCCAACCTTTTGAATAGCAGGCAAACGCTTAATCACTGCACCACCAGAGCTCCACTGTGCCACCAGGGCCCTTGATATTGGTAAAGGAGGTGTTAAACTCTTCCAGTTTACAACCAAAAGCAAACTCAGACCAGGGAAGAGACTGCTGACCAGGACCACAGCAGGGACCAAAGCAGCTCTTTCCTTATACCTTTCCAGGAGCAAGGGACAGGAGAAACAAATACCTAGGGAGACTGGCCATCAGGACCCTATTCTCCCACCTCTAATCCCAGGAGAAAAACGCAAGTTGGGTAGCTCCCAGGGCAAAGAAGAATTATATTTTCAAGGAAGAATGATAAAGAGTAGGCCAGCCCCTCTTCCCAGCACCTTCTCTGCAGAATACCTAAGAGGAGGGGGAGCAAGATGAGATAGAGGAAGAGGAAGAGAAGAAGGTGAAGAGAAGGAAGAGGACGAGTTGCTTCACTGTCCAGGGGATAACTGGAGCTTCATGTCATTACAGGTTATAACAATGTACTTTTCAAAAATGAAAGTTAGGTAGCTGCAGTGAGGAGTGACCTGGCCTGGTTTGGACAACTTGCAGTGTGTCAAACTGAAGGGGCGAGGGCTTTTGTGACACTTGCCCCCTTTGAGCTCACAGGCAATGACTGGACTGTTACAGACAGCCTTGACCGTGTCTTCATCCTCATGGAGAAATGTGTACTGGGTTATGCAAGTTTGGTTGTGCTTCTTTATCTTGTGAGCCATCATGGCATTGCATTCCCTGGAGAGAAGGTCATACCTAAGGTACTCTTTACTACTCTGAGAGAGAACATCAACCCTGAGCATCTTGTTGTCCCCAACCTCATCTTCATTGAAGATTGTGTCTTCTGGTTGCCAGCCAGCTTGTGCTAGTCCTCGGTTGCTAAGCACCAGAGTTTCTGTGTTACGGGTGCCCTCTCCCTCCTCAACAGCCTCAGCCTTGTCCTGGGAGTCACTGGCCCAAAACTCATTCAGTGGCTGATCACTATCTTCCAGGACTGCTGCGGCCATGTGAAGCCCCAGGCCCAGTCCCATCCCCAGGCCCAGCAGCAGCAGCAGCAGCATGAAGAAGATCTGCACCAGAGTCAGCTTCATTTTTCCTGGAGAGGAGAAAGGAGATGAGGATGAAAACTGGCTCCAATAGAGATCCTATTCTCCCCAAAACCTCACAGCGTAGTCTCTGGGGTCTTCTCTCCGTTCTCTATGTTACTTCACCCCCCTCAAGACAGAGATCCTTGTCTTTATTTTTCCATTTCTCCCGTCCCTCCCTACCACAACTCCTGTTGCTGTGCAGTAAGGTGTGGATCCTGCAGAGCAGGAAGACAATCAGGGGAAGCAGTTCTGAAATTGGTCCACATATGGGGAGTCAGGAAAGTTGATACCAATTCACTCTTAGACAGAAATTAATTCCAAATAACCAAGGAGAATGATTGATAAAACAAGCAAGGACAGTGTCACACTTTCCTTGAGAGAAATTCTTATAGAAAGCCTATTCTTAGTAAAGGCCTAGAGTCACCATAAGAGACCATCTCTATTTTTACCCCAAATTTACTTCTGCTAATTCTAGTATCTATTATGCACCATCCCCACAAAAGATCAAAAAGAATAGAAAAAATACCATAGTCCAGTCTCACTTCTAAGCTGAGCTGAGGAAAGATGTCCAACTTCACATTTCAGGCTCTTTCTAGAACTACATCTTGTAATGCTAGATTCCTTCTGCAACTAAAGAGCTGTTAACACCTGGGTACTCCTTGCTGAGACTAAACCAAAGAAAACCAAACAATTGACCTACTGGGGTCTCCCTACTAATAAAGACCCTAATGAGAGCTGAGGAAAAGAGAGTGTTTTTGTCCTTCTAGACCAACCTCATCTTCCTTCCCTACCAGAGGAAAAAAAAAATGCTATAAAGAACATTTTTGAGACATTTGATAAAATTAGTGATACAGTCTATGGACTAAATAAAGTATTATATCAATGTTTAATATGCTGAATGTGAAAACTGTACTCTAAGTAATTACCAAAATGTTTTTGTTCTTAGGAAATGCACCCTGAAGTATTATGGAGTAAAGGAGCATGATGTATGCATCCTACTCTCTCATATGGTTCAGAAAACAAATACATGACTATGTATACATATATATGTGTTTACAGTGATTTAGGAAGTAATATTGGAATCATTATTCCCTGTCCTTGAGCATAGAGAATGTGACCAGCTGGAGCTGGGCTCACAGGGACACACAAGGACACATCAACTGGGCCTTGAGATATAAAGACAATAGCTAGGACAATCTTAGAAAATACCTTTTCAGGAACCTTTCACATAAGCCAATCAAACAGAACACAAAAGAGTTTCACTCTTATCTTTTTCTATTAGCATTTAGTAAATAGAAAATTTGTTGGACAAATGAAGACCCTCCTGACTGTCGTTACTGAAACCTGTGCCAATGATTGTTAAGAAAGACCATTCAAAATGTAGGATCACAGTTTCTAGCCAATCTGTGAAAAGGTGACCCTTTCAATGGTTTTGCCCATTTGCAATGTTAATATATACTGATGACTCTCTAACAGTTCCTTGGACTCTGGCAGACATGGCTCTAGCAGCGTGCTTGTCCATTTCCTACTTTTGCCTCTTTGAATATATGCCGAATAAAACTTGCTTTACGCTTTACTAAACTTTGTGATGTTTTTGCCTACAACTACCGAAAGAGAATGATCAACCAAATGTAGTAAAAAGTTGTTTTTTGGTTTTTGTTTTTAAATAATGTATCTGAATAAAGGGTATTCAGGAGTTCTTTGTATTATTTTTGCCATTTTTCTGTAAAGTTGAAAATATTTCAAAATAAAAAAATTTCTAAACAATAGAAACCTTCCCATGTTGCTCCCTATGACTTACCTACACACCTAAGAAGCTTCAAAGATTCTTGTTTCCTCCCCTTCCCCAAGCTCTTGTCTCCCAGGGTTTCCTTCTCTCTGAGCAGTCCACTGGCATCTGGTCTGCAGCATAATGGTTATCTCCTGGTGGTCCATGTCCTCTTAAACACAGACTCATTTCCTAAGCCCACAGCCCTCCCACTCACCACATCTAGCACTAAATAAATACACTCAGCCCATTCTTATTTCTGCTCCCACAAACACTTTGAAGTAAAGCTTCTTGGGCATTCAGACAGAACCAAACATCCAAGACAGGAAATATCTCCAGTCTGGGGAACTGTAAACAGCTTTGTTTTGTCAAGCAACTGTTCCACTCCTGAGTTACACCCACTGTCCTGTGGTTTACAGCAGCCTGACCTTGCCTCTGAATTTCAAACCTAGTCATTTCCTTCTATTCTCTATTAGGCCTTCCTTTAACTCCCTTCCTGTCATTTTTGGAATGTCAAGATCTGTGGTCTTTATTTGGGTCATCTCTCCAGCACAGATTTTTTTGCTTTTCACCTCTTAAAGCTATATCATGACTTCATTTGAAGATTTGAGGTGAGTCAATCATGAATTTTCACGTATCTTTACCTACGAAGTCTATCCCAGTCTTCCATTCTCCACCACCTCTTTCTGTCCCTCAGCCTATAATCACATTCCCATAAGAATATCCAGATTTTGCAAATTCAGTAATTTAGCCCTGTTGTTATTGTTATTGTTAGTTATTGTCTAGTCAGCTCTGACTCAAGGCAACCTTATATATAACAAAACAAAACATTGGCCAGTCCTACGCTGTCTTCATGATCATTGGTATAATTTAGCCTGAGATAATATCCAACACAGCACTATCACTGTCAGTCCCTGTAGACTGGGGGAGTAAAACCAGGAGATAGATTACAATATTAACTCTAAAGTTCACTTCTTTAGCTAAAATTGAGATCAAGAGATAACATTTTTAAAAGCACTCTGACGACTATTAAAGCACAATAAAAATCCTCTCTAGACGTAAACAGGGCTTTTTAGGAAGATGGAGCCTTATTGGTACAGTGGTTAAGAACTTGGCTGCTAACCAAAAGTCTGCAGTTCAAATCCACCAGCTGCTCCTTAGAAACCCTATGGGGCAGTTCTACTCTATCCTATAGGGTCGCTGTGAGTCTGAATCAACTCAACAGCAATGGGTTTGGTTTTGGTTTTTTTTTTTAGGAAGATGTTTTCCTTAGTCATTCAGACAGGAGTTTTCAAATAGTAGTCTATGAGCCGCTTTTGTGATCCATCAAGCTGATCTTTTGCCATGCTGATGTTCATAATTTACAGTAATTATAATAATAACCAATATTGAGCACTTACTTTATTGTAGGCAGTTATTGCATTTCACCTTCTCAGCTTGCTTGTGTCCCTCTTTCGTGTCAGTTCTGCACATTCACTCTAGTGAGGTCTATTCACAACATAAAGATGGAAGAAAGAATTCTCTGCTGATCCCAGTAGCAGTCTGAGATCAGCAGGAATAATGTATTCAATTACAGACTTCACTAGTTTCTTTATGAGTGTGTTTTGGTTACCATTAGAGATCATTTGAAATTAACCTTGAATAAATATGAAGAAAGGATCTGTGTCTGTGGTTTAAGTAGTGCCTTTAGATGGGACAGGTTTTGTCCTTGGTTTTTTCTTTTTCTAGGCTTCAGTTTTCTTATCTTCTAAATCTGGATAATAGTAGCACTTACCTCATAGGGAATTTGCGAATATTATATGAGACACTAAGGTCTCTGGGTGGTGCAAACTGTTTGCACTCTACTACTAACCTAAAGGTTGGTGGTTTGAACCCACCCAGTGGCACCATGGAAGAAAGGCCTGGAGATCTGCTTCTATAAAGATTACAGCCAAGAAAACCCTATGGGGCAGTTCTACTCTGTAACATGGGGTTTCCACGAGTAGGAATCGATTTGACAGCAACAGGTTTTGTTGTTTTTTTTAAAGTATGAGACACTACATGTAAAACTAGATGTGCTAGTTATTGTTGTTGTTTCCGTTATTGCTATTATGTGGCAATTACCTACACACGCTCATCACCCCATCAATACCATTTTTCTATTGAGAAATAGCATATAATAAGTAGGAGCCTGGTGATGCAGTGGTTAAGAGCTATGGCTGCTAACCAAAAGGTTGGCAGTTCGAATCCACCAGCTTCTCCTTGGAAACACTATAGAGCAGTTCTACTCTATCCCATAGGGCCGTTATGAGTTGGAATCAACTCGACAACAATGGGTTTGGGTTTATCATTTTTATAGCTACCAACATTCCTCACTGCTTCTCCTAGAAACCAGCCAACATTATTCTAGAATCTCAGAGAAGAAATTCAAGTTCATAGAAATTGACTTCATCTTAAAATGAAGAAAACAACTCAAAGAGGTTAATGTGTTTGCTTCAGATGCTACATGTAAGTAATGGAAGTGCTGATTTTAGAATTGCTATCTTCTAGTTAAGCGAAATTTATTAACAAAAGGCAAAGAAAGAACAGACATGCTGATTAAAAAACTGGCAATGAATCCATCTGTTATGGATTGAATTCAGCCCTCAATATGCTGAAGTCCTAACCTCTGCAGTAGTAAATGTGCAGATGTTATCAGCTGAGTTAGCAAAGTCATACGGAAGCAGAGTGGGTCCTAATCTGAATCCCTTCTGAGTAGCATCTTATAAAAGAGAAAGACAAGACACAGAAATAGAGTCATACACAAGGGGAAGACAGCATATCAGAATTAGTCTACAAGCCAAGCAACACCAACAAATGCACAAGATTACAGAAACTGAAAGAAATGAGGAAGAATTTTCCTCTAGAGCCCTGCCAACGTCCTGAAGTCAGACTTCCGGCCCCCTGAACTGTGAAAAAATAAACTTCTGTTCCTGAAAGCCACCCACTTAGGAAACTAAGACACCATCTAAAACTTAGATTCTAAGTATTATTTCTCATTGTAACTCAATCTAAAATGTGGGCTTCCACTTCTGGTCAAGATATAATTCACAGTGACCGGTTTTCCCCTGACACTCCTAGAAAAATGATTATACAAAACAACAGCTTTTCAAGACATTGGACATCAGGCAATGAAGGACAGTGATCACTAAGAGATGGTAAACAAATGAGGTGAGTCCTGTGATTGTGCCAGTTTACTCCCCAGAGTAAACTGGGGAATCCAGGCAGAATCTGTCAGCCTCCCTGAGAGGAGGAGATGTAACTGGAAGTTTAAGGAAGCCAAGACAGCTAGAGTTCACAGTGTGGAGAGGAGAGAGCTGCAGAGATAGAACCCTGGAGATTCGTAGCAATGAGATATCACTAGAATGGCTTTTAAAAAAAAAAAAAAAAAAAAAGTGACAAGGATACAGAGAAACTGGATCTCTCATACATTGCTATTGGGAAAGTAAAATGGTGCAGCCACTCTGGAAAATAGTTTGGCATTTTCTTAAAAAACTAAATATACATTTACCATATGTCATGGATTGAATTATGTCCCCCCAACAATGTGTGTATCAGTTTGGCTGGGCCATGATTCCTGGTATTGTGTGATTTTCCTATATGTTATAAATCCTACCTCTATAATGGTAACGAGGGAGGATGGGCGGCAGTTGTGTTAGTGAGGCGGGACTCAATCTACAAGACTGGATTGTGTCCTGAGGCAATCTCTTGAGATATAAAAGACAGAAGTGAGCAGAGAGATGCGGGGGGAGGACCCTCATACCACCAAGAAAGCAGTGCCAGGAGCAGAGGGCATCCTTTGGACCTTAGGTTCCTGCGCAGAGAAGCTCCTAGTCCAGGGGAACACTGATGAGAAGAAGGCGGACAGAGAGAGAAAGCCTTCCCCTGGAGCTGACGCCCTGAATTTGGACTTTTAGCCTACTTTACTGTGAGAAATAAAATTTCCTTGTTAAAGCTGTCCACTTGTGGTATTTCTATTATAGCAGCACTAGAGGACTAAGACACCATATAACTCAGAAATCACACTCCTGGGCATTTATCCCAGAGAAATGAAAACTCATGTCCACACAAAATCATTTACACAAATATTAACAGCAGTTTTATTCATAATAGTGAAAAACTGGAAACAATCCAAATGTCCTTCAATAGGTGAGTGGTAAGACAAACTATGTTACATCCATTCTATGGTGTCATGGATTGAATTGTGTCCCCCAAAAATATGTGTCAACTTGGTTAGGCCATGATTCTCAGTATTGTGTGGTTGTCCTCCATTTCGTGATTGTAATTTTATGTTAAAGAGGATTAGGATGGGATTATAACACCCTTACTAAGATCACATCCCTGATCCAATGTAAATGGAGTTTCCCTGGGGTGTGGCCTGCACCATCATTTATCTTACAAGAGATAAAAGGAAAGGGAAGTGAGCAGGGAGTGAGGGACCTCATACCACCAAGAAAGAAGCACTGGGAGCAGAGTGCATCCTTTGCAGACCAGTGTTCTGCCTGAGACCCTCCTCGACCAGGGGAAGATTGATGACAAAGACTGTTCTTTAGAGCCAACAGATAAAGCCTTCCCCTGGAGCTGACACTCTGAATTTGGACTTTTGGACTACTAGACTATGAGAAAATAAATTTCTCTTTGTTAAAGACATCCACTTGTGGTATTTCTGTTATAGCAGCACTAGATGACTAAGACATATGGGATATCACTCAACAATTAAAAAGAATAAACTATTGATACACTCAACAACATGGATGGATCTCAAGGGCATTATGTTTGAAAAAAAAAAAGTAAATATCAAAAAGTCACACATAGGGGACCATGGTCTCAGGGACCATCTAGCTCAACTGGCATAACACAGTTTATAAAGAAAATGTTCTACATTCTACCTTGGTGAGTAGCGTTTGGGGTCTTAAAAGCCTGTAAGCAGTCATCTAAGACACTCCACTGGTCTCACCCCTTCGTGAGCAAGGGAGAATGAGGAAAACAAAATACAAGGGAAAGATTAGTCCAAAGGACTAACGGACCACAACTACCACGACCTCCACCGGACTGAGTCTGGTACAACTAGGTGATGCCCTGCTACCACCACTGACTGCTCTGACGGGGATCACAAACAGAGGGTCCCAGACAGAGCTGGAGAAAAATGTGGAACAAAATTCTAACTCACAAAAAAAGACCAGACTTATTGGCCTGACAGAGACTGGAGAAACCCCAAGAATACGGCCCCTGGACACCCTTTTAGCTCAGTAATGAAGTCACTCCCAAGGTTCACCGTTCAGCCAAAGATTAGACAGCCCCATAAAACAAAATGAGACTAATGGGGCACAACAGTCCAGGGACCAGGACTAGAAGGCAGGAGGGGACTGGAAAGCTGGTAATAGGGAACCCAAGGTTAAGAAGGGACAGTGTTGACATGTCATGGAGTTGTTAACCATTGTCATAAAACAATATATGTACTAACTGTTTAATGAGATACTATTTGTTCTGTAAAGCTTCATCTAAAGTACAATAAAAAAAACTAAAATTAAAAAAAAAGTCACACAGTATACGATTAAATTTATATAATATGGAAAACAGATTAGCGGTTGCCAGGGGTTAGGAAGGTGAGGGTTAGAGATATAGGTGTGACTATAAAGGGTAGCGGCTGCAGCAGTATGTTGACAGAGAATTTCCAGAAATTCAGGCCGGATTCAGAAGAGGACATGGACCAGGGATATCATTGTTGATGTCAGATGGATCTTGGCTGAAAGCAGAGAACACCAGAAAGATGTTTACCTGTGTTTTATTGACATGCAAAGGCATTCAAGTGTATGTATTACAACAAATTATGGATAACATTTCAAAGAATGGGAATTAATTGTACTCATGAGGAACCTGTACATAGATCAAGAGGAAGTTGTTCAGATAAAACAAGGGGACACTTTGTGGTTTAAAGTCAGGACAGGTGTGTCAGGGTTGTATCCTTTCACCACACCTATTCAATCTGTATGCTGAGAAAAGAATCCAAGAAGCTGGACTATATGAAGAAGAACAGGGCATCAGGATTGGAGGAAGGCTCATTAACAACCTGCATTATGCAAATGACACAACCTTGCTTGCTGAAAATG
>NW_004444209.1:1677766-1705506 GCF_000243295.1 Trichechus manatus latirostris
ACCTCAACATAAAGAAAACAAAAATCCTCACAACTGGACCAATAAGTAACATCATGATAAATTGAGAAAAGATTGAAGTTGTCAAGGATTTCATTTTACTTGGACCCACAATCAACACCCATGGAAGCAACAGTCAAGAAATCAAATGATTTATTGCATTGGCCAAATCTGCTGCAAAAGACCTCTTTAAAGTGTGGACAAGCAAAGATGTCACTTTGAAGACTAAGGTGCACCTGACCCAAGCCATGGTATTTTCAATCGCATCATATGCATGCAAAAGCTGGACAATGAATAAGTAAGACTGAAGAAGAATTGATGCCTTTGAATTGTGGCGTTGGTGAAGAATATTGAATATACCATGGACTATCAAAAGAATCGGCAGTTCAAATCCACCAGGCACTCCTTGAAAACCCTGTGGGGCAGTTCTACTCTGTCCTATAAGGTCACTATGAGTCAGAATCGACTCGACGGCAACGGGTTTGGTTTTTGTTTTTTTCCAAAAGAATGAGCTGGTCTGTCTTGGAAGAAGTACAACCAGAATGCTCCTTAGAAGCAAGGATGGTGAGACTACGTCTTACATACTTTGGACATGTTGTCAGGAGAGATCAGTCCCTGGAGAAGGACATCATGCTTGGTAAAGTACAGGGTCAGCAAAATAGAGAAAGACCTTCAATGAGATGGATTGACACAGTGGCTGCAACAAAGGGCTCAGGCATAACAATGACTGTGATTATGGCGCAGGACCAGGCAGTGTTTCGTTCTGTTGTACATAGGGTCACTATGATTTGGAACCGACCCCATGGCATCTAACAACAACAACATAAAGAGTAGCAAGAGGGAGATCTTTGTGGTGATGGAACAGTTCTGTGTCTTGATTGCCATGGTGGTTACGTGAAACTACACATGTAATAAAATGACATAGAACTACACACACACACACACACACACACACACACACACACACACAGAGTACGCTAATGTCAATTCCCTGGTTTTAATATTGAACTATAGTTATATAGGAAACCCTGGTGGTGTAGTGGTTAAGAGCTACAGCTGCTAACTGAAAGTTTGGCAGTTCAAATTCATCAGGTGCTCCTTGGAAACCCCATGCGGCAGTTCTATCCTGTCCTATAGGTTCACTATGAGTCGGCATGGACTCGACGGCAATGGGTTTGTTTGTTCATTTTTTTAAATAGTTATCTAAGATGTAACCGTTGGGGAAAAGCTGATGAAGCATACATACGATTTCTTTGTACTATCTTTGCAACTTCCTGCAAGTCTACAATTATTTCAAAATTAAAACTTTTTTTTTAAAGTATTACATTCTCATTATAGAAGTTTTACTTAATAGGACAGAGAAATACACACACACACACACGACCTTCATCCTACTGTTTAGTGTATATCTTTCCAGTCTTCCCCCACTCTACTCTTATCCCATGATGTCCATTAAAATTACAAGTTAAGATGTCAAATGACAATTGAATATAGTGGATAAAGGAATTTGGAATTTAGGAGAGGACTCTGAGCTAGAGATAAAAATTTGGGAGACATCAGCATATGGCTAGGTATCTAAAGCCATGAGACTTGAAGAGAGTGAGTGCCAAAAGAAAATTGGTGTTTTGTTTTGTCTGTTTTTAAGATGGGGAAAATAACAGCTTGTTTATTTGTTGATAGGAAAAACCCAGTAAAGAAGGGAAAGCTGATGATGCAGAAGAAAGAGAATTGCTAGAACTATTACTTTGAGTGGGACAGAGGAGATAGGATATGGTACACAGCTGGCCTTGGCTGGGAGCATAGATACTTCATCAATAATAGTATGATGGAAGGCAGACACTAAATTTAGCAGTCTTGCCTTTTCTTTTTTCTCTGTCTCAGCTCCTTACCATCTAGGACAGTGGCACACCTCTTCTGGCATCACATGATATAACTAAATGGAACTCGGAGAATCCGAAACCAAGCCTTCCCTTGGGAAAACAGAAGAGAGGAGCATTCAGTGCAAAAGCTTGACCAGAAGATAGCAGCCATCCCATCAGCACCATTCTACATGAGGCAGGGGTAGGGAGTAGCATGCACCAGTTCCCAAGTGCAAGTCTGCAGACCAGTGGCTGCACTGGTGGTGTCAGCACACCCCAAAAAGCATTGTAAATCACCCAAAGATTCAGAGTCAGTAGATCCAGGATGAGGCACAGGAATTTATACCTGGTGATCCTGTTGCACAACTCATTCTGGGGGCTACTGGTGTAAAAATGTATAGAGGCCACGCTTTGGAGCCAGACTGAGTTTAAATTCTGGCTGTCACTTCTTGCTTGAACAAGTTACTTAAACTCTTGGTCTGCTTATCCAGAAATGCCACACTGGGTTGCTGTGAAAAGTGTATGTAAAGACTCAGGGCAGGACTCAGCTTAACCTCTCTGTGCCTTACTTTTCTCAAAGAATTTTGTGAGGATTCAGTGATTTAATACATAGTTAAAACGGTACTTGAATACAGGCTCTCAATAATCAGTAACAACTATTATTATATTTTAAGGTCAAATACAAAATGAACATATTGTTCTTATGTTCAATAATATCTAATTATCTCTCCCACAATTTTAGGTTTCCAGTGATACCTCCAGACCTCTCCAACACATTTTCTCATTAGCTTTAGTTTTGGTCATAGTAGTCATAAAACAGGTTGAGGGTGTTATGCTGATGGCCAAGGGACCTATCTAAGGAGAACTTCCATAAAGACGTGGCCATTGCACAGTACTCCTCCCATAGACCCAGCCAGGATATACACTGAATCATGATTTTATATTGTATTTTTTTTAAAAATAGTTGCCATGGAGTTGATTCCAACTCATGACGACCCCATGTGTGTCAGAGTAAAACTGTGCTCCATATGGTTTTCAATGGCTAATTTTTCAGAAGTAGATCACCAGGCCTTTTTTCCAAGGCGTGTCAAGGAGGACTTGAACTTCCAACCTTTCAGTTAACAGCAGAGTGCATTAACCATTGCACCCCCCCCATGAACTCCTTATATTGTATAGCTCCTGAAAAAAAAAGAAAGGAAGAAAGAGAAAAAAAATAAAACTTAGCCCATTACGCTTGAAAGAAAAAGGTATCCTGACCCTGGTCCTCTAAATGAGTGTGGATAATAAGGTGAAACGTGGGGTTAGGATAAAAAGGAAACAATTGTGATGCAGTGTAGACTACCAGAGAGGTAAAGTGTCCATTTATGCCTGTGATTGGTGGCAGCAATAACCAGCAGAAGACAACAGAAGCTTCCTAATCTGAGAAGGTCCCCAAGACCTTCTCCCTTGCTCCGCATCTGGTTACACTGTGTCCGTCTCAACAGGTCAGACCACTGCTGTGCAGAAGAATAAAAAGTAGCTGTTCATGAGCTCAGACTCTGAAGATGGATTTCCTGAGTTTAGGACAGAAATAGAGTATGTTATCTATGAACTACATTTCAGGATAGTAAAAAGACACATAATAAGTTTTTCTATAAAAGATTGGATCTGGTGACATGGTTGAGAACCACTGGTTTAGAAGAATTAGTAGTGATCAGACCTAGGATATTCTAAGATACTAAAGACTTTTCCAGGTCATTTCTAATTCCCTCCTGATGTTGTTTTCCTCTTTCTTTTCGTTTTACTCTCTAGCAGTAGAGGGGAACAATGTTCTTTACTATGTGAAGCTCTGTTCAAGATGTTCTGGCGGTAAAGACGAATTTGGGACCAGGGGTCTTGCAACACTGTGCACATGTGGGGTTTTCCTTCAGTCTACAGCTACAGCTACAGCAGCTACTGCCTAGTGACAGTTGATTGAATATAAGAATCCTGCTCAGCCTTGGGCTGGAGGTGCTCCAGCTGTGAGGAGTTTCTCTAGAATGGGAAACATGGGAACACAGAAGGAAAAGGATGCTGAACATTGTTTTACTAGCAAGGAATCCAACTCTGCTGAGGGTTGCAAATAAGCTGTAATTTTTTTCTCCCAGGGTTTTTGTCAGTCACATGTCCTTCAGATACACAAAATTTGGGGGGAAGGTATTTTTCTTCAGAGATTAACACATAATTTGAGATTACCCAATATCTAAATGGAGCCCTGGTGGCGTAGTGGTTAAGAGCTCAGCTGCTAACCAAAAGGTCAGCAGTTTGAATCCACCAGCTGCTCCTTGGAAAGCTATGGGGTTTCCTGTGAAGTCGCTATGAGTCAGAATCAACTCGACAGCAACAGGTTTTAACATCTAAATACTGTCCCCCATTAGGATCCCAGAGTGTTCAATTGTGTGCAGAACATAGTGTCCATTTACCCTGACCCACCAAACACAAAGATACCTAGCCTATTAAAGATATTTGACACATTATCTTGATAGAGCAGGATATTATTAATACTTCCTTATAATATTACGTAGTGTAACTCTTCACAGCAACAGTTCTGAAGTTATGCCCTGCTCAAGGGTAGCCATCCAGCGGGGTAAATACAGAATGATATTTAACCCGTGTTCTGTTCAACAAATTGTATAAACTGGCACAGAGTGGACTTTACCCAGAGGAAGAGGCCTTTCTTCTAATTAATACAAAGGTGCTGTGTAGGCTTTGGGGGACCTACGTAGATGGCTCTACATTTTAGTTAGTTTTCATGTGTCACCTCATATGATCCTCACAACTTCTCCACCAAGTAAGAAGCACTAGAGTTATTACTCCATTTTATAATGAAATTGAGGCCTCAAGATCTTAAAGCAGCCCTTGTGGCACAACAGTTAAGTGTTCAGCTGCTAACCGAAAGTTTGGAGATTCGAACCCACCCAATGGCTCTGTGGGAGAAAGACCTGGTGATCTGTTCCCTTAAACAACCTAGGAAACCCTATGGAGAAGTTCTACTCTGTCATGTGGGGTCACTATTTGTTGGAATTGACTCCGTGGCACCTAACAACAACAAGATCTTAAGTGACTTGCCTCAGGCCACGTAGGTAGTAGGTGGCAAAACAGGAATAGGACCCTAGTCTGCTGGGTCCTACTCATTGTTCCTTCTCTTATGCTATCTGCTTTGCGACTGATAATCAAACTCAGTGTCTTCTGTTTCGGTTGGGGTCATTTCCTCATGGATGTGGACAACTGGTAACCAGTGCTGAAAACAATCCTGCATATGTAAGAAAGATATTTTCAGTTTTTATTGAGTCATAACAATTCACAAATTGTTATGAACAATAAAATGAACTCGCACAAACCTGCTCACTTTTTCATAGAACTCAGTCACTCTAACGTCTGCCAGCTCTTTCACTCTTATAATCTTTTAATTCCCTCTCTTGTCACTGCAGCTCCCCAGCGATTTAGGCTTTTACCCAATTTGCGCATAGCCCTGTATACATTTGGTGTGGATAATTTCCCTGGGGAAATTATTGTATCATGTCTTGTTCTTTCTAACTGAGTGATTTTGGTATCTTCTGTAATTACAGAGGAGTTTTGCTAATAACGTATAAACAGTAAAACTGACCACAGCCACCCCCACTCTGAGGCAACAGGAACTTCTGGAACCAACAAGGTGTACAGAATGAGCTCCCAAAAATCAGATTGAATCTATGCATCCCTCTCTCCAAATTCTCTGTCTTCTCACAGCCTACACCTCTGCTACGAAAAATGTCAGCTCACTGACATTCTAGGTTGCATCCTTAAGTGCTTGGTTTCCTAATAGGGCTTTGCATTTTCACCCCAGATATACTGAATCAGAATCTTCATTTTAACAAATCCCCAGGTGATTCTTATGTATAATAAATTTTGAGAACCACTGCTCTACTAGTGGAGTCCTTGTGGTGCAGTGGTTAAGCGTTCAGCTGCTGCCCAACAGGTAGGCAGTTGGAATCCAACAACTGCTCCTTGGAAACCCTATGGAACAGTTCTACTCTGTCCAATAGGGTCGCTGTGAGTTGGAATCGACTGGTCAGCAATGGGTTTGGTTTTTTGGCTTGACTAGTGGAGCCCTGGTGGCACAGTGGTTTAAGCTTTCAACTGTTAACCAAAACATAGGCAGTTCGAATCCACCAGCTGCTCCTTGGAAACTCTATGGGTAAGTTCTACTCTGTCCTGTTGGGAGTGGCAATCAGGTAGACAGCAACGGATTTGGTTTTTTTGGTTTTAGTGGTTCTCAGAACTGGTCCCTAACCAGCAGCATTAGCACCACCTGAGAACTTGTCAGTAGGAGTCAGAATTGACTCGTACAGCAACAGGTAGGTTATAAACTGAATATTCCCAAAATTCCCAGCAAAAATAAAATTGAACTTCTAGTAATTATAATACTTTAAGTGTACTAAAGTAAAAAAAAAAATTCTTACAGAAACTAATTCAGAGATGTTTTAAGAATTCAAAATCACATAGCTAAGCTAAATCTTTGGCAAGTAAGACTAGCTCAATAATTTTAGTTAAGAAAAAAATCTGTGTTTTACATGCTACAAAATATATGACTGATACTCTTCAAAAGTGTCAAGGTCATGAGAAACAAAGAAAAGTTGAGAAACTGTCCCAGATTGGTGAAGAGTAAGGAGACATGATGACTAAATGCAATGTAGTATCCTGGATTGGATGCTGTAAAAGAAAAAGAACATTAGTAGAGAAACTGGGAAAGTCCAAATAAATCAATTCTGTAGTTTAGTTATTAGTATTGCACCAATGTTAATTTCTTACTTTTGATAATTGTACTATAGTAATGTAAGATAATGATAACATTAGGAAAAATTGAGTGTAAGGCATATGGGAAACTCTCTGTGTTATCTTTGTAACTCTTTAAATGTAAAAGTATTTCAAAATAAAAAGCTATGTCTTGGATGTAATTAATGTCACTAAATTGTACATGTAAAAAATGTTGAAATGGTAAATGTTTTGTTATTTATATTTTTACCACAATTGGGGCAGGGGGAGCTGCGTCTTCATCTTTTCAACAAAAGGTGCTGGAATAACAGGATTTCTACATGCAAAGAATGAAGTTAGACCCCTACCTCTCACCATACAGAAAAAGTTACTCAAAATGGATCAATGACCTAAATATAAGAGGTAAAAGCATAAATCTCTTAGAAGAAAACACAGAGGTAAATCTTCAAAATCTTGTATTTGCCAAAGGATTCTTAAATATGAGGCCAAAAGGCATGAACAACAATGGGAAAAATAGATAATTGGACTTTATGAAAACTAAAAACATCTGTGCATCGTAGGAAATTATAAAGAAAGTAAACAGACAGTTTTCTCCTTCAGAATGGAAGAAAATATTTGGAAATTGTATATCTGATAAGGATTTAATATTCAACATATATAAACAACTTCTACAACTCAACAACAAAAAGACCAACAATCCAATTAAAAAATAAGCAAAGAACTTAAATAGATATTTCTCCAAAGAAGATATACAAATGGTCAATAAGCACATGAAAAGATGTTCAACATCATTAATCATCAGGGAAAAGCAAATCAAAACCACAATGGGATACTACTTCACCCCCACTATGATGGCTATTATCAAAAATCGGAAAATAACAAGTGTTGAAGAGTGATGCTACCACTATGTAAAACAGTTTGACAGTTCCTCAAAAACTGAAACATAGAATTATCACACGACCACAGTTTGTACCACCCAGGATCCAGAAGAATTGGAAGGAGGGACTCGAACAGATAATTGTACACCAGTGTCCATTGCAGCATTATTCACAATTGCCAAAGGTAGGAAAAACTCAAAAGTCCATCAGCAGATGAATGAATAAACAAAATGTGGTATATACATGCAATAGAATATTACTTATCCATAAAAAGGAATAAAGTTCTGATTCATGCTACAACATGAATGAACCTTAAAAACATTGTTACATGAAATAAGCTAGACACAAAGCAACAAATATTATATTATTCCACTTATATAAAATATCTAAAATATGCAAATTTGTAAAGACAACAAGTAAATTGGAAATTACCAAGGAGTAGCTGGAGGGGAGGAGAGTTACTGCTTAAGAAGTACAGAGTTTCTGTTTGGGGTGATGAAAAAGTTTAGAAGTAGATAGTGGTGATGGTTACACAACATTGTGAATGCAATTAATCCCACTGAATTTTACAGTTAAAAATGGTTGAGATGGCAAATTATTTATGTTTATGTTACATACATGTTACCACAATAAAATTTTTTTAAAGCTTTTCTTTTGTCTAATTTACCACTGTTAAATACAATACAAGTATACATTTCATTCTACTTGGGTTTGTTTTTCCTAAAATGTATACAAGTTTACTGACATTATTTCCTCCTGATATTCCTCCACATATTATTTAAGATGGTGAAAAATGTTAATTTGAGTTATACTAAATTGAACCTGTATCCTGACAAACTTTTATTTTAACAGTCGCTATGTTTTATAGTATATTAACCTGAAGTTAGTTTCCAAAATCTTTCCGTATTTTACAACCTTGGACAAATATTAAATTGAGTTAATTAATGGATATCTATTAATTGGATACCTACATAATTTCAAAGATAGAATACTCCAGAATTACTGAATCCCTTTACTTGATATCCTTAGTATATTCTTGACATATTATGACATATTATGTATATGCTATAATCTCAAGATTTTTCCTCTATAAAAATTATGTTCATCCATTTTTTAAAAAATTACATGTCAGTAACATTCACTGACTTCTTTGAAAATAGGCTTAATGGTTCTTCTTAGAAATATTTTGTCTAAATATTTTGAAATGGCTTTTTAATCAGGCTTTGTATACCAAAGAAACAACCAAATTAACTTGTAAGTTGCATTATTCTTACTATAAACCCTCACCAGAATTTTCACATTTGAAAATTATCTGTAATAAATTAACCACCACCATTTCCAGTCTCTGTGACCTACAGATGGTGTTTGTCTTACTCAAATGCTTGCCTGAGGGCTCTGCTATAAACTAAAGGCCAGAATTTGTATCTTTAATAAAGAAGGACAGCTTCAGAGCCTCATGGGAAGGGACTATACCAGATACTTTCAAATACTAACACTTTAAAGGTACAGGCTTTTGAGTTAATTCACTTCCACAACTTTCAGATCAAACCAGAGGACTGAGTCAAGATTTCCAGAATTCTTTTTTTGTCAAAATGCAGACATCTTCATGAGACTAACTCATGATCCAGTAGAACAAGAATTTATTACATAGGACTAAATGAGCTAACTAAATGAACTAATGAGGGAAATTTATGGTTATTTGTTTGGAACATTGTTTTAATGTTCTACTTTAATGTTAGTGTTTTAATGTTCTAATTTCTGAATATGTAAGGAGCCCTTTCTCTTTCTTCTTAAACTCTCTGTAACCCACAACAAATTAAATAGACTCTGCTTTTGTAAATGTAAATAAACATTTCTAAGTGATATCTGATTCACACTGATTCACACACCCCAGCTAAGAATTTAGAAACTCTTACCAAGTCTCCTTACATTTCATGGCAATATAGTTATTTGTATAGTTTCAGTAAGAATCTGTCCTCCTTTTTACCAAGATATAGTTGGAAAAATCAGTTATGCAACCAAGGCCTTACCCAGAATTTCATATTTGAGAATGATGCTCATTTAATCAGGTAAGATGAGAAATGCCTGCGAAGTCCTCCCAGAAAAACGTGTCTATTATCTGGGTTACAGGGTCTCATCCTTGCAGGAAGTGAGGAAGGTCACTTCCTCGCAGACCAAGAACCTTAAGAAATTGTGAGGACCTGGAGAAGAAAAGGAATTCACCCAAATTTATAGGTACTGTGGGTGAAAAATGGAGTCCCTGGGTGATGCAAAGCATTCAGTGGTCAACTATTAACTGAAAAAACAGGTAGTTTGAAACCACACAGAGGCACCTCAAAAGACAGGCCTACTGATCTACTTTCAAAAGGTCACAGCCTTGAAAACCATGGAGTGTGGCTCTACTCTGAGCCCATAGGGTCTCCATGAGCTGGAATCCACTAGACACGAACTGTTTTTTTGTTTGTTGGTGGTGGGTGGACTTTGGTTAAAAGAATTTCTTGGGATTGGTTTTCTTAAACTCAGTATAGCCAAAAAAAAGTCCAATCTAAGATTCCTTAAGAAAACTTCCAGAAATAAATTATTTTTGTGACTTTGTCAATAATATATGACTATAGATTTACAAAGCAAATTTACAGAGGCCTACACAGAAAATTACACTCTTGCTGCATCTATGTGAATATTGAGGCCAAAGTTAACACATTGCTTTTTTACATTTTTTTCTCACCCATTGAATTTTGTTTCTTATTCTATCCCTTTTCTTATCCTAGCGCCTTGCACAGTGTCTGGCACAAATTCGGTAGTCAACAATATTTATTAGAAGAATAAATACCAGATTATGAAACTGTATTTGCAGTATGATTCCAACCCTAAGGCAGCCTGAGTGATGAAGAGCTAGGAAGGCAGGGTCAGGGGGGCTGAACTCACAAAGCTAGGTGTCCTCTGCCTAATTCATAACTTTAACATGAGGGGAAAATCTATTAAGAGTAAATTCATAGTTGGCTTTAAAATACTGCAGCAATAAGTAACCAAATAAATAAAAGCAAATAACAAATAGGGAGGAGAAATGAAACAAGATGGGCAAAATGCTGATTATTGTTGAAACTTAGTTATGGGCATTTGGGAATTATTTATACTCTTCTCTCTACTTCAGCGCGTGTTTGAAAATTTTCATTAAAAAGAAAACCTTGAAGGGGAAGAAAATTACAAAATGGAAACCTGGAGACTTAATGATGAAGGAAGGAATGGATGTGTGGGTTCAGGCAGTTTTTTTTTGTTGTGTCTTGTTTTGTTTGCACCCACTCTCTGCTCCACTCTACTATCCTTCTTGAACTGCCCAGTCCAGGGAGAGAATCTGCAAAACACTAGAGATTTCAGGGAAGAATGAGCAAAGGGGTAGAAATGCTCATGTGGCATTGTTTGAGCTCTGAGTGCTGGAAGGCCAGCCTCACTCCACACACTCACCCTTTAGCTGAGCCACAACAGCTCTGAGACTGGGCAGTGGCCAGATATTGCCATGAGTCAATGGGAATGCAATGCTCTAAGAGCTAAGGAGGAGGCAGGAAATGGGTCTGTGTATACAGACGGGCTCAGTGCTAGAGACCAGGGGAGAGACACTAGATAGATACTGGGACCCAGGAAGTACAGGGTCCTCCACTTGTCATTTTTCACCTCCAACAGTGACTATGGAAAGAAATCAGGAGGAAATGGAGTCAGCCTGGTCTTGGAAGAGGAAGCAGGAGAGGGGATGGGTGTTGCCCATTTGCACCAGACAGCAAATGCTTCTACAGATTATCTTCAAGTCACCATGGTTACACACAGGGCTGGTGTCTTAGGCCGAGTTCTCTAGAGAAGCAAAACTAGTAAAACGTGTATATGTATGTTTATATATATATAGAGAGAGAGATTTATCTCAAGTAAATGGCTCACACCATTGCAGAGGCTAGCAAGTCCCAAGTCTGTGTGGCAGGCTTCAGGCTGCAGGCTTCTTTGGACTCATATAGCTTGTCATGGATTGAGTTGTGTCCCCCAAAAATATCTGTCAGTTTGGCTGGGTCTGATTCCCAGTATTGTATGATTGTGTTATCTGATGTGATTTCCTTATGTATTGTAAACTGTATCACTATGATGAGATTATATGTGATCTCCTTAAGTGTTGTAAATTCTATCACTGTGATGAGGTTATACTGACGAGGTTGACAAGATTAGTGTCTTAATGCAATCTCTTTTGAGATATAAAAGAGAGAAGCAAGCAGAGACACATGGGAACCTCATACCACCAAGAAAGCAGTGCTGGGAGCAGAGCGCGTCCTTTGGACCTGAGGTTGCTGTGCACAGAAGCTCCCAGACCAAAGGAAGACTGATAACATGGACTTTCCTCCAGAGCCGATGGAGAAAGTGTTCCCCTGGAGCTGATGCCCTGAATTTGGACTTGTAGCCTACTGGACTGTGAGAGAATAAATTTCTATTTGTAAATCCATCCACTTGTGGTATTTCTGTTGAAGCAGCACCAGATGACTGAGACATAGCTGCAGGAGCTGACCAACCCAAGATCAGCAGGTCAGATGGCAGGCTGCTGGCTCATGGACTGCAGAGGCTGATGAATCTCAAGATCGGCAGGCAATATGGCAAGCCACTGGCTCAAGTCCCAAGAACCAGAGGTCAGATGAGAATGAGCCAGATGCAGGATGCAGAGTAAGCAAAAGCCAGATTTTCCAGACATCCATATATATTGGATGCAGGCCACACCCCTAAGGAAACTCCCCTTACAACTGATTGGCTGATCACATCATGGAAGTGATTACATTATATCACAAAATGGAGGATAACTACATCATTACATAACTGCCAAACTACGTCATTACATAATGGCCAAACCACTGAGAATCATGGCCTAGCCAAGTTGACACATAACCTTAACCATCACAGCTCGTAAATATCTAATGACACATAACAAAAATCACCTAACGGCACATGATTCTTGAAGTTTCCTCCCACCATACTCCAAAAAAATTCTCTCCCATTAGCTGGTCACACTGTGTGATATTCCACCATTTTCTGCTCACACTGTGTGATATTCCACCATTTGCAATACATTCCTTTAAAACATTCATCTTCTCCCCTCTTTTTTTTTTTTGAAATAAAATTACCCCTGAAAGGATTGACACACTTAATTTGGTGTAAAAACGGCATGGGGGCAGTATCTGACCTTCTCTCACTTCATGAGGGGGAAGGAGAATCAAGATCAACAGCCCAAGGCTGATTCCTATGAAGCAGGGGTCAGATATGCCTTCTCTCTCTGCCATCTTTACCAACCATCCCTCCCACGACACTCTCTACTGGGTTCAATAATTCATTCCAATGGCCACACAGTACTCACAGACCATACTCACGATTATGGGGTTTATTAGGGAAGTAACAAGTTACAATTCAGGCTCAGGAACACTCAAGGATAGAGTTCTTCCATCAGGACAGCGTCTTCCCAGCCGTGCTCACAGGCACACTCTCCCTGGCGCTAGGCCTCTGACCAGAGGCACTCAGCTTTCTCTCTCCATGGGCCGGGAAGTCCACCACGCCATCTTCTGCTGTCAGATCTCTGCTGTCGGGTCTCTGCTGTCGCCGCTTTTCACCATCTTCAGGGTTACAGCTCAGTCTCTGTCTCCTGGATCCAGGAGCTTCTCAGGGCAGGGATCCTGGGTGCAAAAGACATGCTGGCTCCTGGCTATTCTTCCTTGGTGGTAGCAGGGTCCTCCTTTCCTACCTCTGGGTGGCTCATTTCAAGCCCAGCAGAATGGCAAAACTGACCAATTCCTTTGGTGGGCCATAATTACCCTATCACACAGTCCTGCCCAATCACTTGGGTGGGAGTTACAAGACCATGGCTAGAAAGGCCACACAAAAGCAATCTATGGCACCACATTGGACTTGTATCGATATCAACTTGCAGTGAATGAGCAAAATGTGTTGTATGATTTCATAGAATAGAATGCATTGCCCCTGAGAAATGAAAAGAAATAATAGTTATCATTTATAAAGTCCTAATTAAGTACCAGGGAATTACGTTAAGCACTATATTTACATTATCTCATCTATTCCTAACACTGTGAAGTAACTGATAACTATCTCTCCATTTTATATAAGTGGAAACAGAGCATTAGGAACCTTAAGAAAAGTACCCAAGGTCATACAGCCAGTAAATGACAGAGTCAGGATTTGAACACAGATGTGCCTGACTCAAATGCTATGTTCTTGGAAGTACCAATGTGTACAGAAAAAGTATGGAGTTATGGAGATGGACTGTCAGGAAAGTCCCAAAATGGGAATTCTGTGCAATCCCTGAGAGGCATGATACATGGTACTAGACACCAGGAATGAGAAAGGAAGAACACTGTAAAGAAATGTGTGTGTGTGTGTGTATGTGTGTGTGTGTGTATGTCTGCTGGAGTGAAAGATGACTGTCTTAGTTATCTAGTGCTGCTGTAACAGAAATATCACAAGTGAGTGGCTTTAACACACAGAAATTTATTTTGTCACAGTTTAGGAGGCTAGGAGTCCAAAGTCAGGTGCCGGCTGTAGCAGAAGGCTCTCTCTCTCTCAGTCTACTCTGGAGGAAGGTCCTTGTCTCTTTTCAGCTTCTATTCCTAGGTTCCTTGGTGACTATGTGATGTGTATCTTCCCCTCTGTTTGGGCTTGCTTGCTTGCTTCATCTGCTCTTTTATATCTCAGAAGAGATTGGTTTAAGACACATCCTACACTAACACTGCCTCATTAACATAACAAAGAAAACCCATTCCCAAATGCAACTATAACCACAGGTATACCCGTTCCTATTGCTGTTGACTCCATTCCAACTCATAGCGACTCTATAGGAGAGAGTAGAACCGCCCCATTGGTCTTCCAAGGAGTGGTTGGTGGATTCAAACTGCCAACCTTTTGGTTAGCAACCAAACACTTAACCACTGCTCCACCAGGACCCCACCACAGGTATAGGAATTTGGATATACAACACTTTTTTTTTTAATTTTTTTATTGTACTTTAGCCAATAAACACCCTAAATTCAGACTTCTACCCTCCTAAATTGTGAGAAAATAAATTTCTGCACTTTAAATCCATCCACTGTGGTATTTCTATTACAGCAGCACAAAGAAACTAAGACAGATTCTAAAATTGCTACACTTTCTTAAGCTTTTTTTAATAATATCTTATTGAGTTTTTGGTGAAAGTTTACACCGCAAGTTAGGTTCCCATTTGACAATATTCACACAAATTGTTCAGTGACATTAGTTACATTTATCACAATGTCTCAACATTCTCTTTAATTGTGTTCTGTTTTTTCCATTTCCAGTACTCTAGTTTCTCTGTCCCCTTATCTTCTCATTTTCGCTTTTGAGTAACTGTTGACTTTTGGTCTCATACAGATGGTTTTTAAGTAGAGCTCCGATCTTACAGGTAATATCCTTTATTTTGTGTGTCACTCTGCTATTTTGATAGAAGGTGATCTCAGGGGATAGGCTTGGTTCTAGGCTTAAAGAGTGTCTCAGGGCAATAGTCTCAGGAAGTCCTCTGTTCTCTACTGTTCCAGTTTGTCTGGCTTTTTTTTTTTTTTTTTTTTTTTAAGAATTTGAGTTCTGCTCCAAATTTTTCTCCCATTCTATCCTGGACCATCTATTGCATCCCCTGTCAGAATGGTCAGTGGTAGTAGCCAGGCATCATCTAGTTCTGGTCTCAGGGTAGATGAGGTTGTGGCTTGTGTAGACTTGTTTCTTCTCTGAACTTTTGGTTACCTTCTTACTGTTTTGCTCCTGGTGAGTAGAGACTAGTAGTTGTGTCTTAGATTGCTGCTGACATGTTTTTAAGACCCCAGATGCTACTTCACTAAGATGCAGATAATTTTTGTGAACTATGTTATGCCATTTGACTGAGTTGTCCCATAAGACTATGGTCCTAAGCTTTCAAACCCAGAAAACCAATCTTCAAAGGTGTTTGGTTAAGTCTGAGGAGTATCCATATTTGTGTCTCCAATGAATATATGTGCCTGCACCCACATACCTATAGATACTTCTATCTGTTCTCCCCTACGTACACACCTGTACCTACCTGTACACCAATAAGCCTATAAAACCAAAACCAAACCCACTGCCGTTAAGCCAATTCCGACTCATAGTGACCCTATAGGGCAGGGTTTCCAAGGAATGGCTGGTGGATTTGAACTGCTCACCTTTTGGTTAGCAGCCGAACGCTTAACCAACACACCACCATTGATATGTATATGCCTATACCCATCGATATGTGCTCAAACACTTGTTTTTACTTTGGTTGTGTTGTGCTCACTACATCCACATTCAGTGCTATTTTTCCCATCACCAGAAATAAAGGTCGGTGATTCAAGCCTACCAGCCGCTCCCCGGGAGAAAGATGTGGCAGTCTGCGTCCATAAAGATTACAACCTTGGAAACCCTCTGGGGCAGTTCTACTCTGTCCTATAGGGTCACTATGAGTCAGAATCAACTCAAAGGCACACAATAACAACATACTGTGGATAAAAGGAGGCTGGGTGGCACAATCAGAATCCACTGCAAAGTCGGAAGCCACTCAAGGTAACTAACAACAACAGACTGTGGATGTAATCCCATTTGGGAACAGGGTTTTCTTTGTTATGTTAACAAGAGCCCTATCTGTGTAGGATGTGTTTTAAGCCAATGACTTTAATATATAAAAGGAGCAGATTAGACACAGAGGCTAGCAGAGATGGGGGAAGATAGATGCCACACCACATGAAGATCACCAAAGAACTGAGGAACAGAGGCTGAAAAGAGGCAAAGACTTTCCCCCAAAACGTACAGAGAAGGCCTTCCCCTAGAGCCAGTGCCCTAAATCCAAACTTCTAGCCTCCTAACTGTGAGAAAATAAATTTCTGTTGTGTGGTATTTCTGTTATAGCAACACTAGAAAACTCAGACATAAGTATAAAACTAAATACACAGTTGTTTGTTCTTGCTGAACAGACAAGTAATTGAGTTTCTGCCCTCAAAAATGAGAGCTAGAGAAATAAAAAAAAGGGAAAGTGTTTGCAATCAGTAGTAAGACACATTGAATGATTTTATTGAATTAACAGAGTCCCTGGGTGGTACAAACAGTTAACCCATTTGGCTGCTAACCAAAAGGTTGGAGGTTTGCAGAGACAGCTCAGAAGAAATGCCTGGAGATCTACTTCCAAAAAATCAGCCATTGCAAACTCTATGGATTACAGTTCTACTCTGACACATGTGGGGTTGCCAAGAGTCAGAATTGACTCCATGGTGTCTACTTTTTATTGAATTATTATTGATCTTTTTAGGTGAGATAATGGTAATGCTGTTATGTAGAAGAATGTCAATGTATTTAAAAGTGAACGGCTCATTTCCTTTGAACATGTGCCAGATAAAACCTTTATTTTTCCTTAAAAAAGAAAAGTGAATGGCTCAGGAAAAAAAAGAAAAGGAAGTGTATTATATGGCAAAATGTTAACAATTGATGAATTAGGTGAAGCTATACTAGTGTTCAATACATTGCTCTTCAACTTTTTTATAGACTTGAAGATTCTCTAAGTAAAAAGTTAGGGACAAAACAGACACTAAAAAATTTTCCAAAAATATGTAAAATTCATAGTGAGTACACCAAACTGTTAACAGTGCTATCTTTGCTGAAGGAATTAAGAGTTCTTTTTTGTTCTTCTTTATATTGTCCAATTGTTCTGCATTAGCATGTATGGCTTGTGTAATATGGAGTCCCTGGGTGGTGCAAATTGTTAAGTGCTCAGCTACTAAGCAAAAGGTTGGTGGTTTGAATCCACCGAGTCACCTTGATCAACTTCTGAAAGTTCACAGCCATTGTAAATTCTGTGGAGCACAGTTCTACTCTGAAACACATGGAGCATCCTGAGTTGGAATTGACTCAACGGCAACTGGTTTGGTTTATAATGATGTAAGATTTTTATTTTAAAATAAAATAATAAATTAGTAGTTTTTGTTTTGTTTTTAAGGCCACAGCAAGGACTTCTTTTCTTTTTGCTCCTCTGTCCGTTTTCACTGCACCAAACTCCAGCTCCTGGGTCACTAGCAAAGCAATTCCCCTACAAACTATATTTCTTAAGCGCTCCTGTTAGGGGACCCTAGAGGCTGAAGACACCTAATGAATTAGTACTCCACCAGTTATCAGACCACATCTAGTCACCTCCCCAACCACGTCTCTCACTTCCTCTAAGTTGTTTTGCAGACCCTCTGGAGAGTCCCAGACGGGTCCCAATTAACCAGCTCAGAATGCCCAGACATGCTCACAGCAGACAAAGATGGCCACCAGACGACTCTGGGGTCACCACGCATGCTCAATAACACAAGAGAACTCACGTCAAGGAACAAAAAGACTCATGTCAAGGAACCAGAGTCACCGGATAAACGTCATTGGCAGTAGCCAAGCCCATTTCAAAAGCGAAGAGTCCATCCGCCACTTTCGGGCCAAGAGTTAGCCCCACTTCATAATAAATAATCAATAGAAACTATGAATAGTTAAAACTTCCTGATCCTGCCCATTGCCTTCCTCCACCGCTATATGAATTGTATAAGTACAAAATGTGAATTCTCACTCAGATCAGGGAACTGAATGTGAGGTCTATACCTCTGAATTCCTGCTTACTAACCTGTGAAATAAACTCTTTCTTCCTCTCAAAAACAGCGTCCGAGAGATTGGCTTCTTGCATGCTGGGTGAGGACCTATTGGTCCGGTTTCAATTTCTGGCACCCCAGATGGAACCTTAAATAGTTCTATCTACTGTTGGCCAAGTTTCTTTGGAGCCCCACTGGCCACAGCCAGACTTACCAGCGCCCTCAGCGCGCGCCTGCATCTCTTTTGATTCAGAGGACGCCGGTCAATTTGAGCCCGGTGGGCATCGTTCCCCGTTACGGTGCAAACCCAACTTTGAGAGGATGAAACAAATCTAGTCTGGTCTGGAAGTGCCAGACCGGGAAGTCTGTCCCCCAGATACAGTCGGTAGGGGACTGGGAGGTTGAAACCAAGACTGCTAAGAAAACCCTGGGGTGAGTTCTGCTTCAGGGCTCACGATCTAAGGGGTTGAAGCGGCCGCCTAAACACCTCCGCCATTAATTCCTGTCAACCGTGGGGTCCTGAGACTCCGTTCTCAGGTCTGATGTGCACTCACTCTGTGCGTGTGTGTCTGTGTGTGTGTGTCTGTGTTATGTAGAGAATGCGAGGCAAGCCATCAATCCCCGAGTGTTCACTATTGGGTTGTATTTTAAAGAAATGGAAACAGGTCAGTTATGGGGATATGAAAAAGGAAGTCATGATCAAGTTCTGTAATCAGGACTGGGTACCCTATTCCCTAGGGTCTAGCGAGAATTGGCCGATTTTCGGTTGTTTTATGATACCATCTTGCAGTTAGTGTTGTTTGAAAAAGGGAGAAAAAATGGGATGAAATCCCTTATGTGCAGGCCTTTATGGCCTTATATCAAAACAGAAATTTACAGAAACAATGTAAATTAATGGTTCAGAGGACAGAAAAGCCACGTGGCCAGAAAGACAAATAGGAAGAGATTTTAGAAGAAAGCGAGCCTGAGGAAACTCTCACTTTCCCAACGGCACCCCCCCTCCCTGTTATATGCCGAGGGTGGCAACTGCCGCCCCATCAGCCACGACTCTGGGACCCGGCAAGGGTCGGAAAGCGGAAAGGGAGGCTAAGAAAACAGCAGAAACCCTATATCCCCGATTAGAGGAAGTGACCTCTCCTTCTCACATCTGCAGTGGTGTTCAATTAGGCCAGGGGCCTCCTTCCGATAAAGGGCAAGGGCAGTTTCCTCTTCGTCAGGTTCCAGCAGGAATAGATGATCAAGGGGTACCCCACGGCTTTGTGTGAGTGCATGCTCCTTTCACTTCTACTGATTTACTGAACTAGAAGAGATCAATGCCCAGTTACCAAGAAGACCCCAGCCAGATGGTAGAGTCCTTTCCGAGTAGCTTTGATATTCACCAACCAACTTGGGCAGATATACAAGCCCTCCTTTGAGGCCTATTGATTTAGGAGGAAAGGAGAATGGTTTTAGAGAAGACAAAGCAGCAGGCAGGGAGATTTCATGAGGAAGGAAACAACCCCGCTAAGCAGCCAGCAGATGTGGCTGTGCCCCTTCAAGACCCCAAATGGGACCCAAACCAGGCTAATGATATGGTTTTCTTAAAACATTACTGAGAATGTATTCTAGAGGGGCTCCGACAGTGAGCGCCCAAACCCAAAAACAAAATTCAAGAGGTTCACCAAAAGCCAGATGAGAATCCTTCTGCCTTCCTCAAGTAGGTCCTAGAAGCTTATAGAAAACATGCTGATGTAAATCCCAATAACCCTACTTTCCAAAAAGTTTTTAACCTGACTTTTATCTCTCACAGTATACCTGACATAAGGTGCAAGTTACAGAAACTAGAAAATGGGCTAGAAATGACCACCTCGCAATTAATCGATGCAGCCTTTAAAGTCTACAATAACTGAGATCAGGAACGGGAGAAGAAGCAGCACCGAGAAATGAAACAAAAAGCTAGCCTGCTGGCTATTGCCCTGGGCGGGCCGAGGGGTCCCCGGCATGCAGAAAGGTAAGCACCCTAAGCCCTAGGCCTCTGGTCCCACCCCGGAACTCGGGGCACCCAGCAAAGCTGCGGCCCCAACAGTGTGCCTATTGCAAACAAGAAGGCCACTGGAAATGAGAATGTCCTAACTACCAGACTGGGGTCAGAAGGAGCACCCACCTCAAGGGTGGGCACGCCAGATGCTCCAGGGAAGTGGTGCAGGTAAGGATCAAGAGTGATGGGGTCCAGGGGCTCTACTGCTTACCAGGTCAATTCCCATTGCCCACGAAGAGCCCTGGGTACAGGGAAAAGTGGGCAATCAACTTATAGACTTCCTGGTGGACACTGGAGCCACCTATTTGGTATAAAATATGCTTACTAGCCCATTGTCCCCAAAGACACTCGCCATTACAGGCGTCTCCAGAGAGACACTTAAAAGAAATTTCCTCCAACCCATGGACTCTAAAATTGAAGATAAAATCCTGACTAATAGTTTTCTTTACATGCCTGAATGCCCGACCCCCTTGTTATTGAGAGATCTATTGGCAAAACTGAATGCACAAGTTTCATTTCATCAAGGACAGTTACAGGTCCAGGTTCTGCCAGACCAAGGATGGGCCCTGCAAGTGGCCCTGCACCAAGGAGATACCACCCCTGGAGCTAGAACTATTCCAGAGATCATTCTTCTCCAGGTAAGGCCCGAAGTATGGGCAGCCAGAATTCCAGGACAAGACATCACCACCAAGTTTGTAGGGGTAAAATTAAAATTAGGGGCCATATTCCTTCTGGTCAAACAGCAACCTTTGAGACAGGAAGCCCAAGAGGGAATCAAACCTCTCATACAGAAATTCTTGAAGTATGGACTCATTCGGCCCTGCCAGTCTCCTTATGATATTCACATTCTCCTGGTGAAGAAACCAGGGATGGGAGAATACAGGTTTGTGCAAGACTTAAGAGCCATAAATCAGACTGTTGAAGATATACATCCTGCTGTACTGAACCTGTATATGCTGTTGGTCACCATACTCCCCGACCATGAATGGTTTATTGTCTTAGACTTAAAAGATGCCTTTTTCTGCCTCCCATTGAGAGAGGATGCCCAACCTTTGTTCCCCTTCGAATGGGAGGATCCAGACACAAAGGCAAAGACACAACACTGTTAGACAGTCCTTCCCCAAGGGAATAAGAACTCACCCACCATTTTTGGGGAGGCTCTCTGAAGAGAGTTATCCCAGGTTAGGCTTCCCTCAGAAAGGCTAGTGCTCCAATACATGGATATCTTGATTACAAGCCCTACCAGAAGAGCCTCTGACAAAAATACTGTTGAGGTACTAAATTTCCTAGCAAAACGGGGATATAAAGTGTCCCAACAAAAGGCTCAAATCTCCCAACAGCAAGTTAAGTATGTGGGATACAGTTTATCTAAAGGGCAAAGGGACCTTTTACCAAAAAGGTGGCTCGCCATTAACCAAGTGGCAGTTCCTAAAACAAAGAGATAATTCCACAGGTTTCTAGGAATGGCTGGGTTGTATAGAATTTGAATACCCAATTTCAGACTAATTGCTAAGCCCCTGTACCAGGCCATTCAGGGGATAAACTTTGACCCTCTAGATGAACTCCGTAGAGCCATCAAGCTTTCCAGACCATTAAGTCCAAATTAATGAGTGCCCCAGCTCTTGGTCTACCTAACCTGAGGAAACTCTTTGATTTATATGTACAAGAGAGACAAGGGATAAGTTTAGGAGTCTTAACCCAACAGTTGGGGCTGTGGAAAAGGCCCATTGCCTACTTCTCAAAAGAATTAGATTGGACAGTGAAAGGCTGGCCTCCATGTTTGCAGGCAGTGGCTGCCTTATGTGACATTGTCCAGGAAGCTGAGAAGTTTACCCTCGGTCAGCCCATTATTGCTCACCCCCCTCATCCGGCCATCACAGTCCTTGAACAAAAAGAGGGACATTGGTTCACTGCAGGAAGATTAGAAAAATACGAGGCTATCCTTCTTAATAATCCCAACCTCAACTTTAAAGCAATCGCAACACTAAAAGACACATCCTTCTGGCCAAGGCCAGGGGAAGAGGAAGGGCAAAAACATAACTGCGTTCAAATAATAGATGAAGTTTTTTCCAGCAAACCAGATCTTCAAGATACTCCGCTTGCTAACCCAGACCTTGAAGTTTTTTCAGATGGCAGCAGTTTCATGGTTCAAGGGACACAATGGGCTGGATATGCTGTAGTGACCTTTCAAGAGATCTTAGAGTCAGAAGCCCTTCCTCCAGGAACTTCAGCCCAGAAGGCTGAACTGATCCCACTGACCAGAGCATTAGAGTTGGCAAGAGGTAAAAGAATTGTTTTCATGGATTTGAGGTATGCTTTTTCTATTGTGCATACACATGGGGCTGTGTGGAAAGAGAGGGGATTACTAACATCAGCCGGTAAAGAAGTTAAATATGCGACTGAAATTTTTAAAGTTGCTACAGGCAGTCCTCGTCCCTACTGAGGTGGTTGTTATACACTGTCCAGGCCATCAAGCCAGGGATAACGCCTTAGCCAAAGGGAATCGCCTGGCCAATCAGGCAGCTAAGGTTGCTGGAAAAGCCAAAACCCCAGCACAGGTTTTGGTCTCTTGCCTGATACAGACCAACAGTCTCTCATTTCAGGATATTCTCAACAAGATAAAGAAAAAGGAGGACAATGGGGTTTCTCAGAAGATAAAACAAAAAACAGGTGGATGTATAATGACAATGGACAAATATTAGTACCAGTACATCTTATGTAGGATGTAGTACAAGCTGCACACCTCACCACCTATTATGGAAGGGATGCCCTGGCATCCTGACTATAAAAGCTGATTGTGGGGACTGACATATATAAAAATCTTCAGCTTGTCACCCAGCAATACATGCACTGTGCTAAAAATAATCCCAAGACAGGACTGCCCCCACCTATGGTAGAAGTGCAAGCCAGAGGTATGGGACCCAGGGAAGACTGACAGATATACTTCACTGTCATGCCACCAACAACTGAAGGGATAAATTCTTACTTGTTTTTGTAGATACTTTCACTAATTGGATAGAGGCATTCCCTTGTAGAACAGAGAAGCCTGCTGAAGTAAGTAAAGCCTTAATGACAGAAATCATCCCAAGGTTTGGTTTACCTGTCTCCAGTCAGAGTGACAATGGAGGAGCCTTTGTGGCCCAAGTGGTTCAACAGGCTTCAGGACTTTTAGGAATTAAATGGAGGCTGCCTGCCTCCTGGAGACCACAGTCGACAAGAAAGACTGAAAAGATGAATCATACCTTAAAGAAAACAATGGCCAAAATCTGTCAGGAAACAAACCTTACATGGCTTCAGGTTCTTCCCACTGCCCTACTCAGAATTAGGGTAGCCCCTAGTAGCAGACTCCAACTGAGTCAGTATGAAATGTTATATGGGAGACCCTTCCTCAAACCCTGGGACCCTGGGCATGGGAGTTACACAGACTTGCTTGTGACCAGGGAACTAGATAAGGTCAGATATGTACAAACTCTTTCTATTACTTTAAAGGCTATTAACCATTATGCAGCCAGCAGACTTATGTTACCGACAGATACCCCACTCCATAACCTGAGCCCCGGAGACTGGGCGTTGCTCAAGAGCTGGAATGACTGGACCCCCAGTCAACAACTATGGGCTCGATGGGAAGAACTTTATGAAGTTCTCCTGGTCACACACTCCTCGGCCAAACTGAAGGGGGTCCGACCTTGGATACATCACTCCAGACTCAAGCTTGTGCCCCAGTACGAGACTGATCCTCCTCAAATCAACCAGACCGCTCATCCCTGTGACACCGGGAATGGATTGACAGGGGACAGTGAGTAGAGAGGAGCCCACTACCCTGATCTTTGCTGGTTACATCAACCTGTAAAGATAGAATATGATATTGAACCTGTTGATGGACTAAAAGTCCTGTTTAAAAAGAAGAAAGTTCCTAGCAGCTAAGTAGCCCCAGCTTTTATTTACTGATGTTTTCCGTGCATTAGACCCAGTGTGCCCTAAAGGCACAGACTGTTGTCTTGGCATGATTATATTTGCTATACTGGTTGTCATTTTCTGGGCTTCTATACTTTACTGTGTCCTGCCTGCTGGACTTAACCATTTTCTCTGCTCCAACTAAAAGCCAGAGTACTTCTATCCTCTCTGTGCCCAAGAGATGAGGTATCAAATGGGCCTCCGCCATGGTGCATGCTGAAAACCTCACCTCTTGTTAGATACGTCAGCTGGAGTAAACCCTATGTCACCTTTGTGAACAACTTCACTGGCATAGCCCTACCACTCCACTTTATCTGTCTACCCCCTTGGTCCCTTTTTCCTACCTATGGCCTGCGAATCTTAGCCCAATTGTCTCCTAGTACCCCCGCCTTTTGTTTTCCTCTCACTTCCAGTGTTTCCTTAACAATTAATTACACCTTTTACTCTTAGTGCCTTTAAGGGTCCAGTGATTCTGCCCCCAGACCTGGGCAAGACCTGGGGAGTGTTCTGACTAGTGAGTGTAAACAGGTGATAGACACTTGGAACTTCAGTGCCGGCTGTGTCTCCTTGCTCTTACCCGTTTTACTGAAAATAGGTTAAAGGCTACTGGCCTTTTGGTCCTCTGTACTCCTCCCCCGAGGGAAGGGCACATGCCTCTCCAGCCTCTGGACCAGAAATCTCAAATCCAGACTTATGCCAAGGCTTTTGTGCAACCGTGTCCCCCTTCAGCAGGAAGCAGCCATGAGCAGTCATCGCCCCCATTCCCATGATTGGCAATGGTACAAACCAAAGGGGGGAGTTGTTAGAGGGTCTTAAAAAACACCTAATTAATTAGTCCTCCACCAGTTATCAGGCCATTCCCAGTCACTCACTTCCTCTTAGTTGTTTTGCAGACTCTCTGGAGAATTCCTAACAGATCTGGATCTAACTGGCTTAAGGAGGTCAGACATGCGCAGAACAGACAAGGGTAGCAAGACTTAGGACCCCCCCCCCCCCAAGCTCAATAGTATGGGAAAACTCAGGTCAAGGAAAGAAAAGATTCATGTCAAGGAACCAAAATACCGGACATACATCACCTGGAGTAGCCGAGCCCATTTCAAAAGCGAAGAGTCCCTTGGCTGCTTCCCTGCCAAGTCTTAGCCCTGCCCTGTAATAAATAATCAGTAAAAACTATGAATATGTAGGACTTCCTGATCCTGCCCACCTGCCTTCTTCCACCCCTATATGAAAATGTATAGTTCCCCACACCTATAAAATGTAAATGCTTCCTCAAATCAAGAAGCTCAATCTGAGATCAGTACCTCTGAGTTCTTCCTTGCTAGACTGCGAAATAAACTCCTTGTTCCTCTCAAAACCAACCTCTGAGATTGGTCCAGTTTCAGAACTGCCCCACAGGGTTTCCAAGAATGCTGGTGGATTTGACTTTTGGTTAGCTCAGCAGCCAAGCTTTTAACCATTGCGTCACCAGGGCTCCTGCTTAGACCCACTATTGCATAAATCATGGGATTACTTTGCTCCTACCCAGCCCCCTCCCATCCCTGCCCTTTCTCTGTGTCTAGGACCCAGGGATTCTTGCCCCTAAAACTTTTTCTTCTCCCCGTCTGGGCCTCCATTTACACTGCTGATGTATTCCCTCAAACCTTGTAACCTTCAAGTCAGCTCTGTTGCTTCGGTCTACCCAGCTTTCCTTGTTCAGGAAGCGCCTCAGTCACAGGTTTACAGAATTTTATTCAGAGGTTGTGCCATCTAAGGTTGGACACTTTTCTTTTCAAATTTCTCACGGTTTGCTGTAGACACAACCCGGAATGGGGCTGCAGATAGACGGTGAGGGCTCTCCTCCTGGCTTCCAGCCCACTGCCCACGTAGGCCTCCTGCTGAAAACCCTGGCTCTCCGGGCAAGAATAGGTGGAATGCTGCAAGGCTGGGTGCCCCTAGGGGGAAAGGGAGGAGGCTGGGAGAAGGAATTTAGATTAGGTTTGCAGCCCAGCTAACAGCCATTGAATCAGGCTGTGTCACCATGGAGAAGGGCCAGCCCACGAGCTCGGCTGCCATTGGCTGGGGACTCCACGATTGGGGATATAAGCCAGCGCCGGGTGAACACTACACTTACTGGGTAGACGAGAGCCGTCAACGTCAACTCTTCCCGGAGGAGGGCAGGCTCATTGCTAGGGCGCCTGCGGGACCATGGAGAACCAGTGAGTTGGGCGTCACGCCCATGGAACCCTGGAGGCCCCTGGGGAGGGGAATGGTTGTCACTGAGACCTGGGAACCCCGCACTGTCGGCCCCAAGGGGGCCGGGAGAGGGAGTAAGTGCCTTGGAGATGCGGAGAGGCCTGACTCGGAGGCCGGTACCAGGGGCAAGGCTGCAGAGCAGGCTCGGGGGCAGCCGGCGCGGGCAAGGGCGCGCGCGGGAATCGAGCAGGGGTGGCGCCAACGGAGCAGGAAGGGGACAGGTTAGTGCAGTCTTGCCTTCTTGTAAAAGGGACCGGTGCGTGTGTCTGGGTGTTGGGAGCGGGTGTAAGTGGAGAGGGAGACATACACCCTCGCCCCCCACTCCACACACAAGGAAGGGATCTGCCCATCCCATCACAGATTCCATTCTGGGGTCTAGGCAAAGCCGCGACGTGCTTTTGGTGCTCATATCGGGAGTTTCCCCTTCAGAGGAAAGATTGGCCACCTTCCTCGCCAGCACCCTTATCCAAATTGGAGGTCCGATTAAGCCGGGCTGGGGATGGGGTCTCTAAGGAGAGAAGGAAAACCTTATTCTTTGAACTGAGCAACAGATCTCGCCCCCTTCCTCCCTCCACACGTTACAAAACCCTTCTTTCTGCTTTGGTCCTGGAATTCCCAGTCCAGGTCTCCAGCACTAGCGATCACAATGGCTTTTGGATGCCCAGGAATCTAGGGTGCTTTTGGGGGACTGATGGTCGATGTGGAAGTCCTATGAGCTGTGTAGCTTCATTTACCAGGCGGCCACAGCTTCACACTTCTTTCATTTCCTCTGCACCTCTTGGGGATGCTGTTTTACTGTGTTCCCGCCAGATGGCCCTATCTTAAAGCTTTATTGCTTCTCTTCTCCATTGCGTGGCTCCAGCTCTATTGCCCTGCCCCTGCCTCCTTATCCAGCTGCTTCCCGGAAAGTAGTCTCATGTACTGGTGAGTCATGGCTGGTTTCCAAGCTCTGCTTTTGAAAAACAAATTTCCTGCTGGAGACTTGGTTAGTTGTTTTCAGCCCTGCCACACCCCAGTTCCACTTCTTTTTCTTAACCCCCTCTAGTATTTGTTCTTCCAAAGACCAAAAATGTGTGAAAGAATGGAACTTGGAACTGTGAGGAAGTTCTGGGTTCTGCTAGTGTAGGGGTTTTGGGTAAGTGTGTGCCCTTAGGTTTACCACTCTTCTGAGCTCCCTGAAGGATAAAGAGCCATGGTGAAGAGAAGATGGGAGTGGACAGGGAGAGTGAGGAGTGGCAGGGAGAAAACCACTGGTAGAGGGAAAAGCAGGAGAAAGGTTCAGGGGCTGTGTATGACAGAGCCATAGATCTTTGCAGCTTGTTAGCAAAGTTTTTGTTAGCAAGTCGTTTTCAAACCGAGCCTCTAAGACAGGTGGGACCAATTATATCCCCTT
>NW_004444209.1:1710102-1730589 GCF_000243295.1 Trichechus manatus latirostris
AACACCAAGGGCTTTAACAACTACAGATAATGTTGTTGTTAGGTGCTCTCCTGTTGGTTCCGACTCATAGCAACCCCGTGTACAACAGAACGAAACACCGCCTGATCCTGTGCCATCCTCACAATCCTTGCTATGTTTGAGTCCACTGTTGCAGCCACTGTGTCAATCCATCTGTTGTACATAGGGTCATTATGAGTCAGAACAGACTAGACAGTACCTAACAAGAAATAACAACAACAATGAATGAAGGTGAGGCGAAAGGGTGAGGAAAAGAGTTATTTGAGGATCGTAACAATTGGTTTCCATCTTTCTGCCCACCAGGCATGAGCACAGTACCAGAAGTTATAGTTGCACGTCACTGTGGGCTTCGAGTCTTTGGCTTCTCTCTCATCACTAACATGGTTGTCATGAGTTATGACAGGCTGGAAAAGGCCAATCACGAGGAAGTACTAGAGGCTGGAAAACAAGCTGCAAAGAAACTGGAACAGTTTGTCTCCACTCTTATGTCTTGCATTCCGCCCCCTTGCAATGCCAGTTAATCAGCCTCAGATTGGTCTGGCCTCTGCCTTATGGGATCTGAGAAGCTGTTACCTACTTTGGCCCCTGGTTGGGGTCACTTGTCTTGCCCTATCCTTTACTCTTGCCCTTAGGTAGTAACAGATAGGAGAGGAGGATTCCTATCTTTTATTTTCCCCAACTTCTGATGCCAAGTTCAATTTTTTGCTCAGTTATTCTCTGAAAGCAGTTTCCATCCCCGTTCTTCCCGAGGCCAGAGCCCACGCCCTACCACTCATCCGTGCTTATGCCCAGGATTTCACTTGAGTCTTTGAACTCGGCACACTAGCTACTGCTAACTTTTTGAGATAATGCTTTCACATTCCCGGGGTTTGAGTTCTGGTACCCCCATAGCACCAGAGACCACACAAGGACAAGCTCAATGCCTCTTTTAATTTTTAACACCATCATGTTTTGAGAATAAAGAGAAAGATGTATCATTCCTTCATTTTTGTGCAACTTGGTGAAGCTGGGAACACAGGCCAAGACTGACAGGAAACTCCTATGTGACTTTATCTGCTTCTCAGACAAGTAGCTAAGGCCTTATGTGAATTAGGTATATGAAGTCAGGAAAGGCAAAACGATGAAAACTTAGGGAAAGATAATGAGAAGGAAGAAAGGTCTAACTTCTGGCACATGATGTCACCACTTCCCTCACCCTAGTCTTACCTCTGTCTCTTGCCTTCTGATGGTTTCACTGCCTGTTTCCTCTCATGAATTAGTTCACTGATCTCAGCTTCTTCTCCTTAGTTGACACTTCTTTGTTAAGGCCCTAACTGCACTTTGTCTTGCTTTCCTTCTCTCCTCTAACTTCTGCCATAGTTGGTGGCAACCATACTCCGCTCTTTTCTGACAATGCAGTGACGAATCCCCCTTTCTATGCTGCCAACCACCCCACTGCTGATTAGATTCCTGTCAGCCCCTGGCCGACCTGTGAGGTTGGTTCATACCCATTTCTTCTCTTTAAGCACCTCTTGCCCTCCCTCTGCTTCTTTCTAGCAGCAACCTTTCTCTTCCTTTTTGCTTGGTCAGAACCTCCCGGTGATGCTGCGTCCAGACATTGCCCTTTGTTGGCTCACTGCCCCATTTTTGCTTATCAGCTTGCATTCAACTGGCTGGCGTGTTTGAAAACAGTCTACCACACTACCCTCCCAGGCCTACTTACCTCTTAAGAAACGACAGTGCTGGATAAGTCTCTAATAGTGGTGACGTTTCAGTTATTGGTGGTATAATATGAAGAAAGTATTTTGGACAGGGAGACTTTGAGAACTCTTTCATATCACCCTTTGTTTGGTAACTGGACAAATTAAGAAATCCTGAAGTGGCCCTGTCACCACTCCTCCCTTGGTCTGTTATTTGTACCTCCACTTGCCTTCCAGGACCTGTAGGCAGTCTGCTAGCATCTGTTAATTGTCTCAGAGCTGGCTGCCTGTAAGAACTGGCTCAGAGGGAAGTACTGCATATCCTTTAGGTATATACAGGAGCTTCCTAGGTATATACACAACTATAATTTATTCATCTAATGGGATGGTTTATAGACATTTCTGTTTAATCAGTTATTGAACATCTCTTTGTATAAGGCTCTTGCCTAAGCAAATGATAAAATGAGTGAATGTAAGGAAGGTGTTTTTTCTCCCAAGTGCCCTCAAATCTTAAGGAAGACACGTTTGTAAAGCCGTTAATCGTTACATACCAGTTACCAGTTGCCATCAATTCTGACTCATGGTGACCCCATGTGTGACAGAATAGAACTGTGCCCCATAGGGTTTCAACGGCAGTGATCTTTGAGAAGTAGATGGCCAGGCCTCTCTTCTGAGGTAACTCTGGGTGGATTTGAACCACCAATCTCTCAGTTAGTAGCAGAGTGCTTAACTGTTTGTACCACCCAGAGACTCCAATTTTTATCTAAGGCAGTATAAAACAGATACCACTACATACTGTGGGAGCCCAAAGTAGTGACTGATTGTATACACTGGGCAGTGAGGATTGAGTTGATTAGAGAAAGTTTCTCAGAAAACTTTGAGCTTAGTCTTGAAGCATGAGAAGGGAGGAAGAGAATTTTATACCAGGGTGAGCTAAGTGCAGAACTTTGAAAAGTACTAGGCATACTCTTGGATCATTGCCATAACTGGTGTAACTAGAACAGAGGACAGTAAGGGCTCTTAAGAGACACGGTTAGAAAGGTATTTGGAGGCTGGAAGAGGGCTGCATTTGGTCCTTGGCTTTCCCACCCCTGCTCTGCCTCTTATTGAGATAAATGGTGCCACCTGAACAATACGTCCCGGAGAGACTTGAGTGGAATATTTTGGGACACTTCTAATTTTTGAAACTTAGTAAATTGGTAACCTGTAGAGAATTCCATGTGTTTCCTGATAGAATACTAGATTCAAGAAAAAATTATACATTTGATATCCTAGTCCCCAGAGTTTCTAATTCTTCAGTTCTAAGTTAAGCTTAGGAAACCCTCTGAGGCAGTTCTGCCGTGTCCTGTACGGTTGCTAGGAGTCGGAATCAACTGGACTACATACAACAACAACAGAATCGTAGGACTTAGCTACTTTATGCAAGTGTTTATTACCATATTTATGTAAGGGCATTAAAAATATTTTATGGTAACAAACAAATTAGGTTCTTCCTAGTGCAAACTAAGTGGTGTGACAATAAAAAGTAGTTACAGACAAGTAATGGATATTTAATTCTAGGTAGTAAGTATTCTAAGTGAATGAACTAGAATTCTTGTTTGGAAAGGGTATGGGCTGGGGAGAGAAAGCATGCAGACATAAAGTGTTTTCAGTTCAGTGTATCAACTGTCTTCAATGTCAGCGTGCCAACCAACTCAGCCAAAAGTGAATGCATCAGTTTGGGAGAGCATAGAAATAGAGGCACAAAGTCAAGGGAAAGAAACATCTGGGAGGGCCACCAAGAGAAAGTAATTTCTTGAAAACATTGGTGATGAGACCGCTCCTTTCTAGTGGGGCCTGCAGGATACCTGCAAACAAGAACTAGATTTTGCTGAGTCTCCTGGTAGGTGTCAAAACACACACACTCCATCAAGTCAGGCTTTCTTCCCTGACCCTAATATGATGTTATATGTTGTATGTATATAATGTTGATTAACATTAATAAATGTTTGTTAATAATGTGGTAGTATAATCCTGTGATAGTATACCGTTTTAAGGTTATAGGTCTTTGATTATGGAACGCTGTGCTAAAAGCCATACTTGAAATTGATATAAGACAAAGTGCTTGCAATCTAGATGGGAGACAGGATAAATAATGAGGCTGAGTTAGTCATGCCCTCTATGCCTAGCTTTTAGTCTTTTCGTAGGTTATATTGTCATTGTTTAGAAGTCGGCTTCTTCCACTGCAATGTGAGGGAGTAGGACTAAATTTTTTAAAAAGGAATAACAGCAAAAGTAGCATATGCTAAGTGCTAAATGATGGCATGTTCTACTGGAGTTCAGAGAAGAGAACCAACACCAGGGATCCAAACTCGTTGCTGTCGAGCTGATTCCAACTCACAGTGACCCTAGAGGACAGAGTAGAACTACCCCATAGGGTTTCCAGGGAGTGACAGGTGAATTCTTTTAACTGCCAACCCTTTGGTTAACAGCCAAGCTCTTAACCACTGTGCCACCAGGGCTCCAACACCTGGGATGGGGGACAGGAAAAGGATCGGTGAGACTTGACTTAGACCTTAGAGGAAAGATAGATAGATAGAGGAGATGCGGCAGAAAGCACTGTATGCTGGCAAACTCCAGAAGGTATAATTATCTAAGAGATTAAAATGGTTAAATTGAAGAAATCATGAATGAGAGTAGTGGGTAATAAGAGTGGAGAGATACTGAATTGTTTAGGGCTCTGGTTCTTCTAGGCTGAGGCGTAAGAACCTTATTCTTTAGTTAAGATGGCCAGCCATGGAAGGCTTTTAAACTAAGGACTGATAGAAGAAAATCAAACTAGTATTTTGGTGGGTTTTGGATTTAAGTCAGGACTATGATCCTTTGTGGTGAAAATAGTTAGCACTTGACTGTTAATCTAAATGTTGATGGGCCAAACTCACCCAGCAGCTCCGCAGAAGAAAAGTCTGATGATCTGCTTCCGTAAAGATTACAGCCAAGAAAACCCTACGGAGCAGTTCTACTCTGTAATACACGAGGTCGCCATGAGTTGGAATAGAGTCAACGGCGATGGGTTTGGTTTTTTTGGAAGACAGGACTAACTGGAAGCAGGGAGGCTACTTTTGATGTAGAATTAGTTTCACCCAAAATTAACTGCATAGAACAGCAGAATTAACCAAAAATGATTTTGCAGGTGGAGTGTTTAAGGGCTGAAAGCTTTTCACCGAGTTACATTTTGCAGTGGAAATAGGAAAGAGCTCTGTGATGTATCCCGTAGGGCTCCACCAGAAAGTTCACACAGGGGACAATTCTGATGCCATAGGGCATTGGATTGGATGAGAGAGTGCTGTAGATCTGCACAAAGTGAGCAAAACTTGAGAGGTGGAAATGGATCTCTCAAAGGTTTTCAGACATTTCTTCTGACATCTAGGGAAGATGTAATCATACCGAGTACTTCATCTTTTATTCATCTTCCCATACCCTTACCAATACCACTGCTGCTGGAGGAAGGAATGAGAGTGCCTCACCCCTTGAAGAGGTCATACCAGACTTGAGTAATTTTTATTTAAACATTTAATATTAATGTTTGTGTTAGACTGGGTTCTCTAGAGAAGCAAAACCCGTGAAGCATATAAATATATATGTATATAGAGAGATTTATGTCAAGGAAATGGCTTACTTGGTTTTAGAGGCTGGGAAGTCCCAAGTCTATGGGTCAGGCTGATTCACATAGATGCAGGGGCTGGCTAACCCAGGATCAGCAGGTGAGACAGCAGGCCTCTGGCTCATAAGCTGTGGAGACCGATGAATCCCAAGATTTGCAGGCAAGATGGCAAGTAAGCTGCTAGGTCAAGTCCAAGAACCGGAGGTCAGATGAACAGGAGACAGCTGCAGAATCCAAAGCAAGCAAAAGCCAGTGAGCCTTGCCAGGAATTCCATCTATACTGGATGCAGGGTGCACTCTCAAGGAAACTCCCTTTCAACTGATTGGCTGCTTCTCACAGCAGATTCCATCATGGAGGTGATCACGTTATATCAGATCTCATTATGGAGGTGATTCCATCATTAAATAGCTGCCAAACTACATCATAACTGTCAAATCATTGAGAATCATGGCCCAGCCAAGTTGACACACAACCTTGACTATCACAATGTTGGCACAGAAAAAAAGGAAGAATAGGGCGTGGTTTGGGTGACTAGAGATCTGATTTGTACTCCTGGCTCTGTCACAAACTGTGATTTGGGGTGAGTCGTAAAAACTTTCTGGGCTTATTTTCCTTCTATAAAATGACAGGGATGCACCAAACGACAGTTATATTCTCTCCAGACTCTGTAATTTCTAAGTCTTTTATAAAAATACTTCCTGAGCATTTTCTTTCAGATGATACAGAAGCAGTCCATGCTCATTGTAGAACATTCAGAAAATGCAGAAAGAATGAAAGGGGTAGTCAATAGTTTCACCACTCAGAGATGTCTATTGTTAAACTGCTGGTTGTTAGAAAGTATTTCCTTCCTGTCTTTACTCCATCTATGAATATTTTTCTACATTTTACTGTTAAGATTATGGATCTTAATTGATATTGTATCGTGAGCTGCTCTACATGTCTTTCACAACTCTTTAGAAACATTTTTAAATCCCTGCACACTTTCTAGGGTATTTATTTTATTTTCAATATTGAGATAAACATTTTTATACATCATTTTTTGTCTCCATTAGTTCCTTAGAACAGATTCCCGGAAGTCAAATTTCTAGGTCAAAGGATATGAGCACTTAAAAAACTTGTAATACATATTGCCAAATTATTTTCCAAAGAAAATTGAGCTAATTCGTATCACATCTAATAGCCAGAGAATTTGCTACCTCACTGACTACTCACCAGCATTGAGGGGTTTTGACTGTTTGCTATCTTTGTCAATTTGTTGGACAAAAATCGTGCTTAAAAGTTGTAGTTTGCATTTTTATTACTAGCAGGGTTAAACTGTTTTTTCTCTTATATTTATTGGTCATTGGTAGTCTTCTTGTGGGAACTGCTCGTTTTCTTTGCTTACTTTTATATTGGGTATCATCGACTTGTAAGAGCCTTTCAAAAAATACATTACTAGCTTGTAATACTATTTGTAAATTTCCCCTTTGGTTTCTTAATTTTCTTTATGATTTAGTTCATTTGAAGGTTTATTTTTTCCAAAAATAAAGTGTACTGATTTTATTGGTTTTATGCATAAAAATCTCATGCCATCCAAAGATTAGAAAAATATTCACGTAATGTTTCTTCTAGCATTTTAATGTATTCACTATTAACTATTCATGTTTTTAATTCATCTTAAGTTTAGTTAGGGGCCAGTGGTGGTTCAGTGGTAGAGCTCTCCCCTTCCAGGCGGGAGACCTGGGTTTGATTCCCAGTCAATGAACCTCAAGCACAGACACCACTCATCTTTTAGTGGAGGCTTGGGTGTTGCTATAATACTGAACAGGTTTCAGCTGAGCATCCAAACTAAGATGGACTAGGAAGAAAGGCCTGGAGAGCTACTTCTGAAAATCAGCCTTTGAAAACCCTATGGATCCCAACAGTCTGATCTGCAACCAATCATGGGGATGGTGCAAGGTTGTGTAGTGTTTCCTTCTGCTGCGCATGGGTTGCCATGAGTTGGGGTGCTAGATGGAAGCTAACAACAACAACAAGCTTAGTTAGATATAAGATCCATTCCCCCACCCCCACCATTCTTAGGCAGACATAAGATCCACCCTCCTCTTCCAATTGGACAGTTTTCCCAAGACTTTTTATTGAGCAATCCATCTTTTTTCCATTAGTATTTAATGGAGAAAACAATCTTTTTATTATATATTAAATTATAGATACTATAGTCTCTTTTAAGACTGTAAGTTCTGTCTCACTGACCTGTCTGTGGAATCTTGAGCCAATGCTATGCTACGTTAATATTTGTGGTTTTAGAATAAATTTTAATTTCTACTAGGGCAACATCCCTCTTGCCCCTTGCTATGATTAAAAACATGTTGAGATGTTCTTGAGAATATGTTTTTCAGATGAACTTTAGAATCACTTTATCAAATCCCTTAAGAAATCCCTTTGGGATTTTTAATGCCAGTTTATTAAACTTACAAATGTATTTGATATAAAGCAGTATCTTCTGAGTCTTTCCAAGCAGGAACATAAGATATCTCTCCATTTTTGCAAACAGTATTTTATATTTTTAAATAATGTTTTATCGTCTTTTTGTTTGTTTGTTGTAAATAAAGATCTCAGGTGTCTGGTTAGGTTTGGGAATATGCCTATATATTTTATGTCTTTGTTGCTTTTTGGAGGGAAGTCCATACCCATGAACCCATACTGACATTGATAAATCATTGAGTAAATAAGGGACACCTTCTTGTTACAGTAGAATTCCAATTAATAAAGGTGGAAGGAATGATGGAAATAGAAAGTCACCACTTGGCAAATATGCCAGTAATAATTGTTTCAGGCAAGGATGCATGAATTCTAAAACTAGTGAGTCAAAGTATAATGAGAAACAAAATATTTGCATAGTCTCAAAAGTATCTCTTCACAAGATATTGATTAATGACAAAGGGTAAAACAGTAACTTTAGAGTGAAGAAGTCTGGCACACATCACCTTAACCAATAGATCAAAGTAAACATCACCAGCATCGAGACATATCAACCTCATGTACCTCCTTGTATGATGCCTTGAGAAGGGCATAGTATGATTTCTGTGGTGTTTCTGACAAAAAGTATACCTGAATTTAATCATAAGGAAACATCAGGCAAACCCAAGTTGAGAGACTTTCTACAAAATAACTGGCTAATACTCTTCAATAGAATAGTATCAAAGTCACGAAAGACAAAGAAAGACTGAGGGAAACATGACAACTAAATTCAATGTGCAACCCTGGATTGGATGTCCAGAAAAAGGTCATTAGTGACACAATTTACACAATTTCAATAAGGTCAATAGATTAGTGTAAAAAAAGAAAAATAAATAGATTAGTTGATGGGGTGCATTAATGTTTAATTTCCTGGTTTTAATAATCATCCTGTGGCTATGTAAGGTATTAACATTTGGGTAAGTTGGATGATGGGTATACGGAAATTCTTTGTACTATTTTTGCAACAACTTTTTTGCACATCTGAAATTACTTCAAAATGAAAAATTAAAAATAAAAATCTAAAAAAAAGGAAAGGAAATCACTTCTCTATTTTATTTCTTGATTATTGATAACACAGAAAACATTTTTAAATCTATATTTCCTTTTATATAGCCATCTTATTGTATTTTTTAAATAAATTCCACTATTTTTCAACTAATTTGCTTAATTTATAGTTACATAACCATTTTGTCTGCAAATAATGATACTTGTGTCACTTATTTCATAATAATTATAGTCCTTATTTTTATGTTATAATTTAGAGCTTTGGACAGAAATTCTAGAACTTGCTTTGTTCATGCTTATAGTGGAAATTCCTTTACTTTTACAGCATTAAATATGATACTGTCTCTTGGTTTAAGACAGAATATTAAAAATTACTCTATTTCTAATATATATATTTTTTAATTTAGTGTTGAGTATCTAACTTTTCAGTCAGAATTTGGTCTAGGTCTTTTATAGTGTTTAAAAGAATAAGCTATTACAAAGTGGGAGCCCTGGTGGTGCAGTGGTCAAGAGCTATGAAAAGCTATGGCTGCTCACCAAAAGGTTGGCAGTTCAAATCCACAAAAGCCACTGCTTGGAAACCCTATGGGGCAGTTCTATTCTATCGTATAGGGTCGCTCTATTACAAAGTAAAATGTAAAGGCAAAAAGCACAAGCAATTTAGAAATGAAAACACATTGAAGTCAAATTAGTAGTTCTTCTTTCTCTTCTTTTTAGTTAAAATTTTTGAATAGCTGGTTTACTCACATAGTTGAAAAATTAAGCAACATCGGGGACATTGACTTTATGTTAGTAGTGGTGGAATGATTTGGAAAAGGATAGCAAGAATGGTTTGTCTTAGTCACCTAGTGCTGCTATAACAGAAATACCACAAGTGGGTGGCTTTAACAAAGAGATTGTTTTCTCTCACAGTCTAGGAGGGTAGAAGTCTGAATTCAGGGTGCCAGCTCCAGGGGAAGGCTTTCTCTCTCTGTCAGCTCTGGGGCAAGGTCCTTGCCATCAATTTTGCCCTGGTCTAGGAACTTCTCAGAACAGGGACCCCTGGATCTAAAGGACATGCTATTCTCCTGGCTCTTGTTTCTTGGTGTTATGAGCTCCCCCTTCTCTCTGCTTCCTTCTCTCTTTTATATCTCAAAAAAGACTGACTTAAGACACAAGCTAATCTTGTAGATTGAATCCTTCCTCATTAACATAACTGCCTCTAATCCTGCTTCTTTAACATCATAGAGGTGGGATTTACAACACATAGGAAGATCACATTGGATGACAATCACACAATACTGGGAATCATGGCCCCGCCAAGCTGACATACATTTTTGGGGGATACAATTCAATCCATAACATGGTCGCACAACTTGAAGAATGTATCAGTGTCACTGAATTGTATATGTACAAATCGTTGAGTTAGCATATGTTTTGCTATATATATTTTTACCACAATATGAAAATAATTAATCAACGTAAATGTATAAAGTGAAAAGTCTCATCTCCATCCTGCCACCCATCTACCCTTCCTTCCTTTGCCTTACAGGTAACCACTTTTATTAGTTTCTTGTGTATTCTTCCAGGATTTATGAAAATATAAGCAAATACATATACATATTCTTATTTTTTTTCCCCTCTTACTATTACACATAAGTTAGCATGTTATATGTACTGTTCTGTATCTTGTTACTTTATTTTAACTTTATATATCTTGGAGAGCTTTTCACCTCAGTAAATTAGTGTGCTTTCTTGATGAGTTAAGTTAATGTTGTCAAAGGTACCTACTTATTTGTCAGCTCAAGGTTTTAGAAGCAAAGGAAGAATAATGTCTTTAATTTTTTTTTTTTTCAGTCATTTCCAGTTTATTGATTACCAGCCGGAATGAATAGAGACTAAGATATAATGCTTTCTGCTGCCCCTTTAAAGCAACAAGGTGGAGAGAATAGAGATGTTCATTCTGCACTCTGCCTTTGGTCTGAATTTGATTTGGCTTAGATTTGCACTGTCTTTTTCCTTGTGAATAGGTCTCTGCTTTTCATAATTACCTTTTGTTTCTAAAGGGTTCATTTTGAACAAACAGTAGCTATCTGCCTGGTGTGTCTGATATTGTAAATTTCGATTTCAACTAAAATGGAATTTTTCCTATCTTTTGCCTGATTTTTAATTTTGGTGTAAGTTAGATTTGATATTGTTTGGGATAAATCTGCCTTTGCTTTCACTTCCGCTTCCTTTCTGAGTTTGTTTATTTTTGGCACCTTACATTTGCCTACTTCTCTCTTTTTCTTGTTCCCTTTCTCTTCTCTCTGCCATTCATACTTTTTCTTTAAAAAAATACCGTTTTACTTGTCAACTATTTGATTTTGGCTTCAGCTTTACCTTTTGCTATTTTACTTTGCACTGTTTCTTCCTGAGCTTCTACTATAATTTATAATAAAAGATTAATAGGAATATAGTACCACTCTGTGTTTTGCGTGACCTGTTTAGTGTTTTCAAGTGTTCAGATGCTATCTAAGGCCAATACCAGCTCCTAATATTAATCCCAACAGCTTCTCCCAAATAATAATATATAGATACCACCATTGTTGTTACTCCACCAACTCCATCAAACAAAGTAACAAAAACATTTAATTGCCAACAGAGGATAAAGTTAGTAATTGCACAGTGGTGGTTTTTGATATGCTTGTTTTGGAGATGAGAGTGTCCTCACTCTGGGCATACACAGATAGGATGTTAGGAAGCCTGTGAAGCCCCTGAAATGCAAGATTGCTTGTGTGTATGAATTTTTTTGGGGAAAATGAAGGTCAGTAGTTTTCCTTGGCTGCTTAGGTCTGTGATCCACCAACACCCTTCTTCCCTACCCCCACAAATGGATAGGGCCCACTGAGATTAAAAGCAACAACCTGGAGGTGGGGCCAAGATGACAGAGTAGTCAGATGCTTCCTGTGGTCTCTTTTACAACAAAGACCCAAAAAACAAGTGAATCAATCATGTATGACAATCTAGGAGCCCTGAACAACAAATACAAAATTGAGGAATCGGACTGAGCGGCAGGGGGAGGGAGAGACGGTTTAGAAGCAGTGAACAGTTGTCAGACTTGACCTGCTAGCATCGGCACCTTGCAGGCTGTATTCGCTGGCGCGCAGTGAGGCAAGCAGTGGCGCTCAGGATGGGCTTTCCACATCGGGAGAGCCGGAGTGGTGGAGATTCTGCACTGGTGCGCACTGGGGCAAGCAGTGGCACTCAGGATGGGCTTCCCACATCGGGAGAGACCAAGTGGCAGAGAGTCTGCGCAAGCCTCCAGAACAAGCAAAAAGTGGCGCTCAACTGACGAAAGATAAGTACATGTGTCTAACCTACCGCGCGGATCAAAAACACCCTGCCCTTTGGGAAGTACCTGTCTCCTGTGTACCTGCCCCGCCCTGCTTTGCTCTGGTCCCTGTCTGGCTTCAGTGATTGCTTCACCCCCTGGGCTGAAAGTAGGACCTGTCATGCACCTTGAGTCATTCTCCTGGCTTTGGGAGAGGGAACAAAATAACAAACAGGGAAAAAATAATCTGCCAGCTCCCCTAAGCCAGGAACTCAGGGCAGGCACAGACCCTTTGCCTAGGCACAGGAATAAGGGGGTCCATGGACTCTGAATGCCTTTTTTCCCTGCGTAGACCTGTGTGGGCCCATTTCAACAGCGTAGGCCCTCGTTACCACAGTACAACAGGGTATATACCTGAAGTCTATTTTCATCTGTATCAGCCATAAGGGAGAACGGCAGATTCATGACATTTGACACCACCCTGCCCATTAAGCAGAGTCCTCACCTACCCACATCAGGGGATTGAGGACTGGTGGCTCCACCCATACCACCGGGCCGCCTGTGACAGGGGTCCAAGAATAAGTGGTGACCCCCAGTCCTTATAGCCAAAAGCATTGGGTGCTTATAGTTTGGCTGCAAAACCCACCCACCTATGCACTCTAGGGGAACAGGGGCATGCCTTCCACCCAGACACTCAAGGGCAGCTGTCAGCCCCCTGCCTTGTTCAACTCATGACGTCTTACTGCAGCCAGATACCTACTCCAATCACCGCAGCCTGTCTAGGACTGTAGTTAAGAGCCTGCACCACACACTCGGTGACCAATGACCCGGACACCTGAGGTGAATCCACACAAGAAAAGTAAATGGACTCCTGGGCTCACATACCTAGTGACAGCTCTAGCCACCTGGAGACTAGCCTATTTGGGCATATCAAAACAAAACAAAGCAAGAAGCTAGGACACGGTAAGCAAACATAAAACACACAAATATAACAACTTATTGATGGTTAGGAGACAACAGTCAATATCAAATCATATACAGAGGCAGACTATGATGCTTCAGCAAGCAACCAAAACAAAGAATCAAGAAACCTTCAGAGGAAGAGTCCTTCTTGGAATTACCAGAGGTAGAATTCAAAAGATTAATATACAGAATTCTTCAAGATATCAGGAAGGAGATCATGCAGAATGCAGAGAAAGCCAAGGAACACACAGACAAAGCAATAGAGGAACTTAAGAAGGTTATATAAGAGCATAATGACAAATTTAACAGGCTACAAGAATCCATAGAGAGCAAACAGAAATCCAAAAGGTTAACAATAAAATTTCAAAATTAGACAACTCAAAAGAAAGTCATAAGAGCAGAATTGAGGCAATGGAAGTCAGAATTAGTGAGACTGAAGATGAAAACACTTGACACCAACTTATTTGAGAAAAAATCAGATAACAGAATTTAAAAAGAAACAAAAAGAAGAAACCCTAAGAATTATGTGGGACTCTATCAAGAGGAATAACCTACGAGTAATTAGAGTGCCAGAACAGGGGGCCATAACAGAAAATACAAAGAGAATTGTTGAAGATTTGTTGGCAGAAAACATCCCTGATATTGCGAAAAATGAGAAGATACCAATCAAAAAACCCAACCGAAACCAAAACAAGGAAAACCCAAAAAAAAAGCAACAAAAAAAGATTAAAATAAAACGCCAAAAACAAAAAAAAAAAGAAAAATTTAAAAAGGGCCAAGGAAAAAAGAAAAAGCAACCAAAAAAGAAAAGGCAATAACAAGAAACTCGAAACACGCAATAGAAACCAGGAAGAAAAGAAGGCAAGGCCAACACATACACAAAGCTCGAACGAAAAAAACTGCAAAGAAACAAAAATACATCAACAAAAACGGCCTCCCAAATACGACCCAGAAAAAAGGGCACATGCACATAAACACAAGGGAACAGAAATCGCAAAAACAAAAACAAAACAACAACAAAGACCAAAAGCACCCCCCCACAGAAAAAAGCAACAACAAAAGATAACAACACAAAAGCACAACACGGGCACAACAACAAAACACAAACCCAAACAGGGAAGGCACAAAAAAAAATGAAGACACCTAATTAGTACTCCATAGGTTATCAGACCACATCTAGTCACTTCCCCCACCACGTCTCTCACTTCCTCTAAGTTGTTTTGCAGACCTCCTGGAGAGACCCAGACAGGTCCAGATTAACCGGCTCAGAATGGCCAGACATGAGCACAACAGACAAAGATGACCGACACATGTCCCCGGGCCACCATGCATGCTAAATAACACAAAAGAACTCATGTCAAGGAACAAAAAACTCATGTCAAGGAACCAAAATCACCGGATTTACTTCGTTGGCAGTAGCCGAGCCCCTTTCAAAAGCGAAGAGTCCATGGCCACTTCTGCGCCAAGTCTTAGCCCTGCCTCATAATAAATAATCAATAGGAACTATGAATAGTTAACATTTTCTGATCCTGCCTAATGCCTTCCTCTGCCCGTATATGAATACGTATAAGTACAAAATGTGAATTCTCACTCAAATCTGGGAACCAAATCTGAGGTCAATACCTCTGAGTTCCCGCTTGCTAGCAAGCAAAATAAACTTTCTTCCTCTCAAAACCAGCGTCTGAGAGATCGGCTTCTTGCACGCTGGGCACAGACCCATTGGTTCAGTTTCACTCCCACGCATATCATGAGCCCCATAATCTTTTTCCCACAAATGCTTTCCTCATAAACTACTGCCCATATAAAATGTACCACTCTAAATTGCTCTCCTGGAACAAATGGCTTTGCTCATAAAACTCTTTCTTCACCGCAGAGTGCACCTTTATGTAAATCTTCCACCCACAAACCACTCTTTCACTCAAAGTCCATGCATAGCTCTACCCTCACCTACAACTCCCTGGATCTCCTGATCTCAATCTTGCTGTGAATTGCACTCCTTGTGGTGTGCTGCTGAAGATTTCTCAGCTGCTAAGCTAAAGGGTTGTCTTTTCTTGACCAATGAGACAGTGAATTGCTTCCACTTTTGTCTGGGATCGGTCACATTCTGCTACTCTTCCTGCCCTGGTGCCCCAACTCCCCAGCTCCCACCCTGCAGTGGGTCAAGCAGAAATGGATATGCACAGATATATAATTATTACAACATGAAAGTACAGTGAAACACCCCACCCTCCTTTCATATAACTAGAGTGTTGGGGATGATATTGTTGTTACTTAGACTTTGGCAAGCTAAATTCCTAATGTTTCAGATGACATGACTTGAAAGGTACTTTCGAGGTTATAAGGTCAAAGATTCCCTCTACAGCCTTGTCAAATATTCATCAAGCCTCTGCTTCAACACTTCAGGAACATGAGTCAACAACTTCTGTTTTCTAGAGCTCTTCCTAATACTGAGTGGAATTTGTCTCCCTGTCCTAGTCCTAACTTTCTAAGGTTGCAGATAATAAACTTGATTCTTCTTCCAGGTAAACAACACTTTAAAAATAACAAAAGAGTGCTGCTCACTACAGGATTTCCTCCCAATCTGCAGCCAAACTTAACTCCCCGTGGGCCTTTCATATTCAGCTAAACATGTGATGTGTTTCCACACATTCCTCACCCTTATCACTCTCTGTCAATTCAAAGACATGGAGAAGAAAGTCCTGAATCTTACGTCTTGGTTTAGCCATTCCTTCATTGTGTGATGTTGGGAATGTCTCTAAACTCCTCTTTTTTTCATCTGAAAAAATGAAAATGAGAATAATGTTAATGATACTTACTCACAGGTCTCTATAATTATCAAAACTGAAAAGGACAAAGAATGTAAAATCTTTTGTTAACTGTAAAGCACTACATGTTATCTTCTGTGGTTATTCACATTACAGGTCCAATCACAGCACTTGTATCTTCCTCCCTCCTGTCATAGATTAGGATGAGGCCCTTCCCTAGCTGGTTTTTTTTGGTGAAGTTTGGCTACAACCACAATCAGATTTAGCCAATGTTTTTCTGGGACATTCTTAGTGGCAGTGATTATAATAACAATGGTCCAGCCTAGTTTTTGTTTTGTTTTGTTTAATTCTTCAACATAGTAGCTACAACTTCCTCTGTATTAGCCATTCCCACCCTCAGTCAGCCCTATAATTGCTTCCTTCCTTCCAAGGCTCAAAACCTGGCCACATTACCCAAGTGTGTCTCAGGTTCTGCAGCTTCTGGGGTCTTTAAGCTGAATTTTAATGCTGAAGCTCTGGAGAGGAAGGGCTACATTTCCTCTATTATCTTAGAAGAGTCTATAATAGTCTTTTCCCTGCAGGGACCACTTTGTGGAGCTTTTTTCCTATTCCCTGGCTCTGCTGCCCTCTTTGGACAGCTATCAAGTCAAAGTTAAACTGCCAGTGTGGACTAGTTTCCTTCCATTGTCAAGGGTCCATATCACACAGCACAGTTGTAACTGTGCCATAAGCAAGACATAGGGTACATAACATCCTTTTAAACTCCCAGGCATTAGCACAGATCATCTTGTATTCTCATTCATATTACATCCAAGTCCCAGTTGGTTCCTTCCCTTTTCAAAATGTCTCCCAAAATTTAAGAAAAAAAAAAAAGTTCCTTTCTTTGACCGTACATCTCTTCCTCCAGCTACCACTCCCCTATATAGCAAAATTCTTTAAGAGTTATTTGTACTGTCTACTTCTGCATCTCTCGTTCATTCTTGAGTCCACTCCGATCAGAATGTCATCCACGTCACTTCACTGAGGCTACCTGTCAAGGTCAGCAGTGACCTTGATCTCTCCCTTGTCTTAACTTTCTTTACTTGCCCTCCAAGACATCCTACTTCTTAGTTTCCTCCTATTTTTCTAATGGCTCCCTCTCAAACTATTTTTTGGATCTTGTTCTCATTCTGACTTCTGTCTCTAGATAATATCATCCAGACTCCAAACTTACATATCTACCCACAATTTCTTTACTTGGATTTCTGATGCATTTGTCCAACTACATACTCCACATGTCCAACAGGAGGCCTAGACTTTGAAAAATTAACACCCTTAAAAGCAAATCCCAAAACTGCTTCTTCTTTAAAAATCTCACCTTGGTAAATGGCAACTCCATTCACCTAGTTAATCAGGTCCAAAACTTAGGAATTCTTTTTTATTTTTTTCTTTTTCCCATACCCTGCTTCCAATATAGCAAGTCCTGTCTGCTCTACCTTCAAAATATCTCCAGAATCTGACCTCTTCCTACCACTTCCATCACCACCATCCTGGTTCAAGCCAAAATCTATTTTTAGCCTGGTTTACCACTGTGGTTTCCTAACTGTTCTCCTTAGTTCCACTTTTTACACATACTGTTCTTTTCTACAAAGTAGCCACTGTATTCATTGTAAAAGGCCAAAAAAAGACCTCATTTTATACTTAAAACCCAAACTTCTTACCATGACCTACAACACTGCTTATGTCTCCAATCTCATCTCCTACCACTATTCCTTCTGTTCACTACTCCACTCTGGTCACATTAGCTTTCCTGCTGTTGCTAAATTACTAAGTTTTCACTCCTAGAACCTTTATGCTAGCTGTACTCTCTGCTTGGACTCTCTTCCACAATTATTGCATTGTTCATGCCCTCATTTTCTCCAGGCCACTGCTGAAACGCCAGCTTCTCAAGGAGGCCTTCCCTGATGAACGTATCTGAAATAACATAGCCCCTCTATTATGTTCTTTCTTTCTTTTCTCTTTACTTCTCTTTTTTTGAATAGCTTGATTGAAGTATATTGAAGTATATTTTACATATGGTAAAATTCACCCATTTCAGTGTACAATTCAATGATTCTTAGTGATTTTACTCAGTGTTGCAACCATCACAATAAATCAGTTTTAGAACACTTTCACCCCTCCGGTAAGATCTCTTAGGTACATTTACAGTTAATCCTCATTCTTACCCCCACACTCAGGCAACAACTAATCTATTTCCTGTCTCTAAAAATTTGCCTTTTCAGGACATTTCATATAAATGGAATCATGCAATATGTGGTCTCTTGTGCCTAGCTTCTTTCTCCTAACATATTTTTGAGGTTCATCTATGACGTAGCATGTGTCAACTGTTTGCTCCTTTTTATTGCTAATAGTATTCTGTTGTATGGATATACATTTTGTTTATCAGTTCACCAATTGATGGACATTTAGGTTGATTCCAGTTTTTGGCTATTATGAGTAATGCTGCTGTGAACATTCTAGTGCATGTTTTTGTGTGGACATACGTTTTCATTTCTCTTGGCTAGGACTTTGCTAGGTTGTATAATAGTTTTATGCTTAACTTTTTTTAAACGGCCGAACTGTTTTCTGAAGTGGCTGTACTATTTTACATTCCCACTAGCCATATATGAGGGTCCTTGTTTCTCCACATCCTCATCAACATTTGTTAAAGTCTGTTGTATTTATTATAGCCATTCTATTCAGTGTGAAATGGTATCCTATTGTAGTTTTAATTTGTGTTTCCTCTACTATTTTCTTTTCCTTTACTCTGATTATTTCTTATAGCACTTATCATTACCCCAGATTTTATTGCATTTGTATTTATATATAGTGTGACTCCTCCAAAAGATTGTAAATTCCATGAAAGCAGGAACATTGTGCTGTTCTCCTCTGTATTCCCAAACCCTAGAACATTTGTTGAATAAGTAAATGAATATGCCTTCCTTATGTGTTCATCTCACTCTGCTCAGTGGCCTGCAAAGATACTCTTGACAGGTGCCGAGTTTGGGATATTGAAGAGAACCAACACTCTCAGTTTTCATGGGAAAACAACAGTTTATCATTTGACAATTTTGATTTTTACATATATACGTTTGTATACATATGCATGTATATGTATATACATATACACACATACACATCCCTATATTTCTATATGAGGCTTAATACATCTCTTTATAAAAAAGAACAAAGTTCAAAACAAATGGGAAAAAAATAATGGACAAACAGAAATGCAATACGGGATTATCAAGTAAATGTTATGGTTTCATAGAAACTGAATGGTCCCTATATTGACAAATGTCAATACCAGGTATGAATTGATGATGAGATCTGGCACAGATATCACTTGAATAAATCAAATAGGGTTTACTATACAAAGGATACAGAGTAAAGTCAGCTCAGTCACATGCCAAACAGAAATATGAGCAAATTTTTCAATTCAGACAGAAGTACAAGCATGTTTACTCTAACAGTTTCACCTGAAGGGGGCACCATATAGAAAACCTCTAAATGAGTAAGAGTTGCATTAGACCCTGTAGAAACATCATAGCCTCTCTCAGTGCATGCTAGGTGTACTCATAAACAAGTGTGAATTTGCCCAGTCCCTCTTCTGGGGCAGAAGTCCATCATGTGCCAAAAAAAAAAAAAAAAAAAAACCAAACCCATTGTCATCGAGTCGATTCCAACTCATACCGACCCTGTAGGACAGAGTAGAATTGCCCCATAGGGTTTCCAAGGAGTGCCTGGTGGATTTGAACTACTGACCTCTTGGTCAGCAGCCAAACTCTTAACCACTACACCACCCGGGTTTCCATCATGTGTCTAGGGGTAATAAAATGCTCAATACTATTGCAAGTTACAGTTTGGTTCTCTAAGGCATCTTTCTCAGACTCTCTAGGCTAGTATACCCTAGTCCGAGAACATTCCTGAACCGAGTACTGTGGAACAATAACAGTGATCAATTTCCTAGATCTTTGGCATTCCTGCTAACAAGCTCTTAGACCAGCCATAGGGCTTATCCTGAAGTGAAGAGTCAGTAAGTAGAAAATATTTTAAAGCCTGGTGTATTTGTTTCTTAGAGCTATCATAACAAATTACCATAAACTGGGTGGCTTAAAACAACAGAAGTTTATTCTGTCACAGTTCTAGAGGCTAGAAGTCCAAAGTCAGGATGTTGGTAATGTTGATTCCTTCTGAGGGTCCTGAGGGAGAATCTGTTCCATGAGTTTCTCCTAGCTTGTGGTGACGGCCGGCTATCCTTGGTGTTCCTTGGCTTGTAGATGTATCATTCCAGTCTCTGCCTCTGTCTTTACATGATGTTTTCCTTCCACGTCGGTCTGGCTCTGTATCTCTTCTCCAATTCTTAGGAAAACACAAATCAGTTGAATTAGGGCTCCTCAAACATCACTATGATCTCATATTAATTTTACTAATTACATCTGCAAAGACCCTATATCCAAATACGATCACATTTACAGGTATCAGAAGTTAGAACTGGAACATATCTTTTTTTTTTTTAATTGTACTTTAGGTGAAGGTTTACAGAACAAAAAGTTTCTCATTAAGCAGTCAGTACATATATTGTTTTATGACATTAGTTAACA
>NW_004444209.1:1731309-1732916 GCF_000243295.1 Trichechus manatus latirostris
GTATCTTAGATGGCTGCTCACAGGCTTTTAAGACCCCAGACACTACTCACCAAGGTAGAATGTAGAACATTATCTTTATAAACTGTGTTATGCCAGTTGAGTGGAACATACCTTTTTTGCGGACACATCAGCCCATGATGATTGGACCATAATTCCATATTGTTGTTGTTTTGAGTCTGACTTTTTTTTCCTCTCTTTTTTGTGCTTTAGGTGAAAGTTTACAGTTCAAATTAGTTTCTCATACAAAAATTTATACACACATTTTTATGTGGCCCTGGTTGCTCTCCCTATAATGTGACCGCACATTCCTCCTTTCCACCCTTGATTTCCTGTGTTCATTCAACTAGCTCCTGTCTCACTATGCCTTTTCATCTTGCCTCTGGACAGGAGCTGCCCATTTAGTCTCATGTGTCTACTTGAACTAAGAAGCATGCTCTTCATGAGTATCATTTTATGTCTTATAGTACAGTCTATTCTTTCTCTGAAGAGTTGATATCAGGAATGGTTTTAGTTCTGGGTTAACAGAGAGTCTAGGGGCCATGTCTTCTGGGGTTCCACCAGTCTCCGGCTGTTAAGTCCGGTCTTTTTACTAGAATTTGAGTTCTGTACCCCACTTTCCTCCTGCTCCGTCAGGGACTGTCTGTTGTGTTCCCTGTCAGAGCAGTAATTGGTAGTACCTGGGCACCATCTATTTCTTCTGGTCTCAGGTTGATGGAGTCTCTGGTTTATGTGGCCCCTTTTGTCTGTTGGGCTAATATTATCCTCGTGTCTTTGGTGTTCTTCGTTGTTCTTTACTCCAGGTGGGTGAGGACCAACTGATGCATCTTAGATGGCTACTCGCTAGCTTTTAAGACGCCAGATGCCACTCACCAAAGTGGGATGCAGAACATTTTCTTAAACTTTGTTATACCAATTGACCTAGATGTCCCCTGAAACCATGGTCCCCAGACCCCCACCCCTGCTACTCTGTCCCTCAAAGAGTTTGGATGCGTTCAAGAAACTTCTTAGCTTTTAGTTTAGTCCAGTGGTGCTGAATTCCCCTGTATTGTGTGTTGTCCTTCCCTTCATCTAAGAAAATCCTTGTCTACTATCTAGTTAGTAAATTCCCCCCTCCCTCCCCACCCTCAAAACCATCAAAGAATGTTTTCTTCTGTGTTTAAACTTTTTCTTGAGTTCTTTTAATAGTGATCTCATACAATATTTGTCCTTTTCCAAGTGACTAATCTCACTCAGCATAATGCCTTCCAGATTCCTCTGTGTTGTGTTTCTCAGATTCATCGTTGTTCTTTATTTTTGTGTAGTATTCCATTGTGTGAATATACCATAATGTGTTTATCCATTTGTCCGTTGATGGGCACCTAGGTTGTTTCCATCTTTTTGCTATTGTAAACAGTGCTGCGATGAACATGGGTGTGCATATATCTATTCGTGGGACGGCTCTTATTTCTCTAGGATATATTCCAAGGAGTGAGATTGCTGGATAGTATGGTACTTCTAGTTCTAGCATTTTTTTTTTATTGTTGTAATTAAATGAAGTTTACATTTCAAGTTAGTCTCCCATACAAATTTTTTTTTTACATACATTGTTATGAGACCCCAACCGCTCA
>NW_004444209.1:1733733-1738695 GCF_000243295.1 Trichechus manatus latirostris
TAACCCTTACCCTCCCTCCCCACCCCTGTAACCATCAAAGAATGTTTCTTCTGTGTTTAAACCTTTTCTTGAGTTCTTATAATAGTGGTCTTATACAGTATTTGTACTTCTGTGACTGACTAAATTCACTCAGCATAATAAGTTCCAGCTTCCACCATGTTATACGATGTTTCACAGCTTCATCGTTGTTCTTTATAATTGCATAATATTCCGTTGTGTGGATATACCATAGTTTGCTTATCCATTCATCCATTGATGGGCACCTAGGTTTCTTCCATCTTTTTGCTATTGTGAACAGTGCTGCGATGAACATGGGTGTGCATATATCTATTTGTGTAATGTTTCTCTAGGATATATTCCAAGGAGTGGAATAGCTGGATCTTATGGCACTTCTATTTCTAGCTTTTTAAGGAAGCTCCAAATCGATTTCCAAAGTGGTTGTAGCATTTTACATTCCCACCAACAGTGTATAAGAGTTCCAGTCTCTCCACAACCTCTCCAGCATTTGTTATTTTGTGTTTTTTGGATTAATGCTAGCCTTGTTGGGGTGAGATGATATCTCATTGTAGTTTTGATATGCATTTCTCGAATGGCTAATGATCGTGAGCATTTCTTCATGTGTCTGTTAGCCACCTGACTATCTTCTTTGGTGAAGTGCGTGTTCATATCCTTTGCCCACTTTTTAATTGGGTTATTTGTCTTTTTGTTGTTGAGATTTTGCAGTGTCCTGTAGATTTTAGAGATTAAACGCTGATCGGATTTGTTGTAGACAAAAATTTTTTCCCAGTCTGTATGTTGTCTTTTGACTCATTTGGTGAAGTCTTTGAATGAGCATACGTGTTTGATTTTTAGGAGCTCCCATTCATCTAGTCTCTCTTCTGGTGTTTGTGCATTGTTACTTATGGTTCGTATTGTGTTTATGCCATGTATTAGGGCTCCTAGCATTGTTATTTCTAGCATTTTAAGGAAGCGCCAAATCGATTTCCAAAGTGGTTGTACCATTTGGCATTCCCACCAACAGTGTGTAAATGTTCCAGTCTCTCCACAACCTCTCCAGTATTTATTAGTTTGTGTTTTTTGGATTAATGCTAGCCTTGTTGGGGTGAGATGGTATCTCATTGTAGTTTTGATTTGCATTTCTCTAATGGCAAATGATCATGAGCATTTCCACATATGTCTGTTAGCCTCCTGAACGTCTTCTTTGGTGAAGTGCCTATTCATATCCTTTGCCCATTTTTTAATTGGGTTATTTGTCTTTTGTGGTTGAAGTTTTGCAGTGTCTTGTAGATTTTAGACATTATCTTGGTCGGATGTGTCATAGACAAAAATTTTTTCCCAGTCTGTAGGTTGTCTTTTTACTCTTTTGATAAGCATAAGTGTTTGATTTTTAGGAGCTCCCAGTTATCTAGTTTCTCTTCTGGTGTTTGTAAATTGTTAGTAATGTTTTGTATTCTGTTTATGCCATGTATTAGGGCTCCTGGCATTGTCCTTATTTTTTCTTCCATGATCTTTATCATTTTAGATTTTATATGTAAGTCTTTGATCCATTTTGAATTAGTTTTTGTGCATGGCATGAGGTATGGGTCTTGTTTCAGTTTTTTGGCAGATGGATTTCCAGTTATGCCAGCACCATTTGTTGAAGAGACTATATTTTCCCCATTTAAAAGACTTTGGGCCTTTGTCAAATATCAGCTCCTTATAGGTGGATGAATTTATGTCTGTATTCTCAATTTTGTTCCATTGGTCTATGTATCTGTTGTTGTACCAGTACCAGGCTCTTTTGACTACCGTGGTGATATAATAGGTTCTAAAATCAGGTAGTATGAGGCCTCCCAATTTGTTCTTCTTCTTGAGTAATGCTTTACTTATCCAGGGCCTCTTCCCTTTCGATGTGAAGTTGGTGATTTGTTTCTCCATCTCATTAAAAAATACTGTTGAAATGTGGATCGGCATTGCATTGTATCTGTAGATTGCTTTGGGTAGAATTGACATTTTCACAATGTTGAGTGTTCTTATCCATGAGCAAGTATGGTTTTCCACTTATGTAGGTCTCTATTGGTTTCTTGCAGTAGTGTCTTGTAGTTTTCCTTGTATAGGTCTTTTAAATCTATGGTTACCTTTATTCCTGAGTATTTTATCTTCTTGGGGCCTATTATAAATGGTATTAATTTGGTGATTTCCTCTTGGAAGTGCTCTTTGTTGGTGTAGAGGAATCCAACTGATTTTTGTATGTTTATCTTGTATCCTGATACTTTGCTGAAATCTTCTATTAGTTCCAGTAGTTTTCTTGTGGATTCTTTGGGGTCTTCTGTGTATAAGATCATATTATCTGCAAATAGAGATACTTTTACTTCTTCCTTACCAATTTGGATGCTCTTTATTTCTTTGTCTAGCCTAATAGCTCTGGCTAGGACCTCCAGCACAATGTTGAATAAGAGTGGTGTTAAAGTGCATCCTTGTCTGGTTCCCTTTCTAAAGGGGAATGCTTTCAGGCTCTCTCCATTTAGGATGATGTTGGCTGTTGGTGTTGTATAAATGCCCTTAATTATGTTGAGGATTTTCCCCTCTATTCCTATTTTGCTGAGAGTTTTTATCATTAATGGGTGTTGGACTTTGTCAAATGCCTTTTCTGCATCAATTGATAAGATCATGTGGTTCTTGTCTTTTGTTGTATTTATGTGACAGACTACTTTGACTTTTTGTACTGTTGAACCATCTCAGCATACCTGGTATAAATCCCACTCAGCCATGGTGAATTATTTTTTTGATATGTTATTGAATTCTGTTGGCTACAATTTTGTTGATGATTTTTGCATCCACGTTCATGATGGATATTGGTTTGTAATTTTCTTTTTTTTTGTGGTGTCTTTACTTGGTTTTGGTATCAGGGTTATGCTGGCTTCATGGAATGAGTTTGGGAGTACTCCATCCTTTTCTATGCTCTGAAATACCTTTAGCAGTAATGGTGTTAACTCTTCTCTGAAAGTTTGATAGAATTCTCCAGTGAAGCCATCTGAGCCAGGGCTTTTTTTTTATTAGGAGTTTTTAAATTAGCTTTTCAATCTCTTCTTTTGTTATAGGTTTGTTTAGTTGTTCTACCTCCGTTTGAGTTAGTTTAGGTAGGTAGTGTGTTTCTAGAAATTTGTCCATTTCCTCTAGGTTTTCAAATTTGTTGGAGTACAATTTTTCGTACTACTGTTATGATTCTTTTAATTTCAGTTAGATCTGTTGCAATATCGCCCATCTCATTTCTTATTCAGGTTATTTGCTTCCTCTCCTGTTTTTCTTTTGTCAGTTTGGCCAAAGGTTTGCCGATTCTGTTGATCTTTTCAGAGAACCAGTTTTTGGTCTTGTTAACTCTTTCATTTGTTCTTCTATTTTCTATTTTGTTTAATTCTGCTCTAATTTTTATTATTTACATTCTTTTTGTGCCTGATGTCTTCTTTGCTGCTCTCTTTCTATTTGTTTGAGTTGTAGGGTTAATGTTTTGATTTTGACCCTTTCTTGTTTTTGGATGTGTGCATATATTACAATAAATTGACCTCTCAGCACTGCATTTGCTGTGTCCCAAAGGTTCTGGTAGGATGTGTTTTCATTCTCATTTGATTCTGTGAATTTCTTTATTCCATCCTTAATTTCTTTCATAACCCAGTATTTTTTGAGCAAGGTGTGTTTCAGTTTCCATGTATTTGATTTTTTTTTCCTTGCTTTTTCTGTTATTGATTTCTACTTTTATGGCTTTATGGTCAGAAAAGATGCTTTGTAATATTTCGATGCTTTGGATTCTGTTAAGGCTTGCTTTGTGGCCTGATATGTAGTCTATTCTGGAGAATGTTCCATGTGTGTTGGAAAAGAAGGTATCCTTGGCTGTTGTTGGGTGGAGTGTTCTGTATATGTATATGAAATCAAGTTGGTTGTGGCATTTAGATCTTCCATGTCTTTATTGAGCTTCTTTCTGGGTGTTCTGTCCTTCACTGAAAGTGTTGTGTTGAAGTCTCCTAGTATTATTGTGGAGTTGTCTGTTTCTCTTTTCTATGCTGTTAAAGTTTGATTTATGTATTTTGGAGCCCCATATTATTATGGTTATGTCCTCCTGGTGTATCGACCCTTTAATCATTATATAGTGTCCTTCCTTATCCTTTGTGTTGGATTATGCTTTAAAGTCTATTTTGTCAGAGATTAATATTGCCACTCCTACTGTTTTTTTAGTTTTGTTTACCAGATATATTTTTTTCCACCCTTTGAGTTTTAGTTTGTTTGTATCTTTAAGTCTAAGGTGTCTCTTTTGTAGGCAGCATATAGACGGATCATTTTTTTTAATCCATTCTGACAATCTCTATTTATTGGTGCATTTAGTCCATTTACATTCAGTGGAATTATTGATAGGTATAAGTTTAGTGCCAACATTTTGATGTATTTTTGTGTGTGTGTTGTTGACAGTTTCTTTATTCCACTTAATTCTCTATGCTGGGTCTTTTTTTTTAATGTATTTTGTTTTCGTCCTTTTCATTGTTGTTGATTTTATATTTTCCGAGTCTTTATGTTTTGCTTGTTGTTTCTTTTGATGTGTAGGATTCTTAGTTTCCTTTGTAGTTACCTTAATAGTTATCTCTATTTTTCTAAGTTTAAACCAATCTTTTACTTCTTTACATCACCTTGACTTCCTCTCCATATGAAAGATCTATGGGTACATTCTTTAGTCCCTCTTTTTTGTTTCAATGTTGTCATCTTTTACATATTGACATCTCTGTTTCACCATTTTCAGTGTCTTAGCTTTGATTTATTTTTGTGACTTCCCTATCTGGGTTGATATCTGGTTGTTCTGCCCGTGTTCTACTCTTGGGTTGTTATCTGATGTTATTAATTTTCTAACTGGAGGACTCCCTGTAGTATTTCTTGTAATTTTGTTTTGGTTTTTACAAATTCCCTAAACTTCTGTTTATCTGCAAATGCCCTAATTTC
>NW_004444209.1:1747014-1772161 GCF_000243295.1 Trichechus manatus latirostris
GGTCTAAGTCAAGTCTCACCGATCCTTTTCCTGTCCCCCATCCCAGGTGTTGGAGCCCTGGTGGCACAGTGGTTAAGAGCTTGGCTGTTAACCAAAGGGTTGGCAGTTAAAAGAATTCACCTGTCACTCCCTGGAAACCCTATGGGGTAGTTCTACTCTGTCCTCTAGGGTCACTGTGAGTTGGAATCAGCTCGACAGCAACGAGTTTGGATCCCTGGTGTTGGTTCTCTTCTCTGAACTCCAGTAGAACATGCCATCATTTAGCACTTAGCATATGCTACTTTTGCTGTTATTCCTTTTTAAAAAATTTAGTCCTACTCCCTCACATTGCAGTGGAAGAAGCCGACTTCTAAACAATGACAATATAACCTACGAAAAGACTAAAAGCTAGGCATAGAGGGCATGACTAACTCAGCCTCATTATTTATCCTGTCTCCCATCTAGATTGCAAGCACTTTGTCTTATATCAATTTCAAGTATGGCTTTTAGCACAGCGTTCCATAATCAAAGACCTATAACCTTAAAACGGTATACTATCACAGGATTATACTACCACATTATTAACAAACATTTATTAATGTTAATCAACATTATATACATACAACATATAACATCATATTAGGGTCAGGGAAGAAAGCCTGACTTGATGGAGTGTGTGTGTTTTGACACCTACCAGGAGACTCAGCAAAATCTAGTTCTTGTTTGCAGGTATCCTGCAGGCCCCACTAGAAAGGAGCGGTCTCATCACCAATGTTTTCAAGAAATTACTTTCTCTTGGTGGCCCTCCCAGATGTTTCTTTCCCTTGACTTTGTGCCTCTATTTCTATGCTCTCCCAAACTGATGCATTCACTTTTGGCTGAGTTGGTTGGCACGCTGACATTGAAGACAGTTGATACACTGAACTGAAAACACTTTATGTCTGCATGCTTTCTCTCCCCAGCCCATACCCTTTCCAAACAAGAATTCTAGTTCATTCACTTAGAATACTTACTACCTAGAATTAAATATCCATTACTTGTCTGTAACTACTTTTTATTGTCACACCACTTAGTTTGCACTAGGAAGAACCTAATTTGTTTGTTACCATAAAATATTTTTAATGCCCTTACATAAATATGGTAATAAACACTTGCATAAAGTAGCTAAGTCCTACGATTCTGTTGTTGTTGTATGTAGTCCAGTTGATTCCGACTCCTAGCAACCGTACAGGACACGGCAGAACTGCCTCAGAGGGTTTCCTAAGCTTAACTTAGAACTGAAGAATTAGAAACTCTGGGGACTAGGATATCAAATGTATAATTTTTTCTTGAATCTAGTATTCTATCAGGAAACACATGGAATTCTCTACAGGTTACCAATTTACTAAGTTTCAAAAATTAGAAGTGTCCCAAAATATTCCACTCAAGTCTCTCCGGGACGTATTGTTCAGGTGGCACCATTTATCTCAATAAGAGGCAGAGCAGGGGTGGGAAAGCCAAGGACCAAATGCAGCCCTCTTCCAGCCTCCAAATACCTTTCTAACCGTGTCTCTTAAGAGCCCTTACTGTCCTCTGTTCTAGTTACACCAGTTATGGCAATGATCCAAGAGTATGCCTAGTACTTTTCAAAGTTCTGCACTTAGCTCACCCTGGTATAAAATTCTCTTCCTCCCTTCTCATGCTTCAAGACTAAGCTCAAAGTTTTCTGAGAAACTTTCTCTAATCAACTCAATCCTCACTGCCCAGTGTATACAATCAGTCACTACTTTGGGCTCCCACAGTATGTAGTGGTATCTGTTTTATACTGCCTTAGATAAAAATTGGAGTCTCTGGGTGGTACAAACAGTTAAGCACTCTGCTACTAACTGAGAGATTGGTGGTTCAAATCCACCCAGAGTTACCTCAGAAGAGAGGCCTGGCCATCTACTTCTCAAAGATCACTGCCGTTGAAACCCTATGGGGCACAGTTCTATTCTGTCACACATGGGGTCACCATGAGTCAGAATTGATGGCAACTGGTAACTGGTATGTAACGATTAACGGCTTTACAAACGTGTCTTCCTTAAGATTTGAGGGCACTTGGGAGAAAAAACACCTTCCTTACATTCACTCATTTTATCATTTGCTTAGGCAAGAGCCTTATACAAAGAGATGTTCAATAACTGATTAAACAGAAATGTCTATAAACCATCCCATTAGATGAATAAATTATAGTTGTGTATATACCTAGGAAGCTCCTGTATATACCTAAAGGATATGCAGTACTTCCCTCTGAGCCAGTTCTTACAGGCAGCCAGCTCTGAGACAATTAACAGATGCTAGCAGACTGCCTACAGGTCCTGGAAGGCAAGTGGAGGTACAAATAACAGACCAAGGGAGGAGTGGTGACAGGGCCACTTCAGGATTTCTTAATTTGTCCAGTTACCAAACAAAGGGTGATATGAAAGAGTTCTCAAAGTCTCCCTGTCCAAAATACTTTCTTCATATTATACCACCAATAACTGAAACGTCACCACTATTAGAGACTTATCCAGCACTGTCGTTTCTTAAGAGGTAAGTAGGCCTGGGAGGGTAGTGTGGTAGACTGTTTTCAAACACGCCAGCCAGTTGAATGCAAGCTGATAAGCAAAAATGGGGCAGTGAGCCAACAAAGGGCAATGTCTGGACGCAGCATCACCGGGAGGTTCTGACCAAGCAAAAAGGAAGAGAAAGGTTGCTGCTAGAAAGAAGCAGAGGGAGGGCAAGAGGTGCTTAAAGAGAAGAAATGGGTATGAACCAACCTCACAGGTCGGCCAGGGGCTGACAGGAATCTAATCAGCAGTGGGGTGGTTGGCAGCATAGAAAGGGGGATTCGTCACTGCATTGTCAGAAAAGAGCGGAGTATGGTTGCCACCAACTATGGCAGAAGTTAGAGGAGAGAAGGAAAGCAAGACAAAGTGCAGTTAGGGCCTTAACAAAGAAGTGTCAACTAAGGAGAAGAAGCTGAGATCAGTGAACTAATTCATGAGAGGAAACAGGCAGTGAAACCATCAGAAGGCAAGAGACAGAGGTAAGACTAGGGTGAGGGAAGTGGTGACATCATGTGCCAGAAGTTAGACCTTTCTTCCTTCTCATTATCTTTCCCTAAGTTTTCATCGTTTTGCCTTTCCTGACTTCATATACCTAATTCACATAAGGCCTTAGCTACTTGTCTGAGAAGCAGATAAAGTCACATAGGAGTTTCCTGTCAGTCTTGGCCTGTGTTCCCAGCTTCACCAAGTTGCACAAAAATGAAGGAATGATACATCTTTCTCTTTATTCTCAAAACATGATGGTGTTAAAAATTAAAAGAGGCATTGAGCTTGTCCTTGTGTGGTCTCTGGTGCTATGGGGGTACCAGAACTCAAACCCCGGGAATGTGAAAGCATTATCTCAAAAAGTTAGCAGTAGCTAGTGTGCCGAGTTCAAAGACTCAAGTGAAATCCTGGGCATAAGCACGGATGAGTGGTAGGGCGTGGGCTCTGGCCTCGGGAAGAACGGGGATGGAAACTGCTTTCAGAGAATAACTGAGCAAAAAATTGAACTTGGCATCAGAAGTTGGGGAAAATAAAAGATAGGAATCCTCCTCTCCTATCTGTTACTACCTAAGGGCAAGAGTAAAGGATAGGGCAAGACAAGTGACCCCAACCAGGGGCCAAAGTAGGTAACAGCTTCTCAGATCCCATAAGGCAGAGGCCAGACCAATCTGAGGCTGATTAACTGGCATTGCAAGGGGGCGGAATGCAAGACATAAGAGTGGAGACAAACTGTTCCAGTTTCTTTGCAGCTTGTTTTCCAGCCTCTAGTACTTCCTCGTGATTGGCCTTTTCCAGCCTGTCATAACTCATGACAACCATGTTAGTGATGAGAGAGAAGCCAAAGACTCGAAGCCCACAGTGACGTGCAACTATAACTTCTGGTACTGTGCTCATGCCTGGTGGGCAGAAAGATGGAAACCAATTGTTACGATCCTCAAATAACTCTTTTCCTCACCCTTTCGCCTCACCTTCATTCATTGTTGTTGTTATTTCTTGTTAGGTACTGTCTAGTCTGTTCTGACTCATAATGACCCTATGTACAACAGATGGATTGACACAGTGGCTGCAACAGTGGACTCAAACATAGCAAGGATTGTGAGGATGGCACAGGATCAGGCGGTGTTTCGTTCTGTTGTACACGGGGTTGCTATGAGTCGGAACCAACAGGAGAGCACCTAACAACAACATTATCTGTAGTTGTTAAAGCCCTTGGTGTTTGGTGTTCACTACTTTCGTGTCTTCCCAGAATAGAAGTCAGGTCAATTCAGTCTCCCTTAAATCAGATTATCTCTTGTTCCACCCTCTAGGTCTATAATCTCCTACCCCTCCCAATCCTTATTTTACCAGATCCTTCCTTCGTCAAACCCCCAGCCAAGTTTCCCTTCTCACCAACAGCATCTGCCCCCAGCTGCCGCAGCAGACGAGACTCTGCCACAGTCTCAAAGTTGGGGCCCACCAACATCACATAGGTGCCTTCCTGTAGTTCTCGCTGCTCCCCCATTTGTTTCCAGGTAATGTGAGCCATCTTCCTCAGTTGCCGGTCATAAGCATCAGACATGGCGGGGAAACGAACTCCAAACCTAGGGCACAGGTTAGAAGATCACCTCAGATTAATGGAATACAATGAGCTCTCTCTGAACTCTTAAATAAATCCTTAAGACCCAGCCATCTATAAACAAAGGAGCAAAATAATGTACCTGTCCTCATTGGGGCCTCTAAGGGGATTCTGACCAGAGAAACCAGGCAGGTTGATATGGTCACGGAGCACCATGATATCTCCGACCTCAAATTTGGGGTTGAGCCCTCCAGCTGCATTGGTGACCACTAGGGTATCCACACCCAGGAGCCGGAAGACTCTCACTGGGAAGGTGACCTTCAAAGCAAAAGATCAGAAAGGGCTTGAAATCTCACCAATGCAGCCACACAGATATACATGAAATCCATCATGAAAGAAGAGGAAGGAGGGGACCAAAAATCTACCTAGTCCAGATCCGGATAAACCAAACCCATTGCCATCAAGTCGATTCTGACTCACAGCAACCCTATAGGACAGAGTAGAACTGTCCCATAGGGTTTCCAAGGAGCAGCTGGTGGAATAGAACTGCAGGCCTTTTGATTAGCAGCCATAGCTCTTCACCACTGTGCCACTAGGGCTCCCTCTAGCCTAGATAGGTTGGTTATAAAATAAGAGTTAAGAAAAGACCTGTCTTGTGATAGGTCTTTTTCTCCCCCTTCTCCCAGATCCAACCAGGCTTATGCCCATTTACCTTCCAGACTGAGTAGCCTTCATACAAGTGGAATCTGCCCTGCATCACCACACAGGCTTTGCCATTCAGGAGCCCAAACACCAGTCGGCCAGCATGTCCTGGAACTGTGCACAAAAAAGAAAAGGAAATGAATGAGATGATGCTTTCATGTAATGTACATCCACTGAGTACTTACTATGGTTCACTCAGTGTACTCAACATGTGAGGGTATAATGAAGCAAAAAAAGACATTAGTCTCTGCTTTCAGAAAGTTTAAGTCTGATGTGGGAGATAAGACATGAATCACAATTGTACAAGTAACTATATAAGTACAACCTGAGATTAGAGCTATGGGTGAAAGAATGTTCTATGGGAACACAGAACATCAAAAGAAGGAAGAAAAGGCATTTTTAAAGAAATTTCAAAGAATGAGAAAGTCGTGCTACAAGAGAATAAGAAGTAACTAAAAAAAGGTGTGGGTAATGAGGAAGTAAATGCAGTAATTATAGAGCTCTTTCTCAAAAATTTTCAAAATTCTCAAGGTACATATTCTTATTTATTGCCCTAACCAAACTATATGCTTCATACTTCAGAAACGAAGCTCAAGATCTCCTCTAGCTTCCTAAAGAGCAGGTTAATGAACAAGGCAGAAAGGGCCTGAGTCTGGACCCATTCATGTCTCCTCCCTTATGACCCGTGGGAATACATTCCCACATGGGGCTCAGGAGTGCAAGATAATTCCCCATGTAGACATAATAACCATTATTATTATGATTTCCCTTATCTGGCGGTCTCCTGTAATGGGCCTGGCCAACCTACTTAGGGAATGAACGGTCTAGGGGAGAGAGTGGAGAGATACAGAAGCTTATTTGGGGGGAAAAAAAAAAGTCATACAGCAAAAGTAACACTGACATTTATGAAAACCCAAATGAAAGATAAAAAAAGATTGATTAAAAAAAAAAATTAGTCCACTTATCACGGAGTGCAGTGTCTGTCTCACTGACGGTAGGAGTGCCAGATGGAGACAATGTCACTATTATCTCTCCTAGAAAACTATGCTCTCCCTCACTCTGTCTTGTTCTTAATATTCCCGTCCCCAATCCCAACTACCACCTCCCTGCTGTTCTCCCAGTCTTATTCAAAAGAGTTTGAATAATATTTCATAACCCTCTAAACTCTCCAGGGAAAGGAGGAAGATAAAAATGAGAAAAATTAATATATAAACCAGGAGCAGTTAGTTACATAATAAATTAATAAGTAAACCAAATTAACTACCCTTGTCCTTTGCTTGTCTCTATTTTACCTGACCATTTTTTAAGTCTTAGCCTCAGAGCTTTCTGGACACTACTAGAATGTTGTTAGAATATTAATATGCTATTCTCAAGAAATCAAACAAGGCATCGCATTGGGCAAATCTCTTGAAAAGCAAAGATGTCACTTTAAGGACTAAGGTGCACCTGACCTAACCCATGGTATTTTCAGTCGCTTCATATGCATGCGAAAGCTGGACAATGAATAAAGAAGACTGAAGAAGAATTGATGCCTTTGAATTACAGTTTGGCAAAGATCATTGAATATACCATAGATGGCCAGAAGAACGAAGAAGTTGTCCTGGAAGAAGTACAGCCAGCATGCTCCTTTGAAGAAAGGGTGATGAGACTTTGTCTCACATGCTTTGGACATGCTATCAGGAGGGATCAGTCTCTGGAGAAGGACGTCATGCTTGGTAGAGGGTCAACGAAAGACCCTCCAAAAGATGGACTGACACAGTGGCTGCAACAATGGGCTCAAACATAGCAAGGATTGTGAGGGTGGCACAGGACAGGGCAGTGTTTTGTTCTGTCCTACAAAGGGTCACTATGAATCAGATCTGACTAGACGGCACCTAAGAACAACAACAACAGTATTCTCAGATGCCATATTGGAAATATTCTCCTTATCAGAGCTCTACTGTAGATAGGGGACAACCTGCCCCTTTCCCCGTCCAAAGGGTCAGTCTAAATCAGGTCTTGTGTATTCCTGTATTATTTGTGTATGTGTCTGCAAGAACACAACAGTCTGTGTGTTCTTTTGTTGCTGGGTATCAGAGCCTTGTGCTAGGACTGTAGCTACAGCTGGGGGCATGGAGGATGGCAGGAAGACACTGTACAGAGGAGGCAGACATCGGAAAGGGGAGGCCTGGCTGTGTCCTGGGAAGTTTTCAGACATTGCTTTTACCATAAGCTGTAGTCTGGAGGAAATGAGAAGGGAATGTGTTTGGTGATAATGGTATATGGCGGGGGCATTGGGTGGGGTGGGGGTGTGGTGTTATTGTAGAGCTTTAAGGAGCTCTGAGTCTGATGAGCATAGGAAAAATGTCATCATGTAGTCCCACTGACATAAGCCTGCCCAGCCTATTATGGAATCTGTGCTAGAGTAATTCCCTTCTAGTCATTCTTTTTTCCTCTCTATCAACATTTGCTTTTGGTTAAATGCTGAAGAATATAACTAGATACTCCAGAGGTCCAGGCTTAGAAGCACTGGCCTTCACACATTGCATTCCACAGAATCCCATCAATATCCCTCAGTCCCATCCTCCTGTCTCCACTGCCAGTACCTGTACTTAGGGGAAAGTTAGGTATGTCACTGTAGTCAAAGCTCTGGGCCTGGGTTACTTTCTCAGCCAGACCTCCTAACCCAGAACCACAAATCACTGCCACTTGAGGTCGGTGCGTGGTGCGGGACAGAAGCCATTCTGCTGTTTTCTGGTAATCTTCATATGTGAATCTAGGAAAAAGACAAATTAAGGCGAGTTCCACTCCCATTCCCAGGGCATCACAGAGCAATGCCTGATGACTGTCAATGCAGAAAGGATGACAGGTATACGAGGCAGCAGGGGACAGAGAAGCTGGCCAAAGAGCTGCTGCAGAGAGGAGGGTCCTCTCCCTCGCTAGAGGTAATACTATGCTCACCCCAGCACCCACCTCTATCTGAATCAGGCCCAAGTCTGACATAAAACCAACTCCATTCCAGACCCTGGCAAAAGTTAACAAAGGCTGTTTCTACTACTAGCCCAAACTCCAGTGTTGCTACAACTGGCATGTTTTAATATCTCACCTTATGAGAAGGAGGGAGATAGGGAGGGAAAGACCATGGACAATACAGAGAGAGAAAGTGAAATAATCAAAACAATTAGGGTGAAGGGGCTGGGCCTGAAGAGAAAGGTTAGGGAGAGCACTCAAAATGGGATTAAGAGCTTCCTTAGGGCAGGGAGAAACCCAATACAGTCCTCTTTAGCACCCTCCCTATCCCCTACTCAAGATGTAATACTTAACTACTTTGAGTGCAGGCGCAAACTCTTTTGAACCCTCACCCTCCAGTTCCTCCCTCAGCCCAATATTAAGGAAATACTAGTGGAAGTCTACGTGCCACCCCTAGTTCCCCTGGATCCTTATTTTTGGGATCCCCAGGCCCACACAGAGCTCTGCCATCTGGAATTGCAAGGGGGAACTCAAGATCAGAGATGAGATAAGCTACTGCACAAAAAAGCAGACACAGTCCACAGCGCTGGTTGTCAAAGGCTGGGGCGGGGCTGGCTGCATACGTTTCTCAGCAGAAGCTTGTTAAAAACACACATTCTGGGGCCTAACCCTACAGATTCATTATTCTGAGGAGAGGCCACAGAATCCGTATTTTTATAAAAGTACCTTAGCTAACTCTGACTCAAAAGTCAGGTTTAGGAACGTCTGGTCCAAAGTGTAGCAAAACTCAATCTGGATTCTAGTTCCAATTTTGTCTTTTTAAGCAAGTAACCTGTGCCTCAAATTCTTTCCTTGAGTATAAAGCAAAAACCAAAACCTCTTGCCCTCAAGTCAATTCTGACTCCTCGTGACTCTGTAGGACAGAGTAGAACTGCTCCATAAGGTTTCCAAGGCTACAAATTTTGATGGATGCAGACTGCCACATCTTTCTCCCACAGCACAGCTGATGAGTTCAAACTGACTACCATTTGGTTAACCAAGTGATGAACCACAGCACCACCAGGGCTCCTTGACTGGTATAAAGCAAGGGGATATAATTGGTCCCACCTGTCTTAGAGGCTCGGTTTGAAAACGACTTGCTAACAAAAACTTTGCTAACAAGCTGCAAAGATCTATGGCTCTGTCATACACAACCCCTGAACCCTTCTCCTGCTTTTCCCCCTACCAGTGGTTTTCTCCCTGCAACTCCTCACTCTCCCTGCCCACTCCCATCTTCTCTTCACCATGGCTCTTTATCCTTCAGGGAGCTCAGAAGAGTGGTAAACCTAAGGGCACACACTTACCCAAAACCCCTACACTAGCAGAACCCAGAACTTCCTCACAGTTCCAAGTTCCATTCTTTCACACATTTTTGGTCTTTGGAAGAACAAATACTAGAGGGGAAGAAAAGGAAATGGAACTGGGGTGTGGCAGGGCTGAACACAACTAACCAAATCTCCAGCAAGGATTTGTTTTTCAAAAGCAGAGCCTGGAAACCAACCATGACTCACCAGTACACGAGACTACTTTCTGGGAAGCAGCTGGATAAGGAGGCAGGGGGCAGGGCAATAGAGCTGGAGCCACGCAATGGAGAAGAGAAGCAATAAAGCGTTAAGATAGGGCCGTCTGGCGGGAACACAGTAAAACAGCATCCCCAAGAGGTGCAGAGGAAATGAAAGAAGTGTGAAGCTCTGGCCACCTGGTAAATGGAGCCACACAGCTATTAGGACTTCCACATCGACCATCAGTCCCCCAAGAGCACCCTGGATTCCTGGGCATCCAAAAGCCACTGTGACCGCTAGTGCTGGAGACTTGCACTGGGAATTCCAGGACCAAAGCAGAGAGAAGTGTTTTGTAACGTGTGGAGTGAGGGAAGGGGGCGAAATCTGTTGCTCAGACCCAGACACACGCACCGGTTCCTTTTACGTGTAGATAACACTGCACTAACTTGTCCCCTTCCTGCTCCAGTGGCGCCACCCCTCCTTGATTCCCGCGTGCGTCCCTGCCCGCGCCTGCTGCCCCCCACCCCTCACCACTCACCCTGCTCAGCGGCCTAGCCCCTGGCACCGGGCTCCGGGTCAGGGCTCTCCACATCTCCAAGGCACTTGCTCCCTCTCCCGCCCCCCTTGGGGCCCAGAGTGCGGGGTTCCCAGGTCTCGGTGACAACCATTCCCCTCCCCAGGAGCCTCCGGGGTCCCACGCGCCTGATGCCCAACTCATGGGTTCTCCAGATTCTCCAAGATCCCGCCGGCGCCCTAGCGAGGAGCCCGCCCTCCTCCCCGCAGAGCCGATGTCGCTGAGTCTCGTCGACACAGTAAGTGCAGTGTTCACCCGGCGCTGGCTTATGTCCCCAGTCCTGGAGTCACCAGCCAACGGCAGCTGAGCTCGTGGGCTGGCCCTTCTCCATGATGACACACCCTGATTCAATCATCATTAGCTGGGCTGCAAACCTAATCTAAATTCCTTCTCCCAGCTTCCTCCCTTTTCCCCTAGGGGCACCGAGAGTTGCAGCATTGGCACCTACTCCTGCTCAGGAGCTACGGGTTTTCAGCAGGAGGCCTATGTGGACAGTGGGCTGGAAGGCAGGAGAAGAGCCCCGCGCCGTCTATCTGCAGCCCCATTCCGGGTTGTGTCTACAGCAAACCGTGAGAAATTTGAAAAGAAAAGTGTCCAACCTTAGATGGTGCAACCCCAAAATAAAATTCTGTAAGCCTGTGACTGAGGCGCTTCCTGGACAAGGAAAGCAGGGTAGACCTTAGCAACAGTGCTGACTTGAAGGTTACAAGGTTTGAGAGAATACATCAGGAGTCTAAATGGAGGCCCAGACCAGGAGAAGAGAAAGTTTTCGGGGCAAGAATCCCTGGGTCCTAGACACAGAGAAAGGGCAGGGTTGGGCGGAGCCTGGGTAGGGGCAAAGTAATCCCATGATTTAAGCAGTACTGGGTCTAAGCAGGAGCCCTGGTGATGCAATGGTTAAGAGCTCAGCTGCTGAGCTAACCAAAAATCAAATCCACCGGCATCCTTGGAAACCCTGTGGAGCAGTTCTGAAACTGGACCAATCTCAGAGGTTGGTTTTGAGAGGAACAAGGAGTTGATTTCACAGGCTAGCAAGCGAGAACTCAGAGGTATAGACCTCAGATTGAGGTCCTTGATTTGAGGAAGCATTTACATTTTATAGGTTTGGGGAACTATACATATTTATATGGGGTGGAGGAAAGCAGGTGGGCAGGATCAGGAAGTCCTGCATATTCATAGATTTTACTGATTATTTATTGCAGGGCGGGGCTAAGACTTGGCAGGGAAGCAGCCAAGGGACTCTTCGCTTTTGAAATGGGCTCGGCTACTCCAGATGATGTATGTCCAGTGATTTTGGTTCCTTGACATGAATCTTTTCGTTCCTTGACCTGAGTTTTCCCATACTATTGAGTATGTGGGGGGGGTCCAAAGTCTTCTGTTACCCTCGTCTGTTCTGCGCATGTCTGACCTCCTTAAGCCAGTTAGATCCAGATCTGTCAGGAATTCTCCAGAGAGCCTGCAAAACAACCAGGAGGAAGTGAGTGGCTTGGCAGGGAAGTGATTGGGAAAGGCCTGATAACTGGTGGAGGACTAATTAATTAGGTGTTTTTTAAGGCCCCCTAACAACTCCCCCATGTGGTTTGTACCATTGCCAATCATGGGAATGGGGGTGACAACTGCTCACGGTTGTTTCCTGCTGAAGGGGGGCACTGTTGGAGAAAAGCCTTGGCCTAAGTCTGGATTTGAGATTTCTGGTCCAGAGGCTGGGGAGGCATGTGCCCTTCCCTCGGGGGAGTAGTACAGAGGACCAAAAGGCCAGTAGCCTTTAACCTATTTCCAGTAAAACGGGTAAGAGCAAGGAGACACAGCCGACACTGAAGTTCCAAGTGTCTGTCACCCATTTACACTCACTAGTCAGAACACGCCCCAGGTCTTGCCCGGGTCTGGGGACAGAATCACTGGACCCTTGAAGGCACTAAGAGTAAAAGGTGTAATTAATTGTTAAGGAAACACTGGAAGTGAGAGGAAAACAAAAGGCGGGGGTACTAGGAGACAATTGGGCTAAGATTCGCAGGCCATAGGTAGGAAAAAGGGACCAAGGGGGTAGACAGATAAAGTGGAGTGGTAGGGCTATGCCAGTGAAGTTGTTCACAAAGGTGACATAGGGTTTACTCCAGCTGACGTATCTAACAAGAGGTGAGGTTTTCAGCATGCACCATGGCGGAGGCCCATTTGATACCTCATCTCTTGGGCACAGAGAGGATAGAAGTACTCTGGCTTTTAGTTGGAGCAGAGAAAATGGTTAAGTCCAGCAGGCAGGACACAGTAAAGTATAGAAGCCCAGAAAATGACAACCAGTATAGCAAATATAATCATGCCAAGACAACAGTCTGTGCCTTTAGGGCACACTGGGTCTAATGCACGGAAAACATCAGTAAATAAAAGCTGGGGCTACTTAGCTGCTAGGAACTTTCTTCTTTTTAAACAGGACTTTTAGTCCATCAACAGGTTCAATATCATATTCTATCTTTACAGGTTGATGTAACCAGCAAAGATCAGGGTAGTGGGCTCCTCTCTACTCACTGTCCCCTGTCAATCCATTCCCGGTGTCACAGGGATGAGCGGTCTGGTTGATTTGAGGAGGATCAGTCTCGTACTGGGGCACAAGCTTGAGTCTGGAGTGATGTATCCAAGGTCGGACCCCCTTCAGTTTGGCCGAGGAGTGTGTGACCAGGAGAACTTCATAAAGTCCTTCCCATCGAGCCCATAGTTGTTGACTGGGGGTCCAGTCATTCCAGCTCTTGAGCAGCGCCCAGTCTCCGGGGCTCAGGTTGTGGAGTGGGGTATCTGTGGGAAACATAAGTCTGCTGTCTGCATAATGGTTAATAGCCTTTAAAGTAATAGAAAGAATTTGTACATACCTGACTTTATCTAGTTCCCTGGTCACAGGCAAGTCTGTGTGACTCCAATACCCAGGGTCCCAGGGTTTGAGGAAGGGTCTCCCATATAACATTTCATACCGACTCAATTGGAGTCTGCTTCTAGGGGCTACCCTAATTCTGAGAAGGGCAATGGGAAGAACCTGAAGCCATGTAAGGCTGGTTTCCTGACAGATTTTGGCCATTGTTTTCTTTAAGGTATGATTCATCTTTTCAGTCTTTCTTGTCGACTGTGGTCTCCAGGAGGCAGGCAGCCTCCATTTAATTCCTAAAAGTCCTGAAGCCTGTTGAACCACTTGGGCCACAAAGGCTCCTCCATTGTCACTCTGACTGGAGACAGGTAAACCAAACCTTGGGATGATTTCTGTCATTAAGGCTTTACTTACTTCAGCAGCCTTCTCCGTTCTGCAAGGGAATGCCTCTATCTGGTTAGTGAAAGTATCTACAAAAACAAGTAAGAATTTAATCCCTTCAGTTGTTGGTGGCATGACAGTGAAGTCTATCTGTCAATCTTCCCTGGGTCCCATACCTCTGGCTTGCACTTCTACTATAGGTGGGGGCTGTCCTGTCTTGGGATTATTTTTTAGCACAGAGCATGCATTGCTGGGCAACAAGCTGAAGATTTTTATATATGTCAGTCCCCACAATCAGCTTTTGTAGCCAGCAGGCCATGACATCACTTCCATAATAGGTGGTGAGGTGTGCAGCTTGTACTACATCTTACATAAGATGTACTGGTACTAATATTTGTCCATTGTCGTTATACATCCACCCGTTTTTTGTTTTACCCCTGAGAAACCCAATTGTCCTCCCTTTTCTTTATCTTGTTGAGAATATCCTGGAGTGAAGTCCTGTAGGTCTGTATCAGGCAAGAGGGCCAAAACCTGTGCCGGGGTTTGGGCTTTTCCAGCATCCTTAGCTGCCTGATCGGCCAGGCGATTCCCTTTGGCTAAGGTGTTATCCCCGGCTTGATGGCCTGGACAGTGTATAACAGCCACCTTGGTCAGGAGGAGGACTGCCTTAGCAACTTTAAAATTTCAGTCCCATATTTAACTTCTTTACCGGCTGATGTTAGTAATCCCCTCTCTTTCCACACGGCCCCATGTGTATGCACAATAGAAAAAGCAAACCTCAAATCCGTGAAAACGTTAATTCTTTTACCTCTTCCCAACTCTAACGTCTGGTCAGTGCAATCAGTTCGGCCTTCTGGGCCGAAGTTCCGGGAGGAAGGGCTTTTGACTCTTAATGTCTCATCAAGGTCTCGTGAAGGGACACTACAGCATATCCAGCGCATTGTGTCCCTTGAACCATGAAACTGCTGCCACCTGAAAAACTTCAAGGTCCAGGTTAGCAGCAGAGTATCTTGAAGATTTGGTGTTTCTATGTGCCAGGGGACCCCTCAGCTGGCCCAGGGCAACAGCTAGCAGACTAGCTTCTTGCTTCATTTCCTGGTGCTTCTTCTTCTCCTGTTCTTGGTCCTGGTTGTTGTAGACTTTAAAGGCTGCCTCAGCTAATTGTGAGGTGGTCATATCTAGCCCGTTCTCTATTTTCCGTCACTTGCGCCTTATATTGGGTGTGCTCTGAGAGATAAAATTCAGGTTCATAACCTTCTGGAAAGTAGGATCATCAGGATTCACATCAGCATGTTTTCTGTAAGCTTCTAGGACCCGCTCAAGGAAGGCAGAGGGATTCTCGTCTGGCTTTTGGTGAACCTCTTGAATTTTGTTAAGGTTTTTAGGTTTGGGTGCTCTCTGCCAGAGCCTGTCTAGAATGCATTCTAAATAATGGTGCAAGAAAACCACATCATTCGCCTGGTTTGGATCCCACTTGGGGTCTTGAAGGGGCACAGCCACATCTACTGGTCATCTAGCCAGACCTGCCCCTGCCTCATGAATACTTTCTGCCTCTTGTCTAACCTTTTCTAAAACCATCCTTCTTTGCTTCTGAGTCAGCAGGCCTCAGAGAAGGGCTTGCACATCTGCCCATGTCGGCTGATGAATATCAAAGGTAGTCTGAAGGAACTCTACCATCTGGCTGGGGTCTTCTCAGTAACTGGGCGTTGATCTCTTCCAGTTCAGTTACTCAGTAGAAGTGAAAGGAGCGTGCACCCACACAAAGCCACGGGGCACCCCTTGATCATCTATTCCTGCCAGAACCTGGCAAAGAGGAAACTGCCCTTGCCCTGTATCACAAGAGGGAGGCCCTTGGCCAAATTGAATACCACTGCGTGTGTGAGAAGGAGAGGCCACATGCTGTAATTGGGGATATAGGCTTTCTGCTGTTTTCTTAGCTTCTCTTTCTGGTTTCTGACCCTTGCTGGGTCTCAGAGTCATGGCTGCGGGGGAGTAGCCACATAAGGGGCATAAGAGGGCAGGGGGTGCCATTGGGAAAGGGACGGGTTCCTAAGGCTCACTTTCTTCTAAAATCTCTTCCTCTTTGTCTTTCTGGTCTTGTGGCTTTTCTGCCCTCTAAACCATTAATTTACATTGTTTCTGTAAATTTCTGTTTTGATATAATGCCATGAAAGCCTGTACATAAGGGATTTCATCCCATTTCTCCTCCCTTTTGCAGAACATTAGCTGCAAGATGGTATCATGAGATAAAGAACCTGAAGTTGGCCATTTCTCACTCGACCCCAGGGAATATTATACCCAATCCTGGTTACAGAACTTGATCATGACTTTCTTTTTTTCATATCCCCATAGCTGAACTGTTTTCAGTTCTTTAAAATACAACCCAATGGTGAACACTTAGGGATCGACGGCGCTCCTCCAAGTCTCTACACAACACGCACACGCAGGCACACCACATTTGCCCTCCGTTAAAGCTCTTTTCCCACCAGCGCCACACACACACCCACACAGAGACCAGACTAGGACCTGCGGTGATGGAGATAATCTTGGCAACCTCAACCTCCCAGACCGCCCCAGTGCCACACACTCATGGCACTACTGTTTCTCCAATATCTGGATCAGCTAACCCTCTGTAATGTTCTTTTTTCATGGTTAAGTTGGTGGCCCCATATTCAGGGTCATTTGTAAACGTCACCTGTTTTTGTAAAGAAAAGACTATGTTAAAGATTTTTCTTGTATAGAACAAGTTAGGGGTTGCAGGAAGGGAGGGTGCTCTTCTTTTTTCATATTCTCACAACGGACACTGTCTGCCTCATCTGGGTAGCTTTTTTTCTCTCTTCGGATCAGAAATGAATGTATCGCTCCAGGATCTACCAGAAACTTTACAGGTTTTCTTTTCACCTTCATTATAAACTAGAGGCTCGGGTGGAGGACTGGCCTCCAGTTCCCTCTCAGTCTGACTCATCTTTCAGTGGCATGACCGGGAACTGAGTTGCCTCTTTCTTTTTCAGTTCCTTTGTTTGGTATTTTGTACACTCTCACTTTCAGTGCCTTTTTTTTTTTTAACTACACCAGCTGCACTGGTCTCTTTTCAAATGGGTGTGGGGGCTTCTCTGCTCCTGTGGCCTTGATCACCCACCTTTTCTTTGTTTTCTTGGGGGATGGCCTTCAGCCTGCAAGGCTGCAGCTAGGAAGGCTGCCTGGCGCTTCCGGTCTGCAAACTTTCTTGCTTGCTTGCTCCTTATCTGGCTCAGAGTAAACTTGGCAGGCCAGTTCTGCTAGCCAAGAGATTTTTAACCCTGTACCTCCTTCTTTCTGAAGCTTTCTTTTAATAACGTGGGCACTTTGTCCTGTAAAGATTATATTGACCTTTCTGGCATTTTCAGGGCTCTCAGGATCCAGATCAGTGAACTTGTGAACATGGTTTTAAGATACTATAGCTGTCTCGAGAATCAGTCTCACCCAGGGTATTTTCATTTTCCCTAATGGCTAAATCAGGGCGCCCAAAAATTGTTCCGCTCTGTGTATGGGGGCAGTGGACCCACTGGTGGGACAGAAGACCCAGGAAGGGTGCATACAGAGGTTGAGAGACTTAACAGTAGGGGCTGTCACTGGTGGTCCGGCTCCGTTGGGTGGAGGCAGGGCGTAGGGAGCGGGCGGCGCAGGTGCCAAGGTGGCAGGAGCTGGAAGATCCTTCTCAGGATCAAGAGGGAGGTGTGGCAGGTGTGATTTATCAGTCCCTTTCTGAACTAAGATTTTACTTTTTTCTGTAACTCTTTGTTTTGGTACAGAGTCATGAAAGCTTTCACATAATACTTTTTATCTCATTTACCCTTTCGAGAACAGAAAAGATCAAGTTGGAGGACAGTATAATTTAGAGACCAATTTGCTGCCTACTTTTCCTTATCTGCCAGTTCATATTGAGGCCATGCAGTGTTACAAAAGAAAATCTTTTTTTTCTCACAGGGTCTGACCCAAAATATTCCCAGTTCTTAAAGATGCATCTTAGTGGGCTACATTTTAGGATCTCTTGAACGTTCCTCATTTTCCAGACACACACACAGAGACAGACAAAGTGAGCTCACACCAGACCAGAGGACAGAGTCTCAGGACCCCACGGTTAATGGGAATTAATGGTGGAGGTGTCTAGGCGGCTTCTTCCACCCCTCAGATTGTGAGCCTTGGAGCAGAACTCAACTCCAGGGGTTTCTTAACTGGTTCCGTTTCAACCTCTCAGTCCCCTCCCGACCAAATCCAGGCAACGGAGTTACCCATCTGGCACCTCCAGACCAGACTAATCTGTTTCATCCTCTCAGAGTTGGGTTTACATCATAATCGGGAACGCCGCCAACTGGGCTCAAACTTACCGGCGTCCTCTGAGTCGAAAGAGATCCAGTCGCAGCCTGAGGGCGCCGAAAAGTCCGGCCGCAGCCGGTGGAGCTCCAAGGAAACTGGGCAAACAGTAGATAGAACTGTTTAAGGTCCCAACTGGGGTGCCAAAATTGAAACCAGACCAATGGGTCCATGCCCAGCGTGCAAGGCTCCAATCTCTCAGATGCTGGTTTTGAGAGGAAGAAAGTTTATTTCACAAGCTAGCAAGCGAGAACTCAGGAGTATAGACCTCAGATTGAGGACCTTGATTTGAGGAAGCATTTACATTTTATAGGTTTGGGGAACTATACATACTCAAATAGGGGTGGAGGAAGGCAGGTGCACAGGATCAGGAATTTCTACATATTCATAGTTTTTACTGATTATTTATTACAGGGCGAGGCTAAGACTTGGAAGAGAAGCGGCAGGGGGACTCTTCGCTTTTGAAATGGGCTCGCCTACTGCAGATCATGTATGTTCGGTGAATTTGGTTTTTTGACATGAGTCTTTTTCATTCCTTGACCTGAGTTTTCCCATTCTACTGAGCATGCGTGGGGTTTCGAAGTCGTCTGTCACCCTTGCCTGTTCTGCGCATGTCTGACCTCCTTAAGATGGTTAGATCCAGATCCAACAGGAATTCTCCAGAGAATCTGCAAAACAACTAAGAGGAAGTGAGTCACGTGGCAGGGAGGTGACTGGGAGTGGCCTGATAACTGGTGGAGTACCAATTAATTAGGTGTTTTTTAAGGCGCCCTAACAGTTCTACTCTGTTCTATAGGGTCACTATGAGTTGGAATTGACTCTACAGCAACAGGTTTGGTTTGGTTTTGGTTTGGATCTAAGCAACCCCTAGAACTAGAGAAGGACTCCTCAAAAGGTGAAATTTCTGTAACAAAACCACACAACGCACTGTCTTTGTAAGAATTCAGCTATTTTCTCTCCCCACTTTTACAAGCTTAATCCCACATGTGCTGTGATGGATCAGTTTTACCTGGCCTTTCTCACCATGGTCTTGTAACTGCCACTCAAGTGACTGGGTGGGACTATTCTAATAAGGCAATTATGGCCCACCAAAGGGATTGGATAGCTTGCTAATAATGCAAATAAAGTTCATGGCACCAATGTGGGGGTGGGGCCATGCAAATAAGTCTATGGAACCCTAAGGAAGGGATTAGTCAGTTTTGCCATCCTGCTAGACTTACAATGAGCCATCCCAGAGGCAGGAAGGAAGAAGAGCCAGGAGCAGAGCATGTCCTTTGGACCTGGGATCCCCAGGAGACAGAGAGAGAGCTTTAACCTGGAAGAAGGTGAGAAGCAGCAGCAGAGAAACAGCAGCAGCAGAACCAGGAGACTGGTAGGAGACACCCAGCCCACAGAGCGAGAAAGCTGAATGCTTCGGGCAAGAGGCTTGCTAGCGGAGTTGGGTGCCTCTGGGCATTTACTGGCAGAGCTAAAAAGAGTTTTGTAACACATGTCTGAGCAGGGCAGAGGCCAAGGGGCCAGACAGAGGTGTGCCTATGGGCACAGTTGAGAAGAGGTTGTCCTGATGGAAGTATTGTATACCGAGCATTCCTGAACCTGAACTGTAACCTCTTTCTTCCCTAATAAACCCCACAACTGTGAGTATGGTCTGTGAGTTCTGTGTGACCATTGCAACGAATTATCAAACTCAGCAGAGAAGTAGAGAGTGCTGAGGGAGGAGGGATGGTTGGTGTTAGAATTGGTAAAGATGGTGGAGAGAGGAGGCATGTCTAACCTCCACCTCACAGGAATCAGCCTTGGGCTGTTGATCTTGATTCTTCTTCTTCCTTGTGAGGTTAGAGGAGGTCAGACGCCGCCCCCAGGCCATTTTTATACCACGTCAGATCACAAACCAATGGCCGTTCCTTAGGTATTGGAATTGCCACCCCCCACCACCCCATCTCTTGAACTCTAATCTTTCCTGCTTGCTGTTTTACCCACCACCATGGTTCAAATCACTGTTTTCCAACCCTGTTTCTGTCTCATTCATTTAACAAATATTTATTGAGCACCAACAATGTTCTAGGCTAGGGACACAAGAATGATAGTAATAATAGCTATTATTGTTGCAAGAATTATATAAACTACCTAGTAAGTGTTTGGAGCCCTGGTGGTGCAGTGGCTAAGAGTTCAGCTGCTGACCAAAAGGTGAGCAGTTCGAATCTACCAGCTGCTCCTTGAAAACCCTATGGGGCAGTTCTACTCTGTCCTATGGGGTCACCAGGAGTCAGAATTGACTGAACAGCAATGGGTTTGGTTTTCATTAAGTGTTTAGATAAGTATCTAAGATTATAGTAAGTACACACGAAATGTTGGTTATTATTATTCCCCATTGTCTCTTTCTTTTTCATCTTTTCTAGACTCATTTAACTATGAATTGAATCTGAAGAAAAACTGGAGGTATATCCAGCCCATCAACACTGATTCTAATCTTGCACTGTCTAAAAGAGTAGCCACTAGCCACATGTGGCTATTTAAATTTAAAATTAAATGAACCAAAATTAAATAAAAATTCAGATCCACAGTCATATTAGCCACATTTCAAGTGCTGAACAGCCACATGTGGCCAGTGGCTACCATATTTCATAGCACAGAAACATTTCCACCATCGCAGAAAGTTCTATTGCACCAGTGGCTGTCAAGTCAGTTCTGACTCATATTGATCCCATGTGTGTCAGAGTAGAACTGTGCTTCATAGGGTTTTCAATGGCTGTTTTTTCAGAAGTAGATCGCCAGGCCTTTCTTCCAAGGAGGCTCTGGGTGGACTTGAACCTCCAAACTTTCAGTTAGCTGTTGAGTGTGTTAACTGTTGCACTACCCAGGGACTCCTCTATTGCACAGCACTGTTGTAATCTTTTCTAGTCAGTGCTGCACCTATATCCACATAAAAGAAGCTGGGACTGTGTTTTACTTTTTACTTTTAGGTTATGTTCATCATTGTACCCCAAAACCCATTGCCATCGAGTCAATTCCGACTCATAGTCGACTATAGCGACCCTATAGGATAGAGTAGAACTGCCCCATAGAGTTTCCAAGGAGTGCCTTTTGGATTCAAACCACCAACTTTTGGTTAGCAGCCATAGCTCTTAACCACTGTGCCACCAGGGTTTCCTCATTGTACCCAGGAACCAAATAATCTCCTACTTTACCTTGATTATAGCTCATTACTGCCTTACCACTCTTTCTTCTCTCTTTGGAGGACTTCTTATGTCCAGGCACACACCCATTCTCCACCCTCAAGGGCAAGAAAACTTCAAAACGAGGGGCTGGGACAGGTACTAAGTCTCTTAGTATTTATTGTCATGTGGAGCTGGGGAGATGTCCCCAGATAGTGACTTCCATTGTCAACATTTATAGAAGCAAGCTGGCCTCTCAGCATTTTTCAAGTGTGGAGCCTATTCTATTCCTGCCCTCTCAACTGAGATCTCATTCTCCCTAGACCACAAGATTGATGTTCTCCTCATTAAATACCCACCTCCACTGCCAATAATCTTTGACCTTCCATTTCCTCCCATTCCTGGCATTGAAATTTATTTTAGTTGTTTTTCTTTCTTTTTTTGTCCCTGTTAAAGGTATCACTTTCACTTCTCTTTTATGATAGTGAGAGTCCTATCTGTGCTTCATCCAGTGACAGGAAGAACATATTGAAGATAAGTGACTGGCCTAACATTCTCAATTTCAAAGACCTTCACTCCAGGAGACCACACCCAGACAGGCTACACACCAAAGGAAAGGGCAAAGAACAGCGGCACAGAACGGCCTGGAACACAAAGTACTGAAGCCAAGGGAGCAAAGGCTCAATGTAATAACATAAACTAATCCCTTAAAATGAGACCACACACTAGCCATCCCACCCTCCTTCCCCCCACCTAACCCCCACTGTACTACCCCTCATGTTGGTTATCTCACTCTACGCATTACCAGATAATGGTAAAGTCCCACCTTGGTAAAAAGGAAAGAAGAAATAGGTAAGTGGAATATAAGGGAAAAGAAAAATCAAACTAGGACACTGTGGGCCACAGAAGATAGGTAGATCTGTTTCCCACCCCATTCCCATTCTCTGCCCATCCACACAGCATACTAGTTACTGGTTGTATGAAGTTTGAAGAAAAAAATGCATCCATATTTTTGCTGGAGGGAAGACCCCATCCCATTAGTAAAACCCAAGGCAAAATTTAAGATACCTAGTACCAAGGGTAATACTGAAAATATTTACTTGTGTATATAGTTTAGGCGTCAACCAGTCAGAACTAATGCCAGCCTTAAACAACAAATGCCAACCACACTGGAGTGCCCCAGTTGACTATCCACCCCACCTGGGACTGCAGCAAATTCACCTCAAGGTGGGAGCTTAAGTTAGTTAATTAATCATATAATAGCCATTTATCAAGCAACTTCTATGTGCCAGGCATTGAGCATAAACAGGACTTCATTCCAAACACCTTGCACTTTGCCCGCTCTGTGCTTCTGCCCTTGTCAGTCTGCTGAGCAGATCACGTGGGTATAAAATCACTAAACCCTACATCAGAAGGCCTGACTTTTAGTCCTGTTACAATCTCTTGCTTAGCTTAAGCAACTCTAGCTCATAGGGCCTCCAGTACCACATCTATAAAATATAGTCCTGCCTTCCCTGTCCACCTCACAGTGGGTTTAGAAATCAAGAGATTATGTATATGAAAGCACTTTATTAACTGTGTGTCATGGTTTGAATTATGTCCCCCCAAAAATATGTGTATCAATTTGGCTGGGCCATGATTCCCCGAATTGTGTAGTTGGCCTCCATTTTGTGATTGTAATTTTATCTTAAAGAGGATTAGGGTGGGATTGTAACACCACCCTTACCCAGGTCACATCCCTGATCCAATGTAAAGGGAGTTTCCCTAGGGTGTGGCCTGCACCACCTTTTACCTTACAAGAGGTAAAAGGAAAGGGAAGCAAACAGAGAATTGGGAACCTCATACCTCAAGAGAACAGTGCCGGGAGCAGAGCGTGTCCTTTGACCTGAGGTTCCTGTGCAGAGAAGCTCCCAGACCACGGGAAAATTGATGACACGGACCTTCCTCCAGAGCCGACAGAGAAGGTATTCCCCTGGAGCTGAAGCCCTGAATTTGGACTTGTAGCCTACTGTGAGAGAATAAACTTCTCTTTGTAAAGCCATCCACTTGTGGTATTCCTGTTAAAGTAGCACTAGATGACTAAGACAGAATTTGGTACCAGGAGTGGGGTGCCGCTCTAACAGATACCTAAAATGTGAAAGCAGTTTTGAAACTGAATGGATAGAGAAGCGGCAGCGGTAGAGAACCAACAGCAGCAGAACCAGGAGACCAGCACTTCATGGTGCTGGAGCTGACCCACGGAGTGAGAGAGCTGAGTGCCTGTGCGCAGCAGGCTTCCTGGTGGAGTGGTGTGCCTCTGGGCACTTATCTGTGGAGCTAGGCTTGCAGACCCACGGAGTAAGGGAGCTGAGTGCCTCTGTGCAGGAGGCTTCCTGGCAGAGTGGGGTGCCTCCAGGCACTTACCAGTGTAGCTACAGAGCTTTGGAACACTTGCCTCAGCAGGGCAGATGCAGGCATTGAGGCCCGAGGGCTGAGAGGCCACAGGAAACAGAGCAGAAGCTGAAGATACAAGGAACACAAGAAGCCAAGCTGCCTCAGTCTCAAAAGGTATGGCCATGACCTCTGGGGTTTCAAAGGGTGGAGCCATGGCCTCTGGTGCTTCTAAGGGTGGAGTCGCCACTCAGATGGAATGGGAGAATAGTGCACCTAAAGCCAACGGAGCAGAGTTGCTGTCCCAGTGGGCCCCAGGGCCGAGGGGCTTCCACTCAGAATCTGGAGACTGTGGGCAATACCTAGATCCTGGAGGGCAGGGCCATTGTGTAAACTGTCTCAGAGAACAGAGGTTTATTTTCAAAGCCTGGAGGGCTAATGTAATGTGTTCTGCTGACTTGCTTGGTGCCTGTTACCCCTTCTTTCCCTCCAGTTTCTCCCATTTGTAATGGAAATGTTTAGCTTATGCCCATTCTGCCATTGTACCTTTGGAAACAGATAACTTGTATTCTAGATTTCACAGATGAAGAGGCATTTTTGGATTTTGGACTTGGAGTTAAGACTTTTGCTATGATATGATGGGGAGAATATGTTCTCCATGTTGCAAGGATTTGATTTTTTGGGGCCAAAGGGTGGAATGTCATGGTTTGAATTATGTCCCCCAAAAAATATGTGTATCAATTTGGCTGGGCCATGATTCCCAGAATTGCGTAGTTGGCGTCCATTTTGTGATTGTAATTTTATCTTAAAGAGGATTAGGGTGGGATTGTAACACCACCCTTACCCAGGTCACATCCCTGATCCAATGTGAAGGGAGTTTCCCTAGGGTGCGGCCTGCACCACCTTTTACCTTACAAGAGGGAAAAGGAAAGGGAAGCAGAGAATTGGGAACCTCATATCACCAAAAGAACAGTGCCGGGAGCAGAGCATGTCCTTTGACCTGAGGTTCCTGTGCAGAGAAGCTCCCAGACCAAGGGAAGATTGATGACACAGACCTTCCTCCAGAGCCGACAGAGAAAGTATTCCCCTGGAGCTGATGCCCTGAATTTGGACAGTGAGACAATAAACTTCTCCTTGTAAAGCCATTTACTTGTTAGAGCAAATGAGTTACCTGTTAGAGTAGCACTAGATGACTAACACACTGTGAGAAGATAAAATATTATGTATTATTACTTTCTGCCTTTCTCTGCCTATTGAAATCAGACAGAGCTCAATTCTAAGTCATTTATGCACAATAATATATACTGTATAGATAACATATATATAAAATATTATGTATTATTACTTTCTGCCTTTCTCTGCCTATTGAAATCAGACAGAGCTCAATTCTAAGTCATTTATGCAATATAATATATACTGTATAGATAACATATATATATAATATATAATAATCTTTTCTTACATTTAAAATGTCTTCCCTAGCTACTCTAGCTAGAGGTGACCTCTTCTTTCCTCGAACTTGTTTTACACTGCTTAATTCATTTGTTATGAAGCATGTGCTGTATACTGAATTTCTACTATTGATATTTTTTTTTCAATTTTTTTTTATTGTTCTTCAGGTGAAGGCTTACAGAACAAATAGTTTCTCAGGAAACAGTAGTACACATGTTGTTTTATGACA
>NW_004444209.1:1780508-1815953 GCF_000243295.1 Trichechus manatus latirostris
CAGATCTTTGCTGTGGAGGGACAGTGTGGTGCTTCTGCCTAGAGCGCCATTTTGCCAGAACTCCTCCTACTATTGATATTTTTTAATGCACTAAAAGATAACTACTGTTGATATTTTGTAATGTCTATTTTTTACATGATTATGTCTCTCTATCCAGATTAAGTTTCCTTAGAAGATATCTTAAGGAGTGTCTTTCACATACAGTAAAATATTTAATAAATATTTGTAGAGGTATTGACTGCTGAAATGCTACTCATTTGCAGTGAGTTGAAAAACATGGCCACAATATTTCACAGTTCCCCCCATCAAGAGATGAAGTCTATTTCTGCACACCTTGAATCTGGGCAGGTCTTATGACTTGCTATGACTAGTAGAATGTGGTAGAAATGAAGTTGTGCTAATGGTGGAGACCAGGCCTAAAGATGCCTTGCAGCATCTCCTTTCACACTCTTGGACCACTGCCCTAAGGACTGCCATGCTCTAAAAAAGCCCAGCCAAATCAGCACATACAACTCTAGAGGGAGGCCATCTTAGGCCATTCAGTGAGGCCATCTTGGGCCATTCAGTTGTTTCCAGTCACCTTCTGACTGCACTCTCATGAATGAGCCCAAGTGAGACTAGTTAAAGAACTACCCAGTCAACCCACAGAATCATTAGAAAGAATGTTTTAAGCCATTATGTTTGGGGTTTGTTCATTAAACAGGAATACATAATCAAAGATCAGAAGAGGTAATCCTCTCCTCCAACCTGGTAAGGTTTTTTTGTAGCCCTTTTATGGCTGATGTCACAAATCACCTTGTTTTCTGGGCATATATTTTCTGATTACCACTAGACTGTTGTGTCACTGGGGGCGAGACAGAATTTATAGATCTTAGATTTCCCCTAAGTACCCTAACCAGAGCACTGTATGGAGTAAGTGATTAGTCCATTTGCAGAATGAACAATGGCTCCTGCCAAGGAAGTCTTGGAACTCAAGTCCCAAAGGGATTTATTATAAGGCAGTTTCATTGTGAGAGCACTTAGAGAGCCAGTATATGTCCCATAACCTCTAAACCCTTTCCCATACCTGCGTAGGTAGAGGTTAGTCTCGGATTAAAAGGGACATATTCAGGGATTACTCCATCACACCTTTCCTCCAGTGCCTAACATACCTGTCATAAAATGCATTCTTCTTATTGGTTAACATTTACTTTTCTAGCCACATTCTCTGTTTCTGTTGTTGTTAGTTGCCATCTAGTCAATTCCAACCACATTCCCTATGGGCCCTGTATTTGCCCTATAACAAAAACATCACTGAGAGCCCAGACTACTAAAAAAATGAGCCATTCTATTCATCCATCCCTGTAGGACCTTCAGTACGGTATCCAATTCTCCATCTGTCCCCACATTTTTATACAGATATCAGATTAAAATGAGCATGAAATACAGCTTTGGTAAAGGTAGTAGAGGTCACAAAAGGACTTTTTGGAATGTACGTATAACCAGAGGGCAAATAATGAACCCTACTCCACCCCAGAGTTAATGCTTGAACATCTGTGTGCCAGTAACTGCAGAAAGAGCAGGAGATTGGCCTGTTCCCCTGTAGGGATACAACCCCCTCCCCATTTTGTATTTGGAGATTCCCTAGTTCTTGAAGTGTCTACAAAGGGCTCTTAACTGGGAAACCTAACTGGTGGAAGGACACTAGCTTCAGGGAGTTGGCCTGGAAAAGCTGTGTCTAAAAATTAAAACCCAAGTGAAGTCTCCAGCCCCTGCAGCAGTCACAGTGCTGGGTCAGCAGCAGTTCCTCCATTATTGAATATTTTGGGTGATTTGCCCATTTCTCGTTGATAGGATCAGTGGAGAGGCTTCTAACCAAACTGGTCATGGTCCTCAGACTTATTTTTGTTAATGCCTTAGCTTTCCATTATTTAAATTGGGTTATGACTTGGGAAAAACTCAGTTGCAGTTCCAAACCAAACTAAACCAAACCCACTGCCATCAAGTTGTTTCCAACCCTTCAGGACAGCGTAGAACTTCCCCATAGGGTTTCCAAGGCTGTCAATCTTTCTGGAAGCCAAACTGCCACATCTTCTTCCCACAGAGCGGTTGGTGGGTTCGAACCACCGACCTTTGGGTTAGCAGCCACGCCCGTTAACCACTGCACTCCCATAACGGCCACATAAGGCTGGTGGGAGAGTGGACAGGAGGCACTGTCCTCAAGGGTTGGGTTCACAGTTCACAGAACCTCAGGGTTCTGCTTTGGTTCCTGGGAAGGCAGAAGACAGAGCCCTCATCTAAGGAGTTTTTTCAAGAAAAGGCAACTTTCTCAGTATTATTCTCAGTCAAGGAGCCTCCAAGCTACATCTGAACTGAAAAAAAAATTTTATCATTCTTAGCAATCAAATACTTCCCAAGAGCATGACCTAGGAACCATCTCCCTTTGACCTCCCAGGTAACTAGGATGAGGCAACTCTTTAAGACACACCAAACAGAAATTTTGTACTTCCCTCTTCTATGACAGTGGGGCCCTTCCCAACCTGTACTCGCTTAACTAAGGAAGACTACTTCAGTTAACACTGTGAAACAAGGCCTCTTTAAGATGATTCATCTTTACTCTATCATCCACCATCAATCTCAGAATAATAATCTACTCACCCTATATTTACATAATTAAGGAAGACCAGTTTATCATTCTTCCCAGAACTAGGAACTGTCCACCTTAACTGCCTGTCCTCTCTCTACCCTGATACATAAAGTTGAAACAAAGAAAAAAAAGTTCAGCAGCTAAGGGGAAATGCTACACATTTTATCTCTGCCTGGGTACTCATTTAGTGGATCATCTTGATAGATTTGAAAAGGAGTAGTCTTATCTATGGTGCCATGCAAGTTGAGTACGGATGAATATGGATAAGTACGTGGGTTGGCTGTGTGTTTAAATGTCTGAGCTCCTTAAGGTCTTTTTCAACAATTGTCAGAATAACCTTCTCTATTACCAGTATGAGGAGCCCTGACAGCACAGTGGTTAAGCATTCGGCTGCTAACCAAAAGGTCAGTAGTTCAAACCTACCAGGCGTTCTGGATAGAAAAGACCTAGAGATCCGCTCCGGTAAAGATTACAACCTAGGATAACCCTATGGAGCAGTTTTACTCTTCCTACAGGGTCACTATGAGTCGGAATCAAAAGGACGGGTTTATTAGTAGTATCATGAGGAGAGCAAAAGGGAGACTAACCTTAAGACTGTCCCAACTGCTGAACAAGATAACTAAAATATCCTTAGGCTTTATTAGTACATTCAACAGACACTTATGCATATGTGTTTGGGGACGGGGGGGGGGGTGGTTAAGGGCGAGATTTCCTTGTAAGGGTGGAGACAGATTCCTAAAAAAATTTACAATTTAATCTTGGGGTGGCGGAGAAGGGGTGTGGTGTCTGCAGGGACAGGTTCCCGGAGAAGCCTGTCTTGTTCCAGACTGACTCCAGCAAGGGAGGCTGAGGCTGATAATTTTACTGTTTGAATCCATTTCCTCCTGCTATATCTTTACTCTGATTTTTAAAAGATACTTATTTGGGTAGAGTGGCCACCTGTGGCCTAGCGCTCCCCCTTTTTGCTGCTCATAACTCGGGATCTTGACAACCAGCGAAATCTGCAGTCTTTTATTGCCCGCCCCTTGAGCTGCTTAAGCCGCGCCCCGCAGTTCTGGCGCTAAGTTCGGGCCAATAAAATTGCCCTCCAAGGACCACAGGAGGGAAAGGAAGCTACGAGCCAATGACAGGCCAGTTATAACCGCATAGGGTGGGGGGGAGTCTTTTAGTGGTTCCTTTGGACCAATGAGGAGCAGATTAAGTGCCTAAGCGCGGAACAGAGTCCAGCTTCCGGAAACACATGACCAGTGAGCAGAAGCAGGCTAACCCCACCTTCTGGCTTGGAGGTAGCGCGATGGGCTACGCTTCCAATGGCTCGTAGAACCTCTAGTCACGTGCAGTTTTTGCAGGCCCAGCGGCATCCGGCAGGTCATGTGACACTTGACGTTAGCGCTCCGTTCCCCAATGGAAAAGAAGAGCTGTCTTCACAGGACCAGGAATTGGTTTATCCCCACTAATAATAGCATGGCGGGGGCGGGGGCAGCCTATCACGTGCTGCGGGACGGAACGGGGCGGGCTGCTGGTTGCGGGGTGAGACGGGCGTGCGGCGCGCAGGCGCTCTGGGGACCAGGTAGCGGCGGCGGCGGTGGCTGCGGTGGCTGCGGTGACGGCAGCGGTCCCATCCCTGGCCGGAGCGGGAGGTGGCGGTGGCGGCCATGGCGGCAGATGGAGAGCGTTCCCCGCTGCTCTCCGAGCCCATCGACGGTGGCGCCGGCGGCAACGGTTTAGTGGGGCCGGGCGGGAGTGGGGCTGGGCCTGGGGGAGGCCTGACCCCCTCCGCACCACCGTACGGAGCCGGTAAACATGCCCCGCCCCAGGGTAAGCCCGGGAGGGTCCGAGGTGTTCCCGCGGGTGCTCTGCTGGGCAGGAGGGGGCGGGGCCAAGGGCGGAGGCGGGACCCAAGCGTCAGGTGCAAGGCTGCTGCACCTGTGACGGGGTGGGCTGTCTCTCCGCCATCGCGGGCAGCGCTCAGGAACTGCCGGGGGTTCTCGGAAAGCAAAGGGAAGCGCCGAACAATCTTTCTTGGTCAGAAAGACTAAGGACCAGAAGGAGTTCCCTGGCACCATAGACCATCAGTGGGAATGTTTGCAAGTGATCCCAGCCCTACTCTTTATCTGCTTCCTCTCCAGCATTTCCCCCGTTCCCGGAAGGGCACCCAGCTGTGTTGCCTGGGGAAGACCCACCCCCCTACTCACCCCTGACCAGCCCTGATAGTGGAAGTGCCCCCATGATCACCTGCCGAGTCTGTCAGTCTCTTATCAACGTGGAGGGCAAGATGCATCAGCATGTAGTCAAATGTGGTGTCTGCAATGAAGCCACTGTGAGTTCTACTTATCTTCAAAAATGGGCCCTGTTTCCTGCTCCTCTTTTTGATCTCTTGATTTTAAACGCCGACTTTCAGGTGTTCCCCAAGTGTTCTACATGAAACTCAGGTTTCAGTTCAAGAATCTCAGATATCCGTTTCCCCAGAAGCCACACACCAAAGTTAATGTTTACCATTGGTCACTTTTATACTTACTCTGGATATTAAATCTAGTTCTCATTAGCAAATCTCATGATATATGCCTTTCTTTCACTTCTTCCTGATTAGGACCTTATCTCTGAGTTCTCCTCAGAAGGTGTTTTGGGAGGGAATTGGAAAGGACCGGGATCTGAGGTTTGCTTGCTGACATCCTCATTATTTTATAGCCTATCAAGAATGCACCCCCAGGGAAAAAATATGTTCGCTGCCCTTGTAATTGTCTCCTTATCTGCAAAGTGACTTCCCAGCGGATTGCCTGCCCTCGGCCCTATTGGTAAGAGGCATCAGGTGGGGAGGGGCATAAGTGGGGAAAACTGGAAAGCCAAAGAAGGATAAATGTTTATAGAGAATATAAGTGTGTTGGAGTTTATTTAGGAGAAAACGTTAAGGATTGTTGTGCCTCAAAATGTTACAGCCATCTATCTCATCTCTTGATAAGATTGGGAGGAAATGGTGTCCTTTAGGAGAATGGAGAGCCTTGGGGACTGGGAGGATTATTCCTGAGGTGAAAGAACTGAAGACCTGACATTTAAGCAGTGTGTTTCTTCAAGGATTCTCTGTGGTGGAGAAGAGGGATAGAGCCCCTCTGCAGAGAAGTAGAGGAGCTTGATAAGAGAGGCAGGGAGTGGGGAGTGTGAAGGAGGAATTAAAATCCTTAGGATTAAAAATGTTTTAAATGTAGTCTTTTTCTCCTATACAGCAAAAGAATCATAAACTTGGGGCCTGTGCATCCAGGACCTCTGAGTCCAGAACCACAACCTGTGGGTGTCAGGGTTATCTGTGGACATTGCAAGAATACTTTTCTGGTGAGGAGGGGCATTGGGGAGCCCAGGGGAAAAACTAGGAATAATTCTATTTCTCTGAGTAATAATATGAATCCTGAAAAGGTGTGCTTCCTGCCCTCCCCCCCACCCAGGGTTCTCAGTGAGTATGACCCTGCTTCTATCATTAATTGGCTTCTCCCTTTTTCTTTCTCTGTAGTGGACAGAGTTCACAGACCGAACCTTGGCACGTTGCCCTCATTGCAGGAAAGTGTAAGTGATTAGGGAGTGGCATCATTTAGCTGGTAATACAGTAATGTGTGGAGTAAAAACTACAGGAACATCACAAGCATCCACTCCTGTTTGCCTCCCCACAGGTCATCTATTGGGCGCAGATATCCACGAAAGAGATGTATCTGCTGTTTCTTGCTTGGCTTGCTTTTGGCAGTCACTGCCACTGGCCTTGCTGTGAGTAACCTTGACTCAACCCTTTTCATTCTTCCTGATTACCTCCTCCTCAGCCTTATCTCCATAGGCTGGGAGATTTGGGAAATACCTACCCTAAAAAAAGGTGAAGTGCGGTGGTTAAGTGCTTGACTGCTAACCGAAAAGTCAGTGGTTCAAACCCACTGGCTGCTCCATGGGAGAAGGATGGGGCAATCAGCTTCTGTAAAAGATTACAGCCTTAGAAACCCTATGAGGCAGTTCTGCTGTGTCCTACGGTCACTGTGAGTCAGAATTGACTCAAGGGCAGTGGTTTGGGTTTTAAAGAAAGGTGAAAGAAACTGAGGACTGTTTGCTTAAGTTTTCTTTTAAGGCATAGATGAGCTAATATTGAAGGTAGCTGATAAACAGTCTTCATTGTTACTGTAGAAGTAAAAAAATAGCCATTCTCTCTCTCTAAAAAGGACAGGACAGTGGAGAAGGGGCTTATATTAAGATTTGCTATTAAGAAGGCTGGAAACCCTGGTGGCGTAGTGGTTAAGAGCTATGGCTGCTAACCAGAAGGTTGGCAGTTCGAATCTACCAGCTGCTCCTTGGAAACCCTATGGGGCAGTTCTACTTTGTCCTGTAGGGTCACTATGAATTGGAATTGACTTGATGGCAATGGGTTTGGGTTTTTTATTAGGAAGCCTGGCTCAGTTGTGAGACATAAAGAAAAACTGACAGGTGTCTGTCTGGGATGGTATGAATATGTTCCTGCCTAGGGGAAGGAAAGTGAGCAGCTTGACCTTTAAAAAGGTCCCTGAAGGTAGTTACAGGTGGATAGGGAATTGGGACAGAAGCTTGAGTTCTGTGTCACTATTACCAGGGCTCCTGGGAAGTGGTAGGAGATCAACACTAACCCCATCTTTTTTTGCTTTTTCCTCACCTTCTTCAGTTTGGCACATGGAAGCACGCACGGCAATATGGAGGTATCTATGCAGCCTGGGCATTTGTCATCCTGCTGGCTGTGCTGTGTTTGGGCCGGGCCCTGTATTGGGCCTGTATGAAGGTCAGCCACCCTGCCCAGAACTTCTCCTGAGCTCCACCATGATACACAGACTGTACCTGGCCCCTCCCTGGTGGGGACAGTGACACTACAAAGGGAGTTGGGGTAAAGGGCTCCCTGGGCTTTCATAAGAGAAGCCAAGCAGCTGCCTTCCTTTTCCCAGGGGAGAGGTAGGAAGGAACCAGGCCCTCACGTAGGTTTGGAGGGGTAAATAAGACCACCGGTGGCCATCTGCTCTCCTCCAGGGGTTGCTGTGTTTAAGGGTGAAGTAGGCACAGTGTTGCCCCTAAACCTGGGCTCTAAAAGACGGTTCTAGCCTTGGCCTTCCCATATGTTCCCTGAGAGCCATTCCTGTCCTTTAAACATTCCAGGGCAGGGGTGGGGCAGGGTAGCCCTGGGGGTTTCCCTCCCTTTTGTGCACCATTAGGACCTTGCCGCTGCTATTGCACTTCACCAGGGGCTGGCTCTGGCCTCAGTACCCTCAGTCTCCTCTCCCCACATTCCGTGTCCTGTGGGGGTGGGGTCAGCCGCTGCTCTGTACAGATTCACAGGAACTGATGTATATATAACTATTTAATGTGGGGGTATGTTCCCCTAGTCCTGTATTTCCCTTAATTCCTCCTTCCAACCTTCTTAACCCCAGTTGCAGTTATTTGTCTGGGCTGGATAGGGTTGCTGTGTCTTAGGGGAGGTCAGGGATTCATCTATGCTTGTAAATAAATAAGGTCATGACTCTATTCTTTTCCATTTGTTAACTTGTATGTATGAAAAGACAGGGAAGAAGGGAATTTGTAGTCCCACCAAGGAGTAGATAAAACATAGACAGCAAGGCTGAAACTATGGATTTTTATTTTCACAAGGACAGTAGCTTTTGTTTAATGTAAAAACAAAAAACTCACAAAACAAAAATGTTGGGCTTAAAAGTTCAAGATAGAAACCGAAATCTGTCAGTAGGAGCATGTTTGGAGAATTACTATAGTTTTAGAAGGCATATACTGCACAGATTCCTCAAAAGAAATTTTTGAAGAAGAAAGGCTAGTTTGGGGGTCTCATTTTCCAGACTCAAAGTGATTTTTGGGAGGTGTCACAGAGCTAGGAGTAGGGTGATAGGACAGTGATCACTGCCTAAGGCCTTGGAACGGATCTTGCTGTCACACAACACCGGTAACAGAGACTGAGACAACAAAAAATAATCAAGGCGCCAGCCAACATTCTTGGATCGAGCATTCATCATGTAGGTCCAAAAGGTATAGGCGTAGGCTGTATCGGGATAGAGGTGCCGGAAGCTGTCAGCCAGTGGCACAGCCTGCAACAATTCCCCAAAGCCTTGCCGCTCTTGTGGAGTAAAGCCAGCATTCTTTTTGTTTCCCTTGGGGTTGCGAAGGTCAATCTCTTCATGAGCCACATTGAGGTCCCCACATAGCACAAGAGGCTTGCGCGAAGCCAGATCCTTCAGGAATTTGCGAAAGGCTTCGTCCCACCGCTGCCGGTACTCTAGCCGCACCAGACCCCGGCCTGCATTAGGTACATAAACTGTTACCAGCACAAATGCATCAAATTCAGCTACAATCACCCGGCCTTCCTGATCGTGTTCCTCCTCACCTACAGAAAAGATAAAAGACTATCAGCAGAAAGAACTACAAAAGAAAAAGCAAAGAATGAAGGAATCGAGTTGGGGCAGGAAAAGGGTATTAGCAATTGGTTTGGAAGGGCTCAGGCATGAGGGATCAATAGTGTCTCACCAATGCCGTAAGAGACTTTGAGTGGGCACTGGCGGGAGAGTAGGCCCACACCACTGTACCCTTCCTTGTCAGAAGGAGCTGACCAGTACTGATGAGACAGTCCAGGCAAATCTTGAAGTTCAGCTGGTAGTTTTTTATCTGAACATTTCGTTTCTTGGAGGCACAGAATATCTGGGGCTTCTTCCTTTACCCACTGGGAGTGAAAAATAGAAAGTCTTACCAATTCAGACATTTGTTTAACCTCTATATGGTAAATACTAGAAATTCACAGGAGAGCCTTTGTGCACAAGGAGTTCAACAGTCTAGCAGAACAGTATTTAAACAAGTATAAAACAACGTTAAGTGTTCTAACAATAACAACTAAAGCAGAAAGATGAGAAGGGTCTTGAGTGCTCCACCATAAAAAAATTTTTTTTTATAAATACGCAGTGGATAGTTAAGATTTCTAAACACTAGTTAATTGGAATGAAGGATATATTGGAGATATAACGAAGAAAAGTCCAGTAAAGAGATTTTTGAAACACTGGGAAAGAAATGAGGACATAAGACAACGGCAGTGGAACTGAGAGAATGGCTGTTTAACACACACAACTAGCAAGTCTTTGTGAAGTTCCCCTTGTACCTCTTCCACAAGATAATTACAGACAAGGGAAAATAAAAACTGCATCCTACGGACTGAAAAGGTAATTTCACCTCCCCTCCTTGAATTCCACTCACATCTAAACCTTTCTTCTTAATCCAGGCTCGAAGCCCATCCACGTTCCAGGAGCAGATTTTAAGTGTGGCAGATTTGCCACTAGGTGAGGTTGTCCGATCTGGGGGGTCCTCATATAGGACTGTACCCTCTCCTGTTGCCTCTTTTTCGTTTTTCTTTGCTGCCGCCTTACTCTTCTTGGCTTCTGGCTCTACAAAATTAATAATACACAGTGATAAAAGCTGGTGGTTTCCCACCCTTTACATGGAGTTAACCATATGCCCGAGAACCTGCGACTTCATCACATAAAACCTGCAAAAACAAGACTCAGTCCATACTTCCCCTTCCTTCATCGAGAACATTGATTGAAAGCACCCCCACCGCAGCCCCCAGAAAAGGGGCTCATTTTATTTTCCTACCGGTCTTGGGCTCTTTCCCATCTTCTGCCACAGCTCCCTTTTTCCCACGCTTCGGCATCCCTGCAACGAACGCCCTTAGGCACTTGTTCCACGTCGCCAACCGAAGCAAGATTTTTACGGCGTTGCCTACGGACGCAAAGAAATCGTGAAGGTAGCTAAGGCTGGAAAGGAGAAGACTCTTCCCTGAAGCATCCCCATACCAGATCTCGCTTCTAACCGCATTATCTCTGAACCTTTTCCCTGCCTCGGTGCATGATAGGCCCTTCAGCCCCACACCCACTGGACTAGATTCTTCTATCGTGCTTTGGCCGTTCCTCGCGATACCTGCCCTCCCGCCAATCGAGGACCTTAATAATGGGCCCGGATTCAACCTCGTCGGTCAGACCTCCAGAAAAATCCCTCTATGGGCAGAAGAACAGCACCCCCATATCCGACCTGCTCGAGCTCCAGCCTGAGCCTCCTTCCCCGGGCACAAAGAATGGAGCCGCTGTGCCCCCACGTGGGTAACTGGCGTGGTCACGTGATCCTAGGCACGCGGCGCGTGGCCTAAGAATGCGGGTGATTGGACTGTCCATCACCACGTGACGGGGAAGCCCGTCCTTCCCGCTTGGCTCAACTTCTCCGGGGGACGGAAGGTCTTAATCCTCCGTTCTGGGGCTGTTTATGTTTGTGCCAGAGGCATAACTCATCCTGCGCCCCTGACCGAAGATCCCAACGCTGTGCAAGAGGGAAAAACATCGGTAGAGAAGGCTGAACTGGACCACGGGGGTAATATGGGTAGCGGATAGGAATGTAAGGGGCAGATGCCAGCTCAGTATGCCTGGCAGTTAGGAGGACATATCTCTGAAGGGGCCTTCACAGGTCGCCGTGACGAGGGGGGCGTGCGAGCGTCTCGGGCGTTCCCTTCCGGGTTCTCTGGGTGTGTGCTGCTGCTGGTTGCTGTCTAGCAGCCGCGGGCTAGCTGTCTTCCTTTTCAGCCCGGATTCTGCGGCTGAGCACGGACTGGTGAGGAGCTCCATAGGTCGCGTTTTCTTTCAGGCTCGGCCATGCCGGCGGTGCTAGGTTTCGAAGGCAGCGCCAACAAGATTGGCGTGGGAGTAGTGCGGGATGGCAGGGTGTTGGCGAACCCGCGGCGGACTTACGTCACCCCTCCGGGCACAGGTAAGTGAGTAGCGGGCTTGCAGTTTACGGCGCGCTTCACCACACTGTCACCCTCTATCTTCCTAAACATGAGTGAAGTGAGGTGCATTATCCCGTTTTACAGTTTTTGATCGGAAGCTCACTGATATTATGTGACAGTGTTAAGGTCACAAGGCTGGTGGATAGAAGAGTCAGCAGGCACTCAGACCTGGATCTTCAGGATTCTCTTAGCTTTTGTTGAGCGTCTTTTACTTGCCAAGCATTGGCTGGCTGCTGGACAGAAAAATAGATGTCGTAAGCCTGTTGTGGAGGCGGGTATAAATATATTTATACTATAAACAGTATCAGAGATGCAATCGAAATAGTTTAGAATCAGAATAGAGTGAGAGATCAGAGTGGAAAGACCCAGCTGAGACGTCAGATGGCTTTGTAATGTTCATATTCAGTGTCCATGTTGTTGGACTTCTTTACTGTTAAAATGAGGATGATCATTGGTTCTTGAAAATTAAATAAAAATAGGAAACACATTACAACTTTTATCAAATTTTGTTTTTAAACTATTATATTTCACCTACCCTCCCTTAATACACCTGCACACTCAGGAGAGAGCATCTGACACGTGTGTACCTGAAAAACTATATATGTATATTTAGCATTCACTTTTCTAGGTACTCGGACACCGGGAGTACAAAAATAAAGATAGCCAATGCTTTGAGGTACTCATGGAATTATAATTAGTAGGTTTTCTTATTTAGCAATAATTGTTACATGTTAAGTGTTGTGTATAAACATGTACTGGGTTATATAGGGTCACAAATAAATATCACTAAAGGGTATGGGGTAGGTATGACTTAAATTGAGTCCTGAGGCTAAGTTGGTTATGAAGAAGGACATTTCTGAGAGCTGAACAGCCTGTATCTCAAACAACCAACCAAACCTATTGTCATCAGATTGCTTCTGATTTATAGTGACTCTATAGGAGCTACCCCCATAGGGTTTCCAAATCTGTAATCTTTACAGAAGCAGGCTGCCACGTCTTTCTCCTGCGGAGTGGCTGGTGGGTTCAAACCGTCAACCTTTCTGTTAGCAGCCGAGCCCTTTAACCACTGTGCAGCCAGGGCTCCTTAACAGCCTATATGGAGACTGGAAATTATGAAAGGGAATATGTGAAAGCCTAGAAGACAGGATATTTCAGGAGACAAGGATTCTTCCTACAATACTTTTTCTCTTTTACCTACCATTGCTACAAAAAAAAAATCCTATGACCTCTGACCTGTGTCCATCTCCTAGGATTCCTCCCAGGTGATACAGCCCGGCACCACCGAGCTGTTATCCTGGACCTGCTGCAGGAGGCACTAACAGAGGCTGGACTGACTTCCCAGGAGATTGATTGTGTTGCCTACACCAAAGGTATGGCTGGGAGAGTGGTCAACAATGGAGAAATATACTTAAAGCCTGGCTAGGTCAAAATAGCCTACACCTCACCTCAGCCATCACCACCACTCCTACCCAACCTCTCACATCCCTATTTCTCCCAGTCTCTGTAGGATTTTAATTCCCATTTCTATTCCCCTAGGTCCTGGCATGGGTGCCCCACTGGTTTCTGTGGCTGTTGTTGCCCGTACTGTGGCCCAGCTGTGGAATAAGCCATTGCTGGGTGTGAACCACTGTATAGGCCACATTGAGATGGGCCGCCTCATCACTGGAGCCATCAGCCCAACTGTGCTCTATGTCAGCGGAGGAAATACTCAGGTATAGAGAATACACCACTCATACCTTTTTAATTTCTGAGGTGCCATACCAGCAATTTATGTGTTCTGCATGGGTGGCGGGAACTGCAAGAACAAAGCCGGATTCATCTGAGCCTAAAATGTTAGACATCAGAAAACCCACAACAGAGTTGGTAACATTGCAGACTTGGGCAGGACGCAGTATTGGGTGACTTTTATATACGTAAAGATTAGGAATCTCCAGTTTAGAAAATGAAGGATTGGTAAAGATTGAAGCCTTCAAAACAATGGAAGGTTTTTTTTTTTAATATCTTGAAGCTTATTTTTTCTATAAAACTTAATAACTAAGACTAAGGAGGACTACTCAATGTTTATTATTGGTGGTAAACATATAGAATTTGTTACTCCAGAAGTGTGAAAATATAAAAACTTTAAAAAGCAGTTTATAAATGGTAAAGGTATTACGTTCCTAGGTGAAACCAGAGTTGTTTGGGATACCTTACAAGACCTTTTGAGGCTGGGATCAGAGGACTCCAGTCTTCCTTTCCCACAGAACACCTGATGGAGTTTTTATCAGGGATAGTTCAGCGTCGTCCTCAGCTTTTGAAAGGGTTATGTTCTAAAACTTCATTTTGTGAAATAATTATTAAAGATGAGGAACACATATTCATGGAAATGATGTGGGAACTTCAGGAGGTAGAGGGCAAGGAGCTAATTGGAGCTGGAAGGATAACATAAAAGGAGTTTGGGGTACAGAAAGTAACAGTGGAGGCTGCAAGGGTTGATGAGGACAATCAGAGATGGAGTTTTCTCTTCTTCCTTTATGAAGCTTGCCTAGTTATAAAAAACAAGATTGAGTGGAGAGGAGTGAGTAACAGAAGTAGAAAGGCAGGATTTTTTTCTGCTCCTTTGTCACCAGCCTTTTGGTAGCTGAAATCTATTGACAGCAGCGTAAGATGTACATCAGAAAGGAAGGAAATGCGTAGCAACTTCAGCAAAGGAAGAGGACTTTTTATGGTCCCTAGGAAGCCCTCACTGTGGGAAGGGTGGAGCAGATGTGTCAGTGGGTGATAATATGTTCTGTGCTAGAAGCTAGTCACATACGAAGAATGGACATAAGTCAGTTGCCACTGCTGAGTTGAGTGAGTCGTTAGTCTGGCCCAATATAGGATTTTGATTTTTTCAGCTGTGCCTCTTCCCGTGTTTCCAAATACCTTGTTAGTATAATCTACAAGGGCGCTTGTTCCGTGCCTCTAAGCAGGAAAACCTGTTCCCTAGTCCACATTGTCAGACTGCTTCTAAGCAACGTATCGGGGGCCTCCAAGCTAGAAAAATGTATATAAAGTGACAATTTGCTTCTGGCCCAACCTAGAATATTTTCTGTAAGTTAGGAATTTGTTCTAGGAATCCTCAGGGTATATGGGCTGCTTCTCAGATAAGAGCTATAGAAAATTACCCATTCAGGATTTGATAAAACACTTTTCTTGATTTCTTATCAGAAAGTTCAGTGGCCATGTTGATCCTCTGCTGTGTTCTTCCCCAAAGCCAAATACTCGTCTTTACAGACTTGAGGTTTCATGGACATCCTCACCACCCTTAGGTGATTGCGTACTCAGAACATCGTTACCGCATCTTTGGGGAAACCATCGATATTGCAGTGGGTAATTGTCTGGATCGCTTTGCTCGAGTGCTGAAGGTGAGCCATTGGGGCTACAGAGAATATAAGATGTGATTGAATTTCTGGGGAGCCATGGAAATGGAGGGAGGAACTGGTAAATATTATGGTTCCTGGATATCTGACCTCATGCTTTCATTCACTTCTTTCCTGTTTTTCTCTCTGCCAGATTTCCAATGACCCAAGTCCAGGCTACAACATTGAACAGATGGCAAAGCGGTGAGGGAACATAAGATGGAGGAAGGCTGACTGGTGGGGCTTTAGGAGGTTCTTTGTATGTGTATTAATGAGGATTGGGAGGGGCTTTGGAGGGGGAGCAGCCAGCTGACTATAGGCTTAGTGTTTCATATAATTACTCCCACATAGAGGCAAGAAGCTAGTTGAGCTGCCATACACTGTAAAGGGGATGGATGTCTCATTCTCAGGGATCCTGTCTTTCATTGAGGTAAGTGTGGGAGAGGTGAGGAGATGGGGACACTTTCGTGCTTCTTTAAGGAAACATACCTGTTTTGCTCACCATTGTATTTCCAGTATATGGCATACTGTGGTTCATATCAGATGCTCAATAAATTCATTTAGCAAATAACTTATTGAGCATCTTCTATGTGCCAAGCGCTGTTCTAGGCAATAGAGATATAGCATGGGGCAAAACAAAAATTTCTCTCTGCTTGGAGGCATAGAGGATAAAGAAATAATAAATTCAAAAAAGAGAGAGGAAAAAAAATATGAAGTGTCAGATGGTGATAATTGCTGTGGAGAGAAATAAAGCAGGGTAAGGGGGAGTGTCAGGGCAGGCACTCAAGAAATAATTATTGAATTTTGAATGAATGCTGCCTTCTCTATAGTTCAGTGCCAGTGAAGGGCAAAATGTAGTATGGGATGTAGTGGTGACTTGAATTGTGGTGAAACAAGGTGATCCTCTATTAATTTTTCATCTCATGTAACCCCAACACCAGTATTTTCCCACCCCTGTTAATTATAGGATGCAGCCCAGCGGATGCTAGCCACAGGCGAGTGTACTCCTGAGGATCTGTGTTTCTCCTTGCAGGTAATGGAGTAAAAAGTTGGGACAGAAGATTAGGACTGGAGGAGTTTTTATATGGTAGAGCAGAACTAAGTTGGGATGGCCCTCTGGTGTTTTCATAATATTTGTTCTTCATAGGAAACTGTGTTTGCAATGCTGGTAGAAATCACAGAGCGAGCCATGGCACATTGCGGCTCCCAGGAGGCCCTCATCGTGGGAGGTGTAGGATGTATGTGTCATCTAATAATGTTTCTCTTTTCCTGCTCTTGGGCACTGTGTAGCTTTTTCCTGATATTCTAAATCTCTAAGGGCTTGGGGAAATCAGTAGTTTCATTTCTTATCCTGTTCTTCCCAACTCTTGCCCCCCAAGCCCATACTTCATTTTTCTAAGTAACTACACGTGAGGTGTATAGCTAGGCCACGTAGAAGTGTCTAAAACTAAGCTAACCTTGTCGCCTCTCACTGCACGTAGGTAATATTAGGCTACAGGAGATGATGGAAACAATGTGTCAGGAACGTGGAGCCAGGCTTTTTGCCACCGATGAGAGGTAAGGCCTTTTCTCAAACTTGATTTCATTTTCTCTTTTCCCATCACTCTGATTTTCTACTATTAGATCCCAAATTTCACATCTCTTTTTTTTTTCAGATTCTGTATTGATAATGGAGCCATGATAGCCCAGGCTGGCTGGGAGATGTTCCAGGCTGGACACAGGACCCACCTAAGTGACTCTGGAGTCACACAAAGGTGAGGGATTATATGGGAGATACGCCAGAATCAGCAGGGAAGAGGGTTCAGGATCATGAGAGCAGAGAAGAATAGATGATGCTAATGGGATAACCCATCACCAGAGTTTTCCTATTCTTCCACAGGTATCGGACAGACGAAGTAGAAGTGACCTGGAGGGACTAACAAGATTAACAAGATCAGAGTAGATAGTGCCCTAAGTGGAGCCCAAGGGCCTTAATCTTTATCCTGATGTAGGAATCCTAGGAAGGCTCTGGATTTCCCTCTCCCTTCATTCAAACTTTAAAATGACTCAATAATAAAGTATTTTTTGTTTTGTATGTTGGTAATTGGCTTGGGTTGTTCAGGACCAATATAGAACTGTATAAATTCTTGTTGATGGGGTGAATGATTAAGAAGGCAGGGGTCAGAGCAGAGCCCTGGCTGACTACAGGTAGCCTTGGAGGCTGCTGCTCAAGAGACAAGATTGAAGGGAAATCATAGATGATACTCTAGTAATCCTTTAATAATAGTATTGTCATACCATTGATAGTCTCAGGGCCTGTGTTAAGAGCTTTACATTCATTCTGTCATTTAAGTTTTTTGAAGTAGGTACTCAGGACTTCCTTCAAAATAGCCTGAAGCCGGGTCTAATTTTGTACTAATTTATAACTCAGGAGTAAAACTGCTCCTCCTCCACTCCACATACCTCCATTTGAGTCTTTTGATAATCAAAGAACACCACATCATTAACAGATATGAGGGGTGGGGAGAAATGGTGAAAGAATGGGGGGCGGGGATGCTACCTTTTTGTAACTACTATTAGTGTGACTGATGAATGCTTCTTGCTCGTTTAATCACCTATACCCTAGCCCCTTGGGAAGGCAGAAGCCAGGGCTCCAGGTCATTGTATGCAGAAAGTAAGAGTGGAAGGCCTTACCAGTGGTGGCAGAGATGCCCAGGTAGGAAAGTGTGGTCCACTTGATGGCAAGGAGAGTCCCCTTGGGGATAGCTGTAAGAGAGTGCTGGTAACAAAAGTTAGGCTATGAGTGGGGAAAGGGAGGGGAGACAGTATATTTGTTCTCCATGCCTGGACATTCTTCTCACCTTGAAGTCCCCAGAGATACTGGCCCCAGCAAGGACCCAGTGGCCACAGCAAGAAGATGGAAAACATACCAAAGAGATTGCCCTCTGTACCACGCCATTGTAGAACCATATATTTCAAGAAAATGCTTTCTATGTGAAAGACATATGAGATGGGGTTTTGAGGAGGCTTTCCTTCAACCAGCCAGGATCCTTACCCCACTACTCAGTTTCAGGTCACTGTGAGTCAGAATTGGCAACAGGTTTGCCCAGTTTAGTGTCAGTGGCTTGGGTTACACTGGGAAGAATAAGGAAGTTTTGTAAATTAGCTAGTCCAGAGACTTACAGAACTATGAATGGTTTTATGGTCAACTTGCAAATGAACATGCAGAATCAGAAGTCAAGGAGTCTTTTCTGAGGAGGTTTGTGCTAAGGAGGTAGGTCCCTTGCTCCAAGGGGAGGTGATATTCTAAGGCATTCCTCCCTTTAATACATTTCTCAGCCAGCTTTCCACTGTCTTGCCTTGTTACCCAAGGAAGCCAGTTGCTTGTTGGCTGGGGTTTGTGGGGAGGAGTGTCCTCAGCAGGTAGTTGATAAAAGAAAGGCTCTGGAAGAAGATAATTTGGGCCTGGAATACCGTGGATAATGAAGGGAAAAATATGAGTGGAAGCAGAGGAGTAACTACTACTGCGCCTTCTCACTCTCCTTGTTCCATCCTAACTTGCCTCAATCTCCTGATTTCCTTTTCCCGTAAGAATTTTGGCCAAATGGGTGTCCTTTTCCTTCTTGCCTCAAACTGCAAAGTGTTCCTTCCCATGCCAGAGGAGGTGAATCTCAAGACTGTAAATATCTAGCAGCAAGAAGCAGGGCATCTTCTCTGGTACATGGGATTGCTGTGAGTACTAGATGGCTGCTGGGAAAAAAAAGTGTTCCCCCATGACCTTTTCTAGTGTTTATCCCATAGGTTCTCAGAGTAAGTCCTTCCCATTGAAGAATTGAGGTGTGGAGTCTCTCCCAACAAAGCCCTCTAATTTCAGCTCTTTTCCAGGTGGTTCCCCTCAACTCTTGGTCCTTGGGAATCTACTCCACTAGCTCCTTCCCCCATTTTTAGCCTGGCTCTCTCAGGTGGCAGCTGCTTTTATGCATACATGCACACACCATCCCTCATCATCCCACACTGCAGTTCTCTGTTCTCACCACCATCCCTTCAGTGTCCTCATCGTCACCTCCATCCCTCCAACCCCCTTCCCCACTGCCTACCTTAGACTCCCACTCCATGCTGGTCAGCGCCAGGCCCAGAAGGATGGTCACGGTCACCACACCGACCACCCCCACAACTCCCACCACGCTCAAACCCATTTTCCTGATCCGTGTTTAACAGCTGCACACCATGCTCCTGGAAGGGCAGGACGCAGAGGTAGGAGGTTGTAGAGTCAGTGTTTATCGGCAGATTGATGTCTGTCGGATTCTTAAAACTACTTCCTGGGCTGGAGTCACAGAGGACAAAGGATTGGGTGGGGTGATCAGGAAAACGAGCAGACTTGAGAAGGAGGACATCAGAGGAGGAGGCGATGGGTATTACCCAGAGCACGTCTGAGAGGGTCTCCCCACAGCTCACAGTCTGCGTATCTACGGCAGCACTGGTGACAGCAGGTATCATCCCTAGGGAACCATGGAACTCCAGACCCAAGCTGCATGAGATGAGGAAGTACATGCTGTCTGAGAGGAGAGAAAAGAGGAGCTAGTATGTGGTCAGCAATTCCAGACAGGACTGGGAATCCTTGGAGCTAATCAGATCCTGACAGACTCACCAGCTTTGACTCTGCTGTAGGTGGGGATGGCAAAAATAGGCCAGTGATGGTGGTGATAGAGGCTGAGAGCAGGATAATGAGCCATGTGAGAGCTGGAGTGGGGACGGGAGTAGGGGCTCATTTAATTCATTTAGGCCCATCTCCCACCCCTCCCCTACTGCCCAGGAGAGCCCTCAGCGTATACCTGTGCCACTCTGAGCGGTCGGTGATCCAAGGTATCCTCAAGTAGAGGTTAACGCCCTAGGTGTTGAGCATGCAACAGGATGCATCTGGGGAGCAGAGTGGTAAGGGAGCAGCAGCGATCTTCAGTGGGAACCCATTTCCCCCTTCCCAAGTCCCCTCCTCCATTCTTGAGATTTTACCCTCTGAATCTACTCTGGAGTAAAGTTCTCTCTTGCTGGCCTGCATCCCCAACCTTTGGGAACCCCGAGCTCCAGTTATCATGATTTCCATGACCCAGCCAAAGCCAGTGCACTGGGGCCTTGCCCGGCCTCGCCCCTGAATTCTCTGAATCATCTTTCTGGAGTGCAGCTCTGCGAAGCCTCGCTATTCCCTGGCTAAGATTCCACAGATGCGGCAGATGCCAAGACCCTTCTCCAACCAACGAGTTAGCAGCTGATAGGCCTGGAAGTCCAATGGAGGGAGGGCAGTCCTAGGGCTTTAATGGAGGGTAGGTGGTGGCCCAGGACGGCAAGTATTATCCATCCTTCGGAGACTCACTGCCAGGCATGGGTCTAACCATGATCGAGCCACGCAACGCCTCCTGAGACACGTGACTGCAGTGGAGCTGTCTGGGACCATAGAGCTGGCATAGAACTCACGATGGGGGCCACTGTCCTTGTCCTTGGGGGGGGGGAGGTGGAGAGCCAGGACTTCTTAATGGGGTTCCTCCTCTGCCTGGTGGGGGCTCAAGGTGCTGGTTGCATTGTCTTGCTGCAGGGAGGCCATGCCAGGTGTCTGAATGGTCTGGGCTGGGAGAGAGGGTGCAGAGGCTGGTCACTTTGCCCCATTCCACCAGACAGGACAACCTGTGGCTGCGAAAAACAAAGAACATTTCCTGGGCTGGTCATCGCAGCCACCAGCTTGCTCTCTCCATCAAACCATTTTGGGGAGTGCAGCCCATGGGCTGAGCACAGCCAGGGTAGTGCTAACCCGCAGAATGCGACCTTTGGTTGGCCGGGGTACCCAGGAAGCAACTGGGCCGCAGGGGAATCTCTGGGAGCCAGAGGGGGTATTGTGCCAGGCAACCCACTTTCCCACCCCTCATTCGCGTAAGCCCTAGCCCTCTCATCTGAATCGTACAGGACAGTCATGCCTGGCTCCCCTGAAGTCGGCTTGTCTGCTCAGTCTATCCGGTCTGGTCCAGTCTTTTTGTAAGCCAGGGAGTTCACCCCCAACAGCCCATGGCCTGTCCTACTTTCTTGGGAGAGGGGAGGGGAAGGGCGTCTCTGCCCCCGCTTCCCAAATCTCTTTCTTAAGAAGACACACGGAACTGTGGCACAGAGCGAATGCCAGCTTTCGGGGCTTCATCCTAGGACCCGATCTCAGGACGCAGAAGTGGGTATTATCCTGGCCAAGGGTATAGCTACTGGCGCCCCTCCACAAACAGTCTGACTACTTGTGCACCCCCAGCCCATCCAGTCCAAGACTCCACTCCCGTTAGCACCAGAGATCGACCCCCACTTTCCACTAGGAGGCCAAGGCGAGGGTTAGATTCCCCCAGACTCTTTCAAAGACACAGGGTTGGATCTCCCCACAGGAAGCCCCACGCTGGGGATGGGTCACCTAGGTGTTCGTAGCCCAGATCCCTGTCCCTTCACCTCTCCAGCCCAGCCCTTCATCTCTCTGCCCTGTATGGACAGGGCCTGGCTATGTTTGCACTTCACAGTGGTATTGTTTACTCCAGGATCCCAACTTTATCTTCCGCAAAAAGTCCAGGACTGACCCAAAACACAGGCCCCCCCCCTTTCAAAATGAATAGATGTTAGTGGCCATGCCTCAGCAGAAATGCCTTCCTCCCTCTTGTCCAGCTGCCTCAGTCAGATGCTTCTCATATTTGTGGTGCCTTGGAGTGTCATTCTGCACCTCGACTGGCCTCCCCTTGGACTTGTGGGAGTGCAACTGCTCCCCTCTAACCACCCGCCCTCGCTATCTACTTCTGCGTCCCTGTCTAAACATCTGACATCCATCTTTTAGACAACTGTATCGTATAGGGTGGCTATGGGTCAGAATCGACTCCATGGCAATGGGTTTGATTTATTGGTTTTGTACCATATCAGCTCAAAAATACAAGTCAAGCTCCTCAATCTTTTACTTAACACATTATGGTACTACGTGAAAAATGCAACTGCACCTTTCTTGCTTTCATCGATGAAAATTGGTCTAAGATGTGCTCAAACTGATTTTCGTTAGTTTCTTCTTTTTCTTACACTCAGCAGAGCAAGATCATATGGTCTGCCTTGACCCATGGTGGCTCTCAAATACAAAGTACTGTATTAGCTTTAACTTATTGAATGATCTCTCACAGCTGGCGATGGAAACTGATGGTTAATAGAAACTGCTCCGTGCTCCCCCCACCCCCCATAGCCATCCCTCAAATGGCGCTCAGAGCAGGTTCCATTCCTGCATTGCCTTAGATAAGCCCCTGTTCTCCAGCCTCTTCCCATGATCAGTCCTTCTGGCCTGGGTCACCACCCGTCCCCGCACCCTCCTTGGCTTCCGAATGAATTCGCCTCCCTCAGCACCACGGCGTGACCTACACTTGGAAGGGGGTGGGGAGGTCATCCCGGGACCCGGCCCAGGGATTGAGTGTCAGTTCGGGCACCGCGAGGCCAGCCCCTAGCCTGCCAGTGCTGGCTATAATTAGCCAGATGGGGCCCTGAACCCCGATGCGAAGCGAATACCCTCTGCCACACGGCTCCAAGCAGAGCCGGCGCGCAAGTGAGAGGGCGAGGGAGAACATTTGTCCTTTTGGAGGAGACTGGCGGTATTCGGACAAGACCGGCAGGGTACGGTTCGGAGCAGTGGATCTTTATACACGCTGCTTGCATGCTTCCCTGCACCTCATGAACCCCATAGCTGCACCCAGATAGCCCAGCTGCTGGAGCCTGGGATGTCACCTTGGGAGGATGGGTAGGGGGGTGTCGCAGCGGGAGGGACATTTCGCAGAGCTGGAGGCAGGGGTTCCTCTGGCCTCTCTGGGTTTAGCTTTGACCTCCTCCTTTCTTGACTTGCTCACCTGCCTGAATCCAGCCGGCCAGGGCCATGAGCGTCTCGGGCACAGCGCCTAGTTCCTTGGACCCAAAGCGCACCTTCCTTCCGGTCCAGAAGGACGGCGTTGGCCTCCCTTTGCCCGCCCGGAGAGCCCCCTCCTGGCCTCCCTCCCCGGACGAGGATCCCAACTTGCCCCCCTTTCCTCTGGAAGAGCCCGGCCCCAGATCCCTGGCCCCGGGGAAGCTTCCCTCTACAGCCTTGTTCCTAGAGGAAGAGGAGGAAGAAGATGAGGACGATGAAGATGCAGCACAGCCGGAGGGGCTGCGCAGCGAGGAGCATCCGAACCAGTTCTTCGCCGAGGCTCAGCGGCTGCGGGAGCAGAGGTTGTTACTGGACGAAGAGGTGTCGGCTGGCGGGCGAGTATACGGAGTGCACCGGGTGATCTTGGCTGCAGTCAGCAGCCTCTTCCGACGCAGGCTGCTGGGCAGCGGAGGGCCACAGCACCCCCTCAGCCTCGACGTGGCCCCCCGGGGCTGGGAGGCAGTGCTGAACTTTGCCTATGAGGGGGTTCTGGGCCCAGTCCCGATGCAGGATGTGCTGGCCGCTGCCGAGGCCCTGGGAGCGCCCCGGGTTAAGGATGTGGCCCAGCAGAGACTCGAGAGGGCTGGAAGCACCCGGGAAGATGAAAAGAAGTCCAGCCAGGCGGAGGAGCTGAGGGAGAACTTGCGCAGTATTGAGCTCCTATTCCGAGAGGGCGTCGGGTGTGACCTGCAGCTGGAGGCAGGAGGCTGCCGGCTGAGGGGTGAGGGCCTGTGAGGCATTACATTATTGCTGGTGCATATGCTACCGGAATGGTGTGTGGAAACAGCAGGTAGTTTGATCCCGACTGTAGTGGTTTTGATCCCTGCTACAGTCAGAATCTCCCTGGGGTGGCCTTTGGTGCCTCTCCTGACCCATTGAGAGTGGAGCATGCGCAGTTGAGTTGTTTTCCTCAGAGCACTGACAGGTTTAAACTGACCACCCCCACCACCCTCTGGCTTTGCCTGCGCACAGTAACAAGGATTTCCTAGCCAGCTGGCTGGAGATAAGGGTGCAATCCATGGCAGCAGAACAAGCAGAAAGTGATTGAAACCAAAGGCGTTTCTTGGCATCGTCAATTCAGGACACAGGAAAAGCTAGTGAAACTCATAGTGTGTCCTTTCACCTAAGTGTGCTCAACACCATGGCAAACTTGTGGGTCTTGCAGCTAATGAACAAGGTCTGGTACTCTTTTGCCAGAATCTTAAGGCTACCAGGCATGGCACCAGGAAAGCTAAGTGTTAGCTAAACCCAAAAAACCAAACCCATTGCCATCGTGTTGATCCCAATTCATAGCATAGCAACCTTATAGGACAGAGTAGAACTGCCTCATAGGGTTTCCAAGGAGCAGCTGGTGGATTCCAACTGCAGAGCTTTTGGTTAGCAGCCTAGCTCTGAACCACTGCGCCACCAGGGCAAGCTGAGTGTTAATCAGATTCTACCAACATTTAGTGAGGTACTGGGTGCCGGGAATTTTACACATGCCACCTCTGCTAATTCTCACTGAAAGCTAATGAGATAGGTACCATTTTCCCTAGGTGCAGGTAAGGACCATTAAACTTAGAGACGTTAACTGGTGAGAATCGGATACAAGCCACATCCACTAGCCCAGTCTGCTTCCACTAGACCATGCATTGCCTCCTATGGTGCCCTACTAAAAACACATGGAAAATGGAGTCAGAATATGGGCATGTAAAGGTTTAAAGTTACAAGAGATTAGTTTAGAGATTATCTAGATCAGCTCTGACATGTTCAGTCACTCCTTGGAAACTGTATGGGGTAGTTCTACTTACACTACAAAAAAAAAAAAAAAAAAACCAAACCCGTTGCCGTTGCCGTCCAGTCAATTCCGACCCTAAAGGACAGAGTAGAACTGCTCCATAAGGTTTCCAAGGAGCTCCTGGTGTATTCAAACTGCCAAACTTTTAGTTAGCAGCCGTAGCTCTTAACCATTACACCACCAGGGTTTCACTATACTGATAAAGAAATCAGACTTCAAGATGTGCCCAGTCACCTAGCTGCTACTCATAAGAGGACCCAGAGTGCTTCTGGGACTCCTAGAAGGAAAAGAATCCCTGAAGTTTTTGTTACCATTTCTGATAGCAGTAGATGAATTTAAGATTCTATAACTATAGAATTCTCACTAGCATTTGGAATGTAAACATAATTCACTGCTTTCGTTTCCTTAAGAAACTTTCCAACTTATTGGTAGGAACCTGTCACTTAAAAATCCTCAGGAATAATGATGAGTAAGAAGAGGGTACAAGTGGTGTGAGCACTTTCACAGTTGTCATTGCACTACGGGTTGATTGATGATATGGAAGCTGAGATGGCTTCATCTGCTTCTGTGAATGCAGATTTTTCTCAGACAATATATATTTGAAAACTGATGTTTACCACTTGGGAAGCACTCGGCCACTACCTACTGCTTAAAAAGAGCACGGAAAGCCATAGCAACATCACCCGCCCTTTGAGAGACACAGACATGTCACAATTGTTCAAAGCAGTATGGAATTCATAAGACTCTCTGGTAGCTTGGCCTCTATGTGACCTGCCTGAGAGGACCTCTAGCAGCTTTTTTTATTTTTTTTTACTTTTTGTTATGAAGCATTTCAAACACAAAGCAAAGAGAATATTAAAATGAATGCCCAAACACCCATCACCCAGATTTAACAATGAACATTTTTACTGTATTTGTTTCATCTCTTTACTTCATTTATTTTTTGCTGAAGTTTAAATTCATGACATTTCACTCATAAATACTTGGATATGTGTCTCTTTAAAAGAGGATATTTTCTCATATAGCCACAACAAATTAACAGTAGTTCCTTAATATCACCTAGTCCACATTTATATTTTTCCATTTGTCAAAAAAAATGTCTCTTAGAGCTGCTTTATTCAACCCAGGAGCCAATCAAGGATGGTATATTCAGTTGTATGTCTCTTAAGTATCTTTTAATCCAATACAGTCCTACCTCCCTTTTCTATGATGACTTATTGAAGAAACAAGATTACATGGTTATCCTATAGAATGCTCCATTTTCTAGATTTGAAAATTTCCCCCACGGTTTTGTTTAACTTGTTCCTTTAGCCTCTCAATTTCCTATAAACTGAAATTTAGATTTAAAGGCTAGATTAGAGTTAGGCCAAATATTTTGGCCAGAATACTCCTTAGGTGATGATGTATGCCTTTAATTGAGTTGTATCAGGAGGCATATGAGGTCTAGTTGTCAATAGGACAGTTTCAGTGACATGAGGATTGTGTAGACAACCAAGCTACAGATACAGCAGCATGTCCGTTGTAGCCTGACATCAGTGACTGGATGGTGATGATCTGCCCAGGCTGCCACTGCATGGAAATAGTAACCGAATCACTTTCTCTCTTTGGGGTTCAGTTTCCTTATCTTAAAAGGAGTAATTTGAGCTAGATGATTTTGAAGGTTCTATCTTAGTTATCTAGTGCTACTATAACAGAATTACCACAAGTGTGTGGCTTTAACAAACAGAATTTTATTTTCTCACAGTTTAGGAGGCTAGAAGTCCAAATTCAGGGCGCCGGCTCTAAGGGAAGGCTTTCTCTCTCTGTCAGCTCTGGAGGAAGGGCCTTGTCTCTTTCCAGCTTCTGTTCCTTGGCTGCTTGGTGTGGCATAGCATCTATCTTCCCCCATCTCTACTTGCTTGCTTGCTTAATCTGCTCTTTTATAGCTCAAAAGAAGTTGATTTAAGACACCCCCCCCCAAAAAAAAGACACCTCCTACACTAGTACTGCCTCATTTAACATAACAAAGAAAATCCATTCCCAAATGGGAATGTAACCACAGGTATAGGGGTTAGGATTTACAGCACATAATTTAGGGGGATGCAATTCAATCCATAACAGATTTCTTTCACATTTCAAATCTCATGATTCCATAAACGATGGCAAGGTGGGAGCAGGCACACTGGAAAGCTAAGACTCATGGAAAATCTTAAGTGCTAAATCTTGGGCAAGAGGAAATGGCAGTCAGACAAGTTTGAGTTACAGCCATTGCTGATTGTTGTACCACTTTCCCAGCAAATCTGACTAACAGAATGGTGGATAGCAATGGCTCTTGCAATAAAGAAAAAAACATTGTTCTGTGCATGATACAGAAAGAATTATATAAGTTGTACATTGGTCTTTTTAGTTTATTTTGTGCCTGCTTGTAGCAAATGCTGTCTATAGCACCTTCTCAACTTGATCTACTGAGACTGTTTTTCTAACTCATCTGGATCAAAGAGACTAAAGCAATATTTTTCAAAGTGTCTTCAGGCCACTAACAGGGTGCCTGAAAATGTTAAAACACAAAATTTTAGGGTCTTCATCCAGACCTACTGAATCAGAATCTCTGGGGGTGGCTCCCTGAAATCTGCATTTTAACAAGCACTCCATGCTTTTCTGATGCGCACTACATTCTGGCCTGTAGCCTTGGGTGGTTGGCTCCCAAATTAGGTGTTGTGGAATAGGGATGGTGTCCAGCAGCCTTACAACACTCTGTGTCCCCCTCTGCTTCTTCTCCCCTCCTGCAGTGCACCGAGCAGCCCTTGCCTGTGGCAGTGAGTTCTTCGGGGCCATGCTCCTGAGTGGGATGAAGGAATCCCAGGGCACGGAGGTGTCTCTGCGCAGTATCTCTGCTCAGGACCTGCGTCTCCTTGTCTCTTTTGCCTACTCCGGGGTTGTGCAGGCAAGGTGGCCAGGACTGCTGAGAGCTGCTCAGGCTGCTGTGCAGTACCAGAGCTCTTCCTGCCTAGCTCTGTGTCAGAGAGCCTTGGTACAGGGCCTTAGCCCTGCCCGTTGCCTGGCCCTGTTCCCCATGGCTGAAGCCCCTGGATTGGAGAGGCTCTGGAGCAAAGCCCATCACTACCTCCTCACCCACCTTCCTGCTGTGGTTCTGTGCCCCACTTTCCCTTCTTTACCAGTTGCCTGCCTGGCTGAACTCCTAGATAGTGATGAGCTTCATGTGCAGGAGGAGTTTGAGGCCTTTGTGGCTGCACGGTGTTGGCTAGCTGCCAACCCTGAGACCCAGGAGTCAGAGGCCAAGGCCCTGCTGCAATGTGTCCGCTTTGGTCGCATGTCCACCAGGGAGCTACGGAGGGTGCGGGCGGCTGGGCTACCCCCATTCCTTCCCCTGGACTTACTGCACCAGGTGATGGTGGAGGCTGAGGTTCCAGGTCAGGAGAGGCGGAGGGAGCCTGACCGGGCACTGGTGGTGATTGGTGGGGATGGGCTTCGACCAGACATGGCCATAAGACAGCCGTCCCGAGGAGTGTGGTGGGCCCAGGCCTTCTGCTGTGGCATGGGACTGGTGCGAACTGTGGAGTGGGGGCAGTTACCCACCCTGCCTGCTCCTGGGCGTTTCCGTCATGGGGCTTCGAGCCTGTCAGGAAGTGAACTCTATGTGTGTGGAGGACAGGACTTCTACAGCCACTCCAGCACCCTGGCTTCAACTCTCAGGTATGGGTCCCTGAGAGTGGGTAGCATGTGGCAGGCCCCAAGGTGGGCAAGTGAGGGAAATTGCTGACCCAGCCAACTGTGGGCTCCCAGAATCACTCATCTAATCTCTTGTCCCACTGTGTTCAGATGGGATCCCAGTCAAGAAGACTGGGAGGAGAAGGCACCTTTGTGCCAGGCGCGGAGCCTTTTCCCCTTGGTGGCTCTGGATGGCCAACTTTATGCCCTGGGTGGTCAAGACAATGGCATTGCCCTCAACTCTGTGGAGACCTATAACCCCAAGCTCAATATCTGGAGGTGAGCAGGGAAGGGGGTGTTTCTGAGGTATTATGGGAGTTAGAATAGAAGAAGAGTTGAAGATGATAGTTGACTGATCTGTGTCCTGTTCTCTCTTAGGCCAGCACCTGCGCTTCCAGCAGCATGTTTTGCCCATGCAGCTGCTGTTTTGGAGGGCCGACTGTATGTGAGCGGCGGCTGCGGTGAAACTGGTCGATTCCTGGCCTCACTGCTGCACTATGAACCCAAACTTGAGAATCCAGGAACATTTCTGAGCCCTATGGGGGTACCTCGGGCTGGCCACGTCATGGCTGCTCTGGGCGGGCGGTTGTATGTAGCAGGTGGGCTTGGGGAGACTGGGGACTTACTGAGCTTCGAGACCTATGAACCAAGGACTGATAGCTGGACTCACCTTGCACCTCTGCCCTCCCCCCATGTGGGGGCTGCTGGTGCTGTGCTGCAGGGGGAGCTACTAGTTCTTGGGGGCTACAGCCACCATACCTATGCCCTCTCCCACCTTATTCATGCCTACTGCCCTGGCCTGGGGAGATGGCTCTGCCTGGGAGCTCTGCCAAGGCCTCGAGCTGAGATGCCTGCCTGCATCCTGACACTGCCCACCGTGCAACATGTAGCTTTGGGTCCTGTCCTGCACCAAACCAAACCTGCTGGGTGAAGGGGGAACAGCAGTGTGTAGGGGGTGGTAAGGAAGGGATAAGGAACATCATGAAAAGTGGGCAGAGATTATGGGGCGGTAGAGGAAGAGAGGCTTCATTCATGATAGCTTTTTTATTCTCACTTGGTGAGAATTTAGAGCTCACAAATTGCTTTTATATATATAATCTCCACTGAGGAAAAGGTGGTTCTAGAACTCCTGGAGAACAAGTGTAGGGGAACAGGAGGCAGCTGAATATCTGGGTAAGAGGGGACCCATGAGCAACTATACTCGGGTTTATGGATCTTGATGCAATTCTTGGAGGAAAGTGTATCTGGCTAGGTGGAGAGTCAAGAAGCTCCAGTAACCAAGGGGGTTATAGAGGCCATTAGAGAACAGTCAGAAAAATAATTCTCACCCATGGGTAAAGGAGAAAAGGCTATCCATGAAAGAGTCTGAGAACTGCTGGGAGAAGAGTCGACTGTAAATTGTTCAGTCCTTTCTACTGTATAATCCCTAGGATGCCTAAGCCCTCTTGACAATATTCTTTCTCAGGCAACTTTGTAGTCTCAGTCTAGTGTTTCCCCAGCCTAGGCACCACAGGCTGCCCTAAAGAGCCTCTGTTTTCAGTCTAAGGCAGAAGTTCCTGTGTGGACCTGGATACAGAAAAGGGGCCTGAGATGCCTGAGGGCCCTCCAGCGTGAAGAGGAGGGAGTGCTGTATGTGGGGAAGTTGAGAAGGGCAGAGGTGAAGGATGAAGGTGCCCACAGTGGGAAAGGGATACTAGGTTGAGGGGATGGAGTGGAAGAAGTCAGAAGCCCATCTGGCTTCTTTCTTTCCCTTTGGGATGAACTGAGGGATCCAGAATGAAAACAAGACAATTGTGGTATGAGATCCCAAGTTTTGAGAGAAATGGAAGAGAAAGGAGTTGGAAGCAGAAAATCTGATCCAACAAAGTTGTTCAAACCCCTCCCCCCTCTTCAGCCCTTTCCTCTGGAGTTTCTTTAATCCATTTCCCTTTCTGTTGGCCAGGGAGGGTTGATTCAGATGCTTCCTTTCTCCCTCCCTACATCCTGCCCTTCCTTCCTTTTTTTGCTTCTTCCTCTCTTCTTTCTCCCTCACACAACTATTAATTACCTGCTATGTGCCAGGCCCTGCATGAGGTACTAGCAATATAAAGCTCAGAGAGCTCCTGAGCAGCAGGCAGACTCATAAACAAATACCCGTTTTGTAGTGGACTTAGAGGTATGGACAAAGTCCTATGACAGCACAGAGGATGGAAGAATGAACTCTGCCCGTGGAAGCCTTCTGTTAGGGAAAGCATCATCGAATAGGTATAGTCTGAGCCGGATTTTGAAGGCTGCCAAGAAACTAACCAGTTAGAGAAGAAATGCATTCCAGTCAGAGAAAAGAAGCTAATGGGGCATATTGTGCCCTTTGCTCCACAGGAAAGGGGAAGTAGTCACTTCCAGAGGTCCTTCAGAGAATTCTGCTGCTATTGCCAGCCTACTCTCTTCTCTAGAGCCTTTCTGATAACAGTGGTTTCACTTTTTAAATCTTTCCTGTGTGGTATTTCTATGTCTGACCCCTGGGTGGCTCAACGCAAGGAAGGGCCAGTTTTTTGGTGGAGGAGAGACTTCCATCCCCATTGTTTATTAAGATACTCAGGCTTATGGCACAATCTCCTAATCGTGAGATGAAGGAGCCTCCCTTAACACCTTTCTTCGTTCTGGTCCTGGAAGTACTTGACATGCTTTTGTTTGTTTTTGTTAAGATTTTCTTATTTTACTAGGGTTTTTAAAAAATATGTCTCCGTTTAAGATAGACTAGGAATATAGCTGAAAATGAATAGGGGCAAGGAGGATATAAAAGAGACGAGAAGGAAGATTGAAGAGAAAAAGAATGGGAGAAGTAGGAGGGAATGAGAAACCATGAAGAGTTGTGTTTTTAGGGAGAACTTCTAAGAACATCTCCTTTATGATTTGCACCCAAAGACAGGGTTAAATAAAGATTTCACAGTAATTGAATCTTGTCGGAGTTTCTCCACTATAAAAAAACATTCACCCAAGATGGTGGAATAGTCAGATGCTTCCTGTCATCCCTCTTATAACCAAGACCCAAAAAAACAAGTAAATGGATTATATATGACAATCTAGCAGCCCTGATCATCAAAGACGAAGCTGAAGAGTCAGACTGAGCAGCAAGGAGAAGGAGAGACAGTTCAGAAGTAGCGAAGAAGTGCCGTTGTGAGGTTGCTGGCACCCTGCTGGCTGGGTTGGCTGGCACACACAGGCTTAGGCAAGCAGTAGTGTTTGGAACATGTTTCACCACATCAGGAGAGGCTGGGTGGTGGAGAGTCTGCACAAGCCTCCAGAGCTGGGTGGAAGCAGCGCTAAACCAGCAAAAGTTAAGTGCAAGCATCTAACCTACTCAATGAGGTCAAAATAACCCCTCCCACTGGGACTTTCACAGTGGAGAAGTGCCTCTTTCCCCTCACCCACCCCTACCCCACTCTGCTCCAATACCAGTCCAGCAGTAGTCAACAACTGCCATGCCCCCTAAGCCAGAACTCAGGGCTATCCATGCCCAAACCAGACTCGTGGCTTTAAAGAATCACCATGTTCCCTAAGCCAGGAACTCAGGGCAAGCACTATCCCTTTGCCTAGGCACTGGCATAAGGGGTTCATGGACTTGTAGCACCCTTTACCCATTCCTAGACCTCATTAGCATAAACCAACAAGACATACACCTGAAGCCTACTTTCCACTGCAACAGCCAAGGGGGAGTGGCAGATTCGTGACATTTGACACCACCCTGCCCATTAAGCAGGGACCTCACCCACCCAGACCACATCAGGGGTCTGAGGGCTGGTGGTATCACCCACTCCATCTAGCCACCCACAACAGGGTCTGAGAAAAAGTGATGCCTCCCAATCCCTACAGCATTGGGTGTCAAAGGACCAGATGCAAACCCACCCCCCTACGTGCTCTAGGGGACAGGGACACACCATCCACCCAAGCACTCAGAACAGCATCAGCCCCCTGCCTTGCTCAGCACATAGACCCCTACTGCAGCCAGATACTTGTGCCTACTCTGAACACCCCTATGCAGCCCTACCCATCTAGGACTGTAGTTAAGAGTCTGGGCACACACTCAGTGACCGACAACCTGGAAACCTGAGCTACATCCACACAAGAAAAGTAAACAGACGCATGGGCTCACACACCTGGTAGCTGCTCTAACCATCTGGAGACATGACATGAGAGCGTCAAAGATGCCAATAATCAAAGTAGCTCACATGCCCAGCCTACTTGGGCATATTCAAACAAAACAAAACAAAAAGCTAGGACACAGCAAGGAAACATACAATAAATAAATATAGTAACTTATTGATGGCTTGGAGACAACAGTCAATATCAAATCACATAAAGAAGCACGTCAAGATGGCTCCACCAAGTGACCAAAATAAAGAACCAGGAGGAAGATAACGTCTTGGAATTACTGGAGTTGGAAAACAAGAGATTAATATACAGAGCTCTTCAAGATATCAGGAAGGAGAGCAGGCAAAACTCAGACCAAGCCAAGGAACACACAGACAAAGAAATAGAGGAATTCAGGAAAACAATGCAAGAACAGGATGACAAACTTTACAGGTTGCTAGAAACCATAGAGAGACAGCAAACAGAAATCCAAAATATTAACAGTAACATTTCAGAATTAGACAACTCAAAAGAAGGTCACAGAAGCAGAATTGAGGCAATGGAAGTCAGAATTAGTGAGATTGAAGAAAAATTCCTAGACACCAATTTATTTGAGGAAAAGTCTGAAAAAAAGAATTTAAAAAATGAAGAAACTCTAAGAATTATGTGGGACACTTTCAAAAGGAAAAACCTACGAGTAATTGGAGTACCAGAACAGGGAGAGATAACAGAAAATACAGAGAAAATTGTTGAAGATTTGCTGGAAAAAAAATTCCCTGAAATCGTGAAAGATGAGAAGATATTTATCCAAGAAGGTTAATGAACCCCACACAAGGAAGATCCCAAAAGAAAGTCACCAAGACATATTATAATCAAATTTGCCAAAACCAAAGATAAAGAGAGACTCTTGAGAGTGGCTAGGGATAAATGAAAAGTCACCTACAAAGGAGAATCAGTAAGACTAAGTTCTGACTACTCAGCAGAAACCAAGCAAGCAAGAAGGCAATGAGATGACATATAGAAAGCCTTGAAGGAAAAAAAAATTTCCAGCCGAGAATCCAGTAAAACTGTCTCTCAAATATGATGGTAGAATTAGGGCATTTACAGATAAACAGAAGTTAATGGAATTTGTAAAAACCAAACAAAAGTTACAAGAAATATTCAAAGGAGTCCTCCAGTTAGAGAACCAGCAATATCAGACAACAACCCAAGAACAGAACACAGCACAGAACAACTAGATATCAAGCCAGACAGGGAAGTCACAAAAGCTAAAAGACTGAAAATAGACAAATAGAGACTTCAATATGTAAATGATGGCAACGTTAAAACAAAAAAAAGGGAATAGTATAGTCATAGAACTTCCATATGGAGAGGAAGTTAAGGCAATATCAAGAAATAAAAGATTGGTTTAAACTTAGAAAATAAAGGTAAATTTTAAGGTAACCACAAAGGAAGCTAACAAATCTACCCAAGAAAATAAAAAAGAATAAAAACATAAAGAGTCAGCAAACACAAAATCAACAATAATGAAAAAGATAAACCGAAAATACGTAAAGAACACAACTCAGCCATAAAATTAAGTGGAACAAAGAAACTGTCAACACCACACACAAAAAAAATCAAAATAACAGCAGTAAACTCATACCTATCAATAATTGTACTGAATGTAAATGGACTAAATATACCAATAAAGAGGCAGAGAGTGGCAGAATGGATAAAAAATACGATCCGTCTATATGCCGCCTATAAGAGACACATCTTAGACTCAAAGACACAAAATAAAACTCAAAGGATAGAAAAAAATATATCAAGCAAACAACAACTGAAAAAGAGCAGGAATGGCAACATTAGTCTCTGAAAACTAGACTTTAAAGCAAAATCCACCACAAAGGATAAGGAAGGACACTATATATTGATTAAAGGGTCAACACACCAGGAGAGCATAACCATAATACATATATACACACCCAATGACAGGGCTCCAAAATACATAAAACAAACTCTAACAGCATTGTAAAGAGAGATAGCTCCACAATAGTAGTAGGAGACTTCAACATACCACTTTCGGTGAAGGACAGAACATCCAGAAAGAAGCTCAACAAAGACACGGAAGATGTAAATGCTACAATCAATCAACTTGACCTCATAGACATATACAGAATACTCTACCCAACAGCAGCAAAGTATACATTCTTTTCCAATGCACATGGAACATTCTCCAGAATAGACTACATTTTAGGCCACAAAGCAAGCATTAACAGAATCCAAAACACCAAAATATTACAAAGCATCTTTTCTGTCCATAAAGCCATAACAAAAAAACCAAATACTTGGAAACTGAACAAAACCTTGCTCAAAAACTACTGGGTTATAGAAGAAATCAAGGATGGAATAAAGAAATTCACAGAATCAAATGAGAATGAAATCACCTTACCAGAACCTTTGGGACACAGCAAAAGCAGTTCTCAGAGGTCCATTTACAGCAGTAAATACACACATTCGAAAAGAAGAAAGGGCCAAAGTCAAAACATTAATCCTACAACTTGAACAAATAGAAAGACAGCAGCAACAGTAGCCCACAGTTACCAGAAGAAAGGAAATAATAAAGATTAGAGCAGAAATAAATGAAATAGAGAATAGAAAAACAATTGAAAGCATCAACAAGACCAAAAGCTGGTTTTTTGAAAAGATCAACAAAATTGATAAACCACTGGCCGAACTGACAAAAGAAAAGCAGGAGAGGAAGCAAATAACTTGAAGAAGAAATTAGATGGGTAATATCACAATAGACTCAACTGAAACAATGATCATAAAAGAATACTAAGAAAAATTGTACTCCAACAAATTAAAAAACCTAGAGGAAATGGATAAATTTCTAGAAACACACTAACTACCTAAACTAACACAAACACAGGTAGAAAACCTAAATAAGCCCGTAACAAATGAAGAGATCGAAGAGGTAATAAAAAAAAACTCCCCAAAATAAAAAATTTTAAAAAAGCCCTGTCCCTGACGGCTTCACTGGAGAATTCTACCAAACTTTCAGAGAAGAGTTAACACCACTACTACTAAAGGTATTTCAGAGCATAGAAAAGGATGGAATACTCCCAAACT
>NW_004444209.1:1817460-1821076 GCF_000243295.1 Trichechus manatus latirostris
AAAATTCTAACTCACACAAAAAAGACCAGATTTACTGGCCTAAAGGAGACTGGAGAAACCCTGAGAGTATGGCCCCCAGACACCCTTTTAGCTCAGTGAAATCAGTTCTGAGCTTCACCATTCAGCTGGGTATTGGATAGCCCCATGAAACAAAACGGGACTAATGAGGCACAGCAGTCCAGGGACAAGTGCTAGAAGGCAGAAGGGGACAGGAAAGCTGGTGATAGGGAACCCAAGGTTGAGTAAGGACAGTGTTGATGTGCAGTGAGGTTGTTAACTATTGTCATAGGGCAACGTGTACTAACTGTTTAATGAGAAACTATTTTGTTCTGTAAACCTTCATCTAACGCGAGAATAGCAGCACAATTGGAAGAGTGTAGTCGATGTCACTGAACTGTGCATGTAGAAATTTTTGAAATGGTGTATCTTTGGCTATGTATATTTTCACCAAAAAAAAAGGTTGAGAAGGGATAGTGTTGACATGTCATGGGGTTGTTAACCAATGTGATAAAACAATATGTGTACTACTGTTTCATGAGAAACTATTTGTTCTGTAAACCTTCACCTGAAAGTACAATAAAAAAATAATTAAAAAAAGAAAAAAGAGTAAACAGAAAACCTACAGACTGGGAAAAAAGTTTTGGCTATAACATATCTAAAAAGGGTCTAATCTCTAAAATCTACAAGATACTGCAACACCTCAAGAACAGACAAATAACCCAATTAAAAAATGGGCAAAGGATATGAACAGACACTCAAGTGGCTAACATACCTACAGGAAATGCTCACTATCATTAGCCATTAGAGAAATGCAAATCAAAACTACAATGAGATACCGTCTCACCCCAAGAAGGCTAGCACTAATCCCTAAAACACAAAATAATAATTGTTGGAGAGGCTGTGGAGAGACTGGAACACTCACGCATTGCTGGTGGGAATAAAAAATGGTACAACCACTTTGGAAAACAATTTGCTGCTTCCTTAAAAAGATAGAAATAGAAGTATCATACGATCCAGCAATCCTACTCCTTGGAATATATCCTAGAGAAATAAGAGCCATCACATGAATAGACATGTGCACACCCATTTTCAATGTTCACAGTAGCAAAAAGATAGAAACAACCTAGGTGCCCATCAACAGACGAATGGATAAACCAGTTATGGTACAGACACACAACAATAAAGAATAATGATTAATCCGTGAAATAGCTCACAACATGGATGAACATGGAGGGCATTATACCCAGTGAAATTAGTCAGTCACAGAAGGACAAATATTGTATGAGACCACTATTATAAGAACTCAAGAAAAGGTTTAAATACAGAAAAAATCATTCTTTGATGGTTAAGAGGGTGGGAAGGGAGAGGGAGGGGATTTCACTAACTAGATAGTAGACAAGGATCATCTTTGGTGAAAGGAAGGACAACACACAATACAGGGGAAGTCAGCACAAGTGGACCAAAGCAAAAGCTAAGAAGTTTCCAGAACACATTCAAACACTTTAAGGGACAGAGTAGCTGGGGCTGGGGCCTGGGGACCATAGTTTTGGAGGGCATCTAGGTCAATTGGCATAATGAATTTTATTAAGAGAATGTTCTGCATCCCACTTTGGTGAGTGGCATCTGGAGTCTTAAAAGCTAGTGAGTGGCCATCTAAGATGCATCAATTGGTCCCAACCCACCTGGAGCAAAGGAGAATGAAGAACACCAAAGACACAAGGAAAATATTAGCCCAAGAGGCTAAAGGTCCACATAAACCAGAGACTCCACTAGCCTAAGACAAGAAGAACTAGATGGTATCTGGCTACCACCAATGACTGCCCTGACAGTGAACACAACAGAGAGTCCTGGACAAAGTGGGAGAAAAGTGCGGAGCAGAACTCAAATTCATGTAAAAAGACCAGACTCAGTGGTCTGACAGAGACTGGAGGAACCCCCGAAACTGTGGCCCCCAGATGCTCTGTTAACCCAGAACTAAAACCATTCCCAAAGCTAACTCATCAGACAAAGATTAGACTGGACTATAAAACAAAAAATAATACACGTGAGGAGTGTGCTTCTTAGTTCAATCAGATACATGAGACCAAATGGGCAGCTCCTGTCCAGAGGTAGGATGAGAAGGCAGGAAGGGACGGGAACTGGTTAAATAGACCCAGAGAATCTGGGGTGGAAAGGGGGAGTATGTTGTCACATTGTGGAGATTGCAACTAATGTCAAAAAACAATGTCTGTATAAATTTTTCTATGAGAAATTAATTTGAGCTGTAAACTTTCACCTAAAGCACAATTAAAAAAAAAAAAAAGTAAAAATTGCCTGAAATTTAGCTTCTCCACTGCACTACTGAAACCAGGCTCCCTCTATTGTCACTGTGATCTACCTCTTACCAAATGTAATTACCTTATGGCCATCCTCATTCTCCTTCATCTTTCTACAGCAATTCACTGGCTTGAAAACTGGCTCTTACCCTGAAAACTTCTCCTCCCTCGGCCCCAGAGATAGAACACTCTCCTGGGCTTTCTCTTATTTCTTCAATCCAAAGGGGTGGTGGAAAGCCAAATCACAATGTCCAAGGAGGTGTGGCTCCATCCCAGGTAGAGTTAATAGTCAAGGATCCAAAGGTATGTGAATGGAAGTGGTTAGCTTAAGAAATCTCTAACTTTCATTACCTGGTTTTAAAATTGAGGCTAGAGTGAGGAGAGAGTAAGACAGGGATAGAGCTGTAGAGCCATTTGTCTTAGCCTCAAGACAGACCCTCATCCAGCACGTTTCCTAGAGTTCATTCTTTTCTTCCTCAGAACCTTCTTAGAGAGAAACAACCACCAGGTAGCTGGAGTCAGCTGAAACAGGTTCTGCCCTCTAGCCTGGCATTCCAGATGACCTTTAGCTCACTGACTGCTTCAAGCATGGTAAATTTTCTGCCCCTGTGTGGAAAGCTGACATGCTAATGAACAAAAATGACTAAGTTCCTTCTGCATGGGGAATTGAACCCAGGCCTTAGAAAATACTCATTCTAAAATGATCCATGCCTGCACGAACGCCATTTTGTATTCTGAAACAGATCCTGCCTGTATAAACCAGCCTCAACGAGCTGCCTGGGAGGCTGTCTTGGATGGCACACAGGCTTGTCTGTCTCTTTGCTTGGTCAACCAATAAAGTTGCCTTTTGTTCTCCCCAACTCAGTGTCTGTCTTTATGGCCCTGATGTAGTTACACCGAGCAGTACCTGGAGTTCCTGGCAACAAGAGGAGAAAGTCTTTGATTTGAAGCAAGACCTCAGCCAATGGTCCATTCTTCAATGTGAGGGGACTGACATAGGCAAGGTAATGGATTTACCCAAGTAGACTGAGACTCAGGGTAGTATTCCAACCCTAAAAGGGAAGTGGAATGAGAATCAGGAATTGGAACAGAAACGATTCATATAGCCTGGACAATCATGGTGGAGACCTAGAAAGGCTACATTTTGCTACTGCTGAGTTTTTTTTGTTTTTTTTTTTTAATTTAATTTTTTTTTATTGTACTTCAGGTGAAGGCTTACAGAACAAATAGCTTCTCATGAAACAGAAGTACACATGTTGTTTTATAACATTGGTTAACAACCGCACAACGTATCAACCCTC